>NC_134354.1:414573935-414887568 GCF_048569485.1 Anomaloglossus baeobatrachus | reverse complement strand
TCTACAAAAACATCAACATATTGTTTGTATTAGGTGAAACTAACTTACCTCATAGTAGTTTGACATTAACAGTAGAAGTAGAAGCAGTATTGTCAGGTGTTGGCACCTACAGTTGTTAAGATTTAGGACACTCCACATGAAGGGTTTATTCTTTGTTAGAAAGACTTGCAGAACTGCAGACAACCTAAAAAATTATTCCCCAGGAAAAAAAAAAGAAATCAAAACATCCTTATTATCCAGCAACACAGGAAGGACACGATGTGAATCAGTATTAATGGTGTCCCTTGGTTTTCCACACTGGGTCTCTTGCTTTACAAGCCTTCCAACGCTTTCCTCTACGATTTCAGGAAGAGATTGGGCTTATGTACTGCTGTTTGTAGCAGTGTGAGTTTGTACATGTAATTGACAATGGAATGGAAATGAGCGCATACAGTATGAGCAATAAGGCACCATAGGACTGGTATTGTTCAAATGCAATCAGACGCCTCGGCCATGTGGGGAGGAACTGGCCAAAAGAGGAGACTTGTCTGACCACCTGAGAGGAGTAATTATATTGCACACAATACACCTAAAGAATAGGCTGGAGTTTCTAACAGTTGCTGCATCCGGCAGCTGAAACAGAGAGGAAATAATGTACATGAACACCTAGGTGCAAACAAAAACATCACGTACTACATACAGTTGTGCAGAAATACAAAATAATAATTATCCTTGGTCTGAAATTCAGAAAGATTCAGAACTCGATATTCATATCAAATAGTATAGCCAGTGATTATAACAATAAAGTATGTAGAAATCGCTCACTTATATGTTATATTAACAATCTGTAATAGACCTACCGTATTTTTCGGACTATAAGACGCACCGGACTATAAGTCGCACCCTGGTTTTAGAGGAGGAAAATAGGAAAATAAAATTTTAAGCAAAAAATGTGGTCATGACACACTGTTATGGGGCGAGGATCTGCTGCTGACACTGTTATGGGGGTTATGTCCCCAAATTCTCTACTAAGGTACCCCATTCTGGTAATGATCCTCCGGCCTTGTATATACAGTATATGTCCCTCATCCTGCTATATACCATCATCCTGCCATATGGCCGCATCCTGCTATATAACCCATCATGGCATATGGCCCCATCCTGCTATATACCCCCATCCTGCTCATATACCCCCATCCTACTCATAATATACCCCCATCCTGCTCATAATATACCCTCATCCTGCTCATATGCCCTCATCCTGCTCATATGACCCCATCCTGCTGATATGCCTATATCCTGCTCATATGACCGCATCCTGCTCATATGACCGCATCCTGCTCATATACCCCCATCCTGCTCATATGACCCCATCCTGCTTATATGACCCCATCCTGCTCATATGCCCCCATCCTGCTCATATGACCCCATCCTGCTCATATGACCCCATCCTGCTCATATACCCCCATCCTGCTCATATGACCCCATCATGCTCATATGACCCCATCCTGCTCATATGACCCCATCCTGCTCATAATATACCCCCATCCTGGTGTTTGGCCGCATCCTGTGGCACATAAAAAAAATAAACGTTCATACTCACCTCACCTCACTACTCCCTGCAGCATCGCTCGTCCTCCCGTCTGTGTCAGTGGCAGCGCCGCTGAGTGGAGCCGTCCCCATTACCCCGCTGCATCGAGATCATCTCCTGTGTCTGTGCCGGCGGCTGCGTGTGGACACGTGCGCACAGCAATTACATCATCGCTGTGCGCCCCGCTAGTCTCCACCCAGCCGCCGGCACAGACACAGGAGATGATCGCGATGCAGCAGGGTAACGGGGACGGCTCGACTCAGAGGCACTGCCGCTGACACAAACGGGAGGACGAGCAATGCTGCAGAGGAACTGTGAGTACTGTACACTGATTCACTGCCCCCCCCCGCGCTGATGATGATGCGCGGGGAGCATTGAATACAGGCGCACATGATCACTCCAGGCCGTAGTTGCCAGGGGTGATCATGCGGGCCGGCTGTTTATCCTCCGCCCATCATCCCGCCCACCTGTCAGTGCCTGCTTCAGTGCTGAGGGATGATGGGCGGGGGATGGGCGTGCATATTAAATGACCGGGTCCACGTGGTCACGGCAGGCTGCTATAGCCTGCTCGTGCCCCCGATGACCCACTCCACCGCAGCACCCTCATTCCTTGTAGCCACATTCAGACCATAAGACACACCCCCCCCTTTCCCCCAACATTTGGGGGGAAAAAAGTGCGTCTTATGGTCCGAAAAATACGGTAATCTAATATGCTTTTATCTATGTACAGATAATAGCGTGCAAATGTCTTTTACAAAGGAGGTGACAGTATATTTTTAGACATGATGATATACAAGAGACGTATATATTGGCAGAGGGATGGGGCAAAGTGCATGAAACACCTAGGTGTTCCATGCACTTTGCCCCATCCCTCTGCCAATATATACGTCTCTTGTATATTTTTATACTTATTTTTTAATAAAGTGGAATCTTTTTAAACCATGGATTTTGATGCTGGATCCAACCTTTCTTCAATCATGACTGACTACAGCCTGGCCTCCTGAGGGATCATGAGCACGCCTAGTCCTGTTGCACAGAACTATATGGTAAGCTGGAGTTTCTCCTATAATATAGTATATTTTTAGAGTTTGTGCCAAGTTTTTATATTATCAGGTGTTAAGACGTGAGGAGATAATTTGTGTGCTGCGGGTTAGAGATTGGTGGTGGTTAGAGTTGAGCGAGTACCTAACTATTCGTACTCGCTATACTCATAACGAGTATTAATACTCGTGTATTCATTCCGAATAGCATGTGCAATGCAAGCCAATGGGGAAAAACTTGCAATGTAACGAGTAACCCGAATGCTGCACTATTCATGCGAGTAGCGAGTATTACTCCTTACATTATGAGTATTATCCATTGACTTACATTGCACATACTATTAAAGAACAAATATGCGAGTATTAGACAGTGTTCATTATGAGTATAGCGAGTACGAATGGTTAGGTACTCACTCAACTCTAGTGGTGGTCCAAACAGTCAGAAAACCATCGATCAGTCAATTACTCCATATCCTTAATGGTTCTTATGTTGCTACTTGTAGGCAGTGTATTATAAATCAACTGCAAGTAGAAGGATAATATCCTAAAGTAGGGTTTATGGACAAAGGCCCTGATTCACCAAGACTGGTGATTTTCTCACCGGTCTTAATAAGGAGTATGCTGCAGTCAGATGCTCCTGTTTTTCTAAAGGGAATCTAGGTGCAGGTTTTTGCTACCTCATCTGAGAGCAGCATCATGTAGGCAAAGAGATACTGAATCCAACGATGTATCACTTAGTTTACTGGGTGCAGTGTTTCTGAAACAGTTTTAGGCTAAGAACGCACTTTGCGTTTCCACCTGCATTTCTGCTGCTTTTTAGGTCCGTTTTCAGAAGCACCTTTTTCATGCCAAAAGGCATGCGTTTTGATTTTACAGCAAAGTCAATGGAAATGGTGATTTCCAGACCCCACTTTGCGCTTCTAAACACTGCGTTTAATTTGCATATTTTGTGGCAAAAACCATGCGTTCAAAGAAGCAGCATGTCAGTTGTTTTGGCCATTTTAGGTGCGTTTTGCTAACATTGAAGTCAATGAGAAATAGCAAAAACCAAGATTCCTTCAAATTCCTGCGTTTTACCTGCTTTTTCAGTGCAGAAAACATGCGTTTTTGACTACCAAAACGCATGCGTTTTGTACATCAAAAGAATGATTTGATATGTCCCATTACACACACACATAGTCCGACAATTAAATTTAAGAATAATATGCATTTATTGCTATTTTAGCGATAAAATGTATATTAAGGCTATAATTTTATGAAATATATCTATTTTCATTATTTTTCCCATAAATATAGATTTGATCCTTTTTTTTCTCTTTTTTCATTCTGTTTGTTTAAACTTTAGCATTGTCTTGATGTTCAAAATGCATCTGTCAAAACGCAGGTGAAAAAGCATGTAAAAAGCGCTGAAAACGCATCTAAAACGCGGTAAACACGCATGCGTTTTCAGCGCTAAAGTTCAGAAAAAGACAACTTTGGTCAAATCAATTAAGCCAAAACGTGCGTTTAGAACTGCAAGTAGGTGAACGCAAAGTGCGTTCTTAGCCTTAAGATTTAGCAGCAGAGCTGAGAAAGTTTCTCCACCCAAACCAGGCTCTGTATGTACAATGTCTGTAGACTGTGAACTACTAATCACAGCATGGGGTGTGCCGGACTAGCTGACCTCTAACTAACCTAGTGATAATGTACTCAAGCTAAAACAAACACTGCAGGTAAACAACAGCACACAGTGTGATAAGAGATGGATCACTGAAATCACTGAAATGTTAACCATTACAGTGTGTCTTCCAATTACATAGCTAAAATCTGCAGACAGATTCCCTTTCAGAGATTTTTGCATCTTAATAAACTCAGGCTATCTGAGGAGTACTGTGCGCCTCTGTGTACCATTCCAAAAATCTTACTCTAGTAAGAGGAACACCGCAGCTCATCAGGACATAGACAAGTTGTGGTGTTATGCACCCAATATGCCCCTGTCCACCCCTGTTTTATTTATTTTGGCAGAACTGGGAGAAATTGGCATGAAAAAGCCAAAAGTCACACATTTTTTGCACAACTCAGATATGAGTAAAAATGTTGTGACTCTTCCAATCAATTTATGCCAGAATTCAGGCAAAAATGCTTTGATGAATAGGGGCCACAGATTTCTGCCAAATCAGACCAATTTTACATATGGAAAAATGGATTATTCAGTTTACACCACCAGGTTTCCTCTCACACTGACAGGTATTCTTGTCTTTCTCATTTATTGTAGTTGTCCTAAATAGACCATAGCTATTTCTATAAAATTGTTTTTATATGTGGTTTACAGACTTTTAAGCATGTCAAATTACTTTTCTGGAAGATGAAATAGATTTCAATGAGATTAGACGGCAATTTACACCAATTTTCATCAGATTGGACAAAAATTGATTAAACATCTGTATATGTAAAGGCACCATGAAGGCCACATAGATGGGATGATTGAGGCCTGTTAATGAGCAAAAATCTACTCTATACGAGGGGCTGCTGATAAGTCTTTGGCTGTGCCCAGAAAGAAATGAGATAGGATGATGAAACTTTACATTTATTCCACATACTCTCCACTGATGTCAAAACACTTCTCACATCAGTATTTCAAATTCTGTAAGCCTAGCAAAAAGAAGGATTTCGGTTGTGCCTCAAACCAGCCATCTGTAGCAGCCATGGCATCAGAAATGGTGTGAAATGTGGTACCCTTGAGGTGTTTCTTCAGGTTTGGAAACAGATGATAGTTGGAGGGAGCTAGATGTGGTGAATAAGGTGGCCACTTTTGCCGTGGTCGCTTGTGCAGTGTGAGCGAAGGCGTTGTTTTGCAGTAACAAGATTCCTTTGGACAGCTTGCTGCGCCTTTTAGCTTTCAGAACTGCCTTCAATTGGTTCAGAAGTTCAATGTAATATCTTGCATTGATGTTGGAACCCTTTTGAAGGTAGTCCACTAGCAGCATGCCCTCCTTATCCCAGAAAAGAGATGCCATCACTTTAGTGGCTGATTTTTACACCCTGAACTTCTTTGAACCAGGAGAACCACCATGCCTCCACTCTTTTGACTGCTCCTTGTTCTCATGCATAGTGACCAGTCGATTTAGGAAGTTCTTATCAGTCTGAAAACGTTGACAAATGGACTGGGAAGTTTTCACTCGCATGCTTCTCTGATCTGTTGTCAAACATTTGGGGACTCACTTTGCAGATAGCTTCCTCATGTTCATGGATAATGACACAAACATGTTCACGGGATATCCCCATTGCTTTAGTTGAAATTTGTTGATTCTCCAGTATGAGGTTGTGCACAGCATCGCTGATCTCAGGAGCAACAACCACTCTCAGTCGTCCAGAACGTTCCTCATCATTGGTGCTGAAGTGGCCTATCTTAAATTTGGCAACGCAGTTTTTAACTATGCAATATGAAGGGCATTGATCCTCCAATATCTGCGACTTATCACCATGAATATCCTTTGCGGATGTTCCTTGCAGAAACAATTTTATCACTCCTCTGCTCTCACTTCCTGTGATTATCACATTAGACTCCGCCATTTTGTTTTCCTGTATGCGTAGAACACTGTTGCCATAAGCAAAAAACACATAATTTTGAAAACATATATTAGACACATAAGGCTTTCATGTGATGTAACATTCGTTATCATAGAAACAAAAAAGATCACAAAGCCAAAGACTTATCAGCAGCCCCTCGTATAAGTCCATCAGTGATTGTTTACTGGCCTGATTACACAGACCAACAAAAACTGATGGGAACAGAACAATCATTAATATTGTTATTCTGTCCCCTATTTACACAGGTTGATGTGCTGCTTATATCAATTATTTTTCTGTCTGCATAAACAATCTGTTCAGTAGACGACTAAGCGTTAAGTCATGTATTATAAAAATGAACAGCACTTCAGAATTTGTGATGCAAATACTGAAAGGTATTCATTACGTCATGAGTTTAATGTAATGAAAGCAGTTGCAACATTTCAGAAAATGTCCATCTTCAGGATAGGAGATTGTAACACAGCATACGGTGAAACCCATCACAAAGTCCGAGGTGCTGTTCATTCTCTTGGGTATGCTGTCACAGGATCCTTGGGCAATAAGGATGAAAATCGGCATACAGAGATTGAATACTCAACTCTTGTGTTTGTTGATGACTTAAGCAACCATTCCACCACACTGTATATAGTAACAGAATTTTGGAGTACTTGGTCTATTCAAATCATTTAATATGATTTTGCGAAGGAAATGTCTCATCTGGATAATGTACTATTTAATTGAGGACCTACTAGCAATAAGCAGGTTTGCAGATCCTGTTAATTTGATATCATTTCAGTAGAAGGCTACAGGCGACCACTCATTTCTCCTATAGTAGCCCAGAGTACATGATCCCAGTGACAATGCTATTCCTGTAAGTAGAGCGTGACTGAAATAATCGATTGTCCTTATAGGCCAAGTAGGTTCACTCTGCATTTTCAATTTCCTCTCCTGCTAAAATAAACAAATTTAAAGGGATCTGTCAGCAGAATTTCACCCCTCCCTTAAACTATTTATATAGGTATGTACAGTGGCTATTTCGAAGACAAGTCCAACATGGACAATCTATTACTGACAAATCAACGGTTGACTTAATATACAAATGAGGCTGAAGTGCTTTTAGAAGCTGTTGCAAAGCCATGGTCACACAGAAAAAAAAAGCTGTAAGTCAAGCCGGAATAGGCAGCCATGGGTGCAGAATAGAGCTAGAGTGACAGAGGATATGTTAGGGTATGTGCCCACAATCAGTGTTCACAGCATTTTGGATGCAGCATGCTTCAGCTGCGTCCAAAACACTACAATGTACAGTACAAACACAGTGGATGGGATTTCTAGAAATCCCATGCCCACTGTGCATGTGCGACCCACAGCAAAGGCTGACCTGTGCAGCGGCTTTCCGAGATGCAAGCCTGTGAATTCTTTGCTGCTCAGTTGCAAGCATCCTACATAGGGAGAACACAGCGAGGAGACTGCAGCACCCCGAACCCTGATTGTGGGCACGAGCAGATGCAGTCTCCTGCATTCTCCTGTGGTATGACCTCGCCACAGATCCTGCTAGGTCGATTGTATAATATTTATGCTAATTCTAACAGAGGGAGGGGATAGCTATGCATACCCCCCCAGTTATTATCTGATCCTCAGCTGCTGTCACTCAAGAAGCTGCTGATTTTATAAACTTTACTTTCTTGGATTTCAAACCCTAAACATCTGAGCTGACCACTACAGTTATGTACAGAATCAGCCTGATAGTGCCAGTATACACTGGCTTCAGGTTATATATGAAAATCCTGGTGATTGGTTCCCTTTAATTTACTTGATTTACTCATCATTTTTTCAGGAAAGTTGTTTTATGACTGCACTACACTTTCTAACGTGCCCATAAGGAGGTTGTTGAAGAAATTGGGAATAACATATTTGCAGGTGGATACAGATTTCAAAATGCTTTCATCTAAATGATATATTCCCTGGGGACAAGATGCATTTAATAGTTCCAACACTTCACTCTTTTTCCCCCAGGCTCTGCTAATTGCAAGTAATGTGGAGATGCTCAGTGCTGTGATATACACCTAGAGTTCCTCATTGATCAGAAAGACGCACACATGTGAATGCAAACGGCTGCTCAATCGCAGGCAATCTATTATGGCATAATTAAAGTCAAGATGGTTGGGAAATTATAGGAGTTGGAAGAAAGGGATTTCCTCTCTAGCCTCCTGAGTCTCATAAGTATTGCGTTTACTAAGGCAGCACCAAAAGCACTGAAATGATTCATTAATCTCAATGTTTTTTGGTATTTTCTTAAACAAGAATCTGCTGCTGTGTCCAATTATTGTGACTGTTGCATTGCTTAACAGTTTGCCATTGTGAACTTCTAGCAATACTTAATATCTTTGCACATAATCCTTCTGTAATGCAAACATTTCTCTAAAGAGAGTCAAATACCTTTTAAATGTTGGATATAAACAAAGAGGCTTCTATTAGAATGCAATGGACTTTTTTTGAGATATAATATTAATTCTTTCCCAGGGAACCATTGTAAGTTGCAAATACTGTAGCTTTAGACAATAGCACAATAGAAAATAGTAATGGGTTTCAAAGACACCGAAATGTCAACCCAAAATAAGAAAAAGGGACGGTTAAAAAAAAATAACCAGATAGCGAAATCATATGACAAGTAATTATAATTACATATAAATGCCAGAGAGATCTGCTCTCTTGAATTAACCATAAGACAAGTAATTACATATGAATGCCAGAGAGATCTGCTCTCCTGAATTAACCCCTTTCTTGAAAAATCTGCCAGAGGTAACCTCACATAGACTTGATGCTAGCCACTAAATCTAGGAGGTCCCAGAGGATGGCTTTTATTCCCAAACACCTATATTCAAACATCGACTTACAATAGCGTTTCCTGGGTTGCATCCACAGAGTAGCGGCTGATGAGGCAAGAGTAGTAAAATTAGCTAGATTATTAACTGAAGGGCCAGAACCAGGAACAGAATTTAGAAACAAAACTGTACTTTGAAGAATAGCTGATGCTAAATACTATGAGGTCAGTCAAAAGCAAAATCAGTGGAGCTGGGTTTAGAATCAGGAGGAACTACAGAGTAGAGTTGAGCGCGGTTCGCGGTTCGAGGTTCTCCAGTTTGCGGCTCGAGTGATTTTGGGGGCTGTTCTAGATAGAACTAGAACTCGAGCTTTTTGCTAAAGCTCGATAGTTCTAGATACGTTCGAGAACGGTTCTAGCAGCAAAAAGACCAGCTAATTACTAGCTGGCTTTCCGCTGTAATAGTGTAAGTCACTCTGTGACTCACACTATTATGAAATTTCAGTGTATAGTGTGCAGGAACAGCGCATTCAGATCACTGCTGTATGGATAATGGCGATCGCCATTTTATTTTTTTTTTCCTTGTCTTCCTTCCCTAAGCACGCGCGTGTAGTGGGGCGGGCCAGCATGTCAGCCAATCCCAGACACACACACAGCTAAGTGTACTTTTAGCCAGAGAAGCAACGGCATGTGTGATAGGATGTCCATGTCACATGTCCCTGCATTATAAAAACGAGTATCTGCCCGTCCGGAGGCCATTATCTCTTCTGCGTCCTTGGTGTCAGTCACCGCTGGCGCAGCGCCTATCTCCGATACTGCTGTGTACGCTCTATACACAGCGCTGTACAGAATAGGGATAGCACTTTCTATCAGTCCTTTCAAGGGATAATACCGGCAGGGTCAGAGCCATAGGTGACAGGTCCGTTAAAACAGAGTTTAACAGCTACACAAGATGACAGCGTCTGTGTAGCTAAGGTCAGGGATTTCCTAGCTGCATTTCCCCATTAGGAGGGATAAAAAGGCAGGCTTCCTTTCCTCTACCCAGAGACCCAAAACCCTGCCACTGTACCCTCCTGCCCTTTGCACACTCCAACTCATTGTTACTAAGCCATTATAATAGCAAACACTGAGTGAACTTAGTGGCATCCTAAACGTGGCTATTGGACTTCTGTATAGTCCCAGTAGTGCACAGATATTTGCAGCACGTCTGCCTGCATTGCACACTCAAACTCATTGTTACGAAGCCATTATACTAGCAAACACTGAGTGAACTTAGTGGCATCCTAAACGTGGCTGTTGGACTTCTGTATTGTCCCACTAGTGCAAAGATATTTGCAGCACGTCTGCCTGCATTGCACACTCAAACTCATTGTTACTAAGCCATTATACTGCAAACACTGAGTGAACTTAGTAGCATCATAAAAGTGGCTGTTGGACTTCTGTATTGCCCCACTAGTGCAAAGATATTTGCAGCATGTCTGCCTGCATTGCACACTCAAACTCATTGTTACTAAGCCATTATACTAGCAAACACTGAGTGAACTTAGCGGCATCCTAAACGTGGCTGTTGGACTTCTGTATTGTCCCACTAGTGCAAAGATATTTGCAGCACGTCTACCTGCATTGCACACTCAAACTCATTGTTACTAAGCCATTATACTAGCAAACACTGAGTGAACTTAGTGGTATCCTAAACATGGCTGTTGGACTTCTGTATTGTCCCACTAGTGCAAAGATATTTGCAGCACGTCTGCCTGCATTGCACACTCAAACTCATTGTTACTAAGCCATTATGCTAGCAAACACTGAGTGAACTTAGTGGCATCCTAAACGTGGCTGTTGGACTTCTGTATTGTCCCAATAGTGCAAAGATATTTGCAGCACGTCTGCCTGCATTGCACACTCAAACTCATTATAACTAAGCCATTATACTAGCAAACACTGAGTGAACTTAGTGGCATCATAAAAGTGGCTGTTGGACTTCTGTATTGTCCCACTAGTGCAAAGATATTTGCAGCACGTCTGCCTGCATTGCACAGTCAAACTCATTGTTGCTAAGCCATTATACTAGCAAACACTGAGTGAACTTAGTGGCATCCTAAACGTGGCTGTTGGACTTCTGTATTGTCCCACTAGTGCAAAGATAATTGCAGCACATCTGCCTGCATTGCACACTCAAACTCATTGTTACTAAGCCATTATACTAGCAAACACTGAGTGAACTTAGTGGCATCATAAAAGTAGCTGTTGGACTTCTGTATTGTCCCACTAGTGCAAAGATATTTGCAGCACTTCTGCCTGCATTGCACATTCAAACTCATTGATACTAAGCCATTATACTAGCAAACACTGAGTGAACTTAGTGGCATCATAAAAGTGGCTGTTGGACTTCTGTATTGTCCTACTAGTTCAAAGATATTTGCAGCACGTCTGCCTGCATTGCACACTCAAACTCATTGTTACTAAGCCATTATACTAGCAAACACTGATTGAACTTAGTGGCATCATAAAAGTGGCTGTTGGACTTCTGTATTGTCCCACTAGTGCAAAGATATTTGCAGCACGTCTGCTTGAATTGCACACTCAAACTCATTGTTACAAAGCCAATATACTAGCAAACACTGCTGCCAGTTTAAGGGCCGTAGTTGCATTGTCAGGGATAATTATTGTTGTTTATTCTGCTGTTAATAAAGCTAGACCACCGCTGAAATCTACACCACCTCTCAATTTTTACTACCACATTTTAAGGCCACAATCTTGTCGCAATCAAAATGAGTGGCAAAATGACAGATGCTGGTGGAAAGGGGAAGAGGCGTGTTGTAAAAGGAAAAAAAGGGTTTGTCCGTGGGGAAGGTGGCAAAGCTCCATTAATATCTGCTGAAGATAGACCATCTTCCAGCAAAAGTAAGATGTCTACTACTTACCGTGGACAATCCGATGTGCTCCCTTTTTTACGGACACGAACAACTGGAACAAAGGTATATGATGGCCAAAAAAGGAAAATGCTTGAATGGATCTCAAGTGGTCCAACAAGTGCCCTCTCCGCCACCTCAACTACCGCATCCAAAAAACACCAGTCCTCTGAGTTGTCATCCCAATCAAACTTGCTTTCTCCCAGCTCTGAAGTCTCCATCTGCCCTGCACAGTATGGTGGAACTGAGATGGCTGAGTCTGCAGAGCTGTTCAGTCACACTATAGCCTGGGAATCAGAGGTCTGCTCCCAAGCTACAGTGAGTACAGACCAGGAAATGGTCTGCAGTGATGCCCAGAACCTTTGTGACTCTGATTCAGGCCGTGAGGACCAAGTGTCTGAGCATAATGTTGACCCTTTTTCACAAACTGTAACACCTGTTGTTTTAGACAATGAGGAACATACTGATGACGATGAGACGCAGATACCAGATTGGGATGACAACTTAAATATTCGGTCAGGGCAAGAAGAGGCTCGGTCTGAGGGTGAGGGGAGTGCAAACACAACAATTGATGAGGAAGTTCTAGATCCCACCTACTGTCAACCCACAGTCAGGCCCTCGAGGAGGTCAACAGAGACGGTGGAGGAGGATGCAACTGACGACAAAGTTACCTTGCGCCTTCCTGGACAGAGTAGGAGTACTGGTAGCACGTCTACAACTGCATCCTCAGCCACCACTGTGCCTCTGAGTACTAGTCGGGGTGGATCAGCAGGTCGCATGCCCTCTAAGCCTTGCCTAGCCTGGTCCTTTTTTGACATTGCAAAAGATCACCCAAATTATGTGATCTGTAAAATTTGTCATGATTCTGTTAGTAGAGGACAAAACCTCAGCAGTTTGACAACTTCTTCCATGAATCGTCACATGAATAAATATCATATATGTCCCGGTGGGAAGCTCACCGTGCTGCAATGCGGCCTAGTGGAGCGAACCATCCACCGCCTGCCCCTTCTAGTGCATCCGCGCGCTCTTCATCTTCTAGGACTGTGGGGACAGCTGTCACACCTGGTTTTCCCCGCACAACTTCGACCACTGTAACCGCAACAGGCAGTTTGCTTGGTAGGTCCTCAGTTGGTTTGGAAGGGGAAACAAGTACGTGTGTACAGCTCTCTCAGACATCGATAGCACCAACGTTGGATGAAGGCGACATTATGTCTATGCCTGCACTTTCCTCACAAAGCTGCATTTTTCCAGGGACACCCTACTCAACACCGTCTACACACAGCAGCCAGATCTCTGTCCCTCAGATGTGGACAAATAAAAGGCCATTTCCTGCGACCCATGACAAAGCTAAGAGGTTGACTTTATCCCTCTGTAAGCTCTTGGATACCGAAATGCTGCCTTTCCGCCTGGTGGACACACAGGATTTTAGAGACCTTATGTCTGCCGCTGTGCCCCAGTACCAGATGCCCAGTCGCCACTACTTCTCTAAGAAAGGTGTGCCTGCGCTACACCAGCATGTCGCACACAACATCACCGCTTCCTTGAGAAACTCTGTGTGTCAACGGGTGCATTTCACCACCGATACTTGGACCAGTAAGCATGGACAGGGACGTTACATGTCGCTGACTGGGCACTGGGTAACAATGGTTATAGATGGTGCAGGGTCTGCTGCACAAGTCTTGCCGTCCGCACGACTTGTGTGTCAATCCTCTGTCTGTCCAAGTTCCGCCACTGCTTCTGCCTCCTCCACCTCATCTGGGTCCTCCACCTCCGCCCCAAGCCTGCCTGGTCAGGCCACCAGCGTTCGCACTGCGCAGAAGGAATCATGCACCCCTCATTACTATGCTGGCAGCAGAGCGCAACGGCATCAGGCGGTCTTTAGCTTGACATGTCTTGGAAATAGGAGTCATACAGCGGCTGAGTTGTGGGCAGCTCTGGAGACTGAGTTTAATAAATGGTTGTCTCCACTCAACCTGCAGCCTGGTAAGGCCGTGTGCGACAATGCTGCAAACCTGGGTGTGGCCCTTTGCCTGGGCAAGGTGACACACGTGCCATGTATGGCTCACGTGTTGAACCTTGTTGTCCAGCAATTTTTAACACACTATCCCGGTTTAGATGGCCTTCTGACCAGGGCACGAAAACTGTCTGCTCACTTCCGCCGTTCAACCGCCGCAGCTGAGCGACTTGCATCGCCCCAGAAGTCTTTCGGCCTGCTGGTTCATCGCCTGAAATGCGATGTGGCGACACGCTGGAATTCGACTCTCAACATGTTACAGTGACTGTGGCAGCACCACCGAGCCCTGGTGCAATACGTCATGACGTATAGCCTGGGCCAACGAGATGCAAAGGTGGGGCAGATCACCCTGATGGAGTGGTCTCAGATCAAGGACCTATGCACCCTTCTGCACAGTTTCGACATGGTGACGAATATGTTTAGCGCTGACAATGCCATTATCAGCATGACAATTCCAGTCATTTACATGCTGGAGCACACGCTAAACACTATTCGGAGTCAGGGGGTGAGACAACAGGAAGGGGAGGAACTACAGGAGGATTCATATGCGCAAGACACAACAACATCACCAAGGTCCAGACGTTCATCATCACCAACTCGGCAGGCATGGGACCATGGGGGACAAGGATCAACAAGGGCGCATGGTAGCAGGCGAAATGTTGAGGAAGGTGCAAGAGAACATTAAGAAATGGAGGACGAACTGCCCATGGACATGGAAGACTCAGCGGATGAGGGAGAGCTTGGTCAAATTTCAGTTGAAAGAGGTTGGGGGGAGATGTCAGAGGAAGAAAGAACGGGTAGCACCTCTATGCCACAAACACAGCGTGGACTTGGTCCGCATGGCTGCGCAAGACACATGAGCGCCTTCTTGCTGCACTACCTCCAACATGACCCTCGTATTGTCAAAATTAGAAGTGATGATGACTACTTGCTTGCCACACTATTAGATCCCCGGTACAAGTCCAAATTTTGTGACATAATTCCAGCCATAGAAAGGGACGCACGTATGCAGGAGTATCAGCAGAAGCTGTTACTCGATCTTAGCTCGGCTTTTCCACCAAACAACCGTGCAGGTGCAGGGAGTGAATCTCCCAGTTGTAACTTGACAAACATGGGATGGTCTCGTCATCTTCAACAGTCTACCCGTACCAGTAGCACCGTATCTGGTGCTGGTAACAGCAATTTTATGGAATCTTTTCATAATTTTTTTAGACCGTCCTTTGCAAGGCCACCAGAGGCAACAAGTCTGACACATAGTCAACGGCTGGAGAGGATGATACAGGAGTATCTCCAAATGAACATTGATGCCATGACTTTGCAAATGGAGCCTTGCTCATTTTGGGCTTCAAATCTTGAAAAATGGCCAGAGCTCTCAACTTACGCCTTGGAGATTTTGTCGTGTCCAGCTGCCAACGTTGTCTCTGAACGTGTCTTCAGTGCTGCTGGGTGTGTGCTGACAGATAAGCGCACGCGTCTGTCCAGTGACAATGTGGACAGACTAACGTTCATCAAAATGAACAAGTCATGGATCCACAAGGAATTTACTACCCCTGTGTCATCCTGGGGAGAGTAAATGCTTGTGGATTTGGAATGTGCTTGATGCAAATCAAAACATCCTGTTTGCATTTAGGGCACAAGTGCTGCCACTGATGGGGTGTCTGTGTGGCCCAATTTTTGGAAAAAAGGGAGACACCGCTTGGAGTAACCCTTGCTTGCTGTGTTTTTTAAAAGGAGCCAAGATGAACAAGTCATGGTTCAGCAAAGACTTTGCTACCTACCCCGGTGTCATCCTGGTTACGGTTAAGAATGGCGTATTTTTGAATGTGCTTGATGCAAATCTAGCTGTGAAGTGTACAACTGGGGCACAACTGCTGCCACTGAAGGGGTGGGTGTGTGTGGGGCCCAATTTTTGGAAAAAAGGGAGACTCCGCTTGGAGTAACCCTTGCTTGCCGTGTTTTTAAAAAGGAGCCAAGATGAACAAGTCATGGTTCAGCAAATACTTTGCTACCTACCTCAGTGTCATCCTGGGGACGCTTAAGAATGGCGTATTTTTGAATGTGCTTGATGCAAATCTAGCTATGAAGTGTACAACTGGGGCACAACTGCTGCCACTGAAGGGGTGGGTGTGTGTGTGGGGCCCAATTTTTGGAAAAAAGGGAGACTCTGCTTGGAGTAACCCTTGCTTGCCGTGTTTTTAAAAAGGAGCCAAGATGAACAAGTCATGGTTCAGCAAAGACTTTGCTACCTATCCCGGTGTCATCCTGGGGACGGTTAAGAATGGCGTATTTTTGAATGTGCTTGATGCAAATCTAGCTGTGAAGTGTACAACTGGGGCAAAACTGCTGCCACTGAAGGGGTGGGTGTGTGTGGGGCCCGATTTTTGGAAAAAAGGGAGACTACGCTTGGAGTAACCCTTGCTTGCCGTGTTTTTAAAAAGGAGCCAAGATGAACAAGTCATGGTTCAGCAAAGACTTTGCTACCTACCCCGGTGTCATCCTGGGGACGGTTAAGAATGGCGTATTTTTGAATGTGCTTGATGCAAATCTTGCTGTGAAGTGTACAACTGGGGCACAAGTGCTGCCACTGAAGGGGTGGGTGTGTGTGGGGCCCAATATTTGGAAAAAAGGGAGACTCCGCTTGGAGTAACCCTTGCTTGTTGTGTTTTTTAAAAGGAGCCAAGATGAACAAGTCATGGTTCAGCAAAGACTTTGCTACCTACCCCGGGGTCATCCTGGGAACGGTTAAGTATGGCGTATTTTTGAATGTGCTTGATGCAAATCTAGCTGTGAAGTGTACAACTGGGGCACAAGTGCTGCCACTGAAGGGGTGGGTGTGTGTGTGGCCCAATTTTTGGAAAAAAGAGAGACTCCGCTTGCAGTCACCTTGCGGTGTTTTACATGATTTTAGAAGGGCGTGCCATGCCTATATCTGTGTCTCCTCCTCTTTTTCCTTGTCCAGCTCTTTTGTTATCGCATGAGTATATGTTCTTGTCACTTTCCCATGTGTTTGTGTTGTGTTGTGAGTTGTTTGTCACCTTTTGGACACCTTTGAGGGTGTTTTCTAGGTGTTTTTATGTGTTTGTGATTGCCTGCCATTGTTTCCTATGCGGTTCGAGTTCGGTTCGTCGAACGTTCGATGAACTGAACTCGAACGAGACCTCCGTTCGACGAACCGAACTCGAGCCGAACCACGACCGTTTCGCTCATCTCTACTACAGAGCAGACAAGTTCAGGATGAAACCGGATTACAATTGTCGAGGGCGGAGGGGACGCGCTTGCCACGCTCGGGTCCGGGGCTTCTTCTGCTGCTGCTCAGTGGCTCTAGCGGTGGACCGGACCCGGGTACTAGAGCAGCGCTCCTCACCCGTGAGTGAAATGGGGATGGTATGTTTAGGGAGATTGTTTGTGATGCCACCCACAGGACGTGGTGATGATGGCACCACCACTGCTGGTAACGGGGATCCCGTGAGAGATGGTAGGGTGCAGCTGAGATGTTCTCCCCTCCGTGGGTAGGGGGGTCGGTGATCCCGGGGCCCAGTGGTTTGACGGGGAGGCCAGATGGCTGGGGTGCAGGGACTGCGCAGTGCGGTGCCGGACGGCACTGGTGTACTCACTCAGACAATCACTGACAAAGTCGTAGGTAAACCAAAACGGCCGGATAGACGGGTCCCACAGCTGGCTGCATTGTTGTTGTTATGCTCTCCCCGGACGGCTGATGGTGGCTGTCGTTCCCTGCACCTTTGAGAATGTTCTTGACTCCTGTGGTTGCCCACCGGTAGTCCGCTCCCCGGCGTATAGGTGCCATAGGAGCCCGTTTTGCCCGCAGGCGCTGGCCCTAGGATCTCTAGCCTGTGGCGGTGGCTGTATATCCTCTCTGGGTGGACGGTTGCCTTCAATCAGGACTTGGTAGTTGGGAAACCCCTGGGGTTCCTGTCACATTTGGATTTGACTATTGACGGCGGCTCCAAGCCTGGTCGGGGTCCGATGGCCCTGCCTGTGTGCTTAGCTTCACTCCGTTCCCCGGTCCGGTACCGGCGGGCCGACGCCCAACCCCGGTCATTTCACCAACTCCTGCAGACGGCCACCACCGTCTGCCAACCTTGCTGTCAGTGTCTGGGCTCCAACCCAGACACCTCAAGTGTTCACTCCTCTCACTTTCACCTCCAAGACTAATCTGACACCTTTCCCGCCTCCAGGCCTGTGAACTCCTTGGTGGGTGGGGCCAACTGCCTGGCTCTGTCCCACCTGGTGTGGACATCAGACTCTGGAGGGAGGCAACAAGGGTTTTTGGTTTGGCTGGTGTAACTGCCTAGGGTGGGGGTGCGTGTGTTGGTATGTATTTGACTACCTGGCTTGTCCAGGGCGTCACACAATCAGCATATCTGCATATATAATCCAGAGATATATGAGGTAACCAAATACAATGACTGACAATTCTCAGCAGTATGATGGGAGTTTAAATAAGCTGTGGTATTGTCTCATAGGCATAAACAGGGACTTAAATGGTATTCTCATTTCAAATATCCTACTCCAATATGTAGTAGGTGTAATATTAAGAATATTAGCAAATAATTCCAATCAGAAATGTAGTATAGTATATGACATCAGTAATTTTACCGCTGTTCAGGATTACTGATGTCACCACTCTACAGACGAGCCAGGCCTCCCTCAGCACAGCTTGACCCAGAGTGACCTGATGACCCAGTGACACTGAGCGGTATTGGCATTAATAATGTCTCCGCTCATCAAAGTTGCCAGATTACGCCCAATGCAACGTGACCCGTAATTGCCTGTAACCAAATCTATGGAGTGTAATAACAATGCTCCATAGACTTTCTTCGTCAAAATCCATGCACTTCGTTGGATCAGCTTTTGAATAAAGTAGTGGGCAAGGGGAAGTGCCTATTTTTGTTTCTCTGTGTCATGCAAACACAGAGAAAAAATAGGCACTTCCCCTTGCCCACTACTTTATTCAAATGCTGTTTGTGTTTTTTTTCCCAGATATGATATCCCTTTTTGAAAAACGGCGGATTCCCTAAACATGGCAGAGATGCATGAATTTTATATTTTTTAATAAAATGGTAAATGAGGAAAGTTTCAGGAACTGTTTACTGAAATACATTTTTTCTGTATGTGTCTTTTCTGGGGGATTACTGGGTTAGTACTGTAATTGAGGTGTCCGAGAGATATTACTAACCCCAGGACTTGATGCCAGCTGACACTGCACAGCTGACAACAACCCCAACTACCATTATCTTGATTGCCAAAGCACCAGGGGAAAATGGAAGAACTGAGTTGAAGTGCCAATGTATTCAATGTGATGCGTCACTTATGGGGCAGCTGCATAGTGGTATTTTTAGTCTGGGAAGGGTGCAATAACCAGGGACCTGCCCAGCCTGATAATATCAGGTCACAGCTGTCTGCTTTACCTTTGCGGGTTATCAAAAATAGGGGGGACCCCCCACCAAATCTATCTATCTATCTATCTATCTATCTATCATCTATCTTTGAACATCCTTAAGACATAAAGAAACATTAATTTCAGTGCCATGTATTTGTTACAGTACACGTCACACAGATGTCACATGTCCTGGAGACATGTACATACGGTCATCAAACTCACACGGATGACACATACATACACATGGTTTCCCACACGGGTGGTCAAAATGAAATTTGCCATACATGCAGATTTTTTAAACAGACATGTGAAGGGGTCTAAGGATGTTTTAAATAAGTACTGGATCCTTACTGTCCATTAAGATTGTAAGCTTTTGCCCCAGGACAGGCATATCTGCCTTCACTTTTTTAATTATTTCACTTATTTCATGAAATAATTAAAAAACAAATGACGTGGGCTTCGCCCCATTTTTGTGTCCAGCCGGGTACAACTAGGCAGCTGGGGATTGGAATCCGCAGCACAGGTTAGCCCGAGGTTTCTGAGCGCCTCTACTGCGGATTTCAGTCCGCAGCCGTCCCAGAAAATGGCGCTCTCATAGAAGCGCCATCATCTGGCGCTGTATCCAACTCTTCCAACAGCCCTGGAGCCGGGTGGCTTGTTGGGTAATCATGAGTTAATACTGGCTTTGTTTTACTAGCCAGTATTAAGCCAGAGATTCTTAATGTCAGGCACGTTTGACCCGGCTATTAAGAATCTCCAATAAAGGGTTAAAAAAAACACCACACAGAGAAAAAATACTTTAATAGAAATAAATACACAGACACATTAGAGACTCCATCTTTATTACCCCCTGTCAGCCCTCCACGATCCTGCTCTTCTGTCTTCTTTCTTTCTAGTGTAGTAGTAGTGACGATTGTAGTGAGGATGAGGTTCACCAGCCCATCATGGGCTGGGGCATCTCATCCTCACTACAATCCTCACTAGTGTAGTAGTAGTGACGATTGTAGTGAGGATGAGGTTCACCAGCTCATCACTTGGGGCTGGGGAACCTCATCCTCACTACAATCATCACTACAATCGGGAAGCAGCGTGCAGCCTTCACTCCGTGAGTGATCAGTGCTAGCTGTCAGCGGTAACAGCGGTAACGCTGACAGACGCGTTACCATAGCAACGGTGCTCTCGGAGCCGCGGTTAGCGGTGACGTCTCCGCTAACTGCGTTGCTATGGCAACGGTGATCTCCGTTAATGACCGGCTGTGTCAGCCGGTCCCTAACGGAACGGGGAGTCGACCGTGTGCTAGAGCATGTCGCCGGTACACGGCGATACACATATGTGCACCGTGTACCGGAGAGATGCACTCGCAGGTCCTACATGACGTGTCATAGTCATGTGACCAGTCTGTAGCCAATGAGATAATAGCCACGTGACTGGTCACATGGCTATTTTGACGTCACGATAGGTCCTGCATCTCTGCTGGCAGTGCAGGTCACCGGGAGGATTCAGCGATCATCGGATGGAATAGCGGCAGGAGACAGAGTGCAGAAGGGATCGCGAGGACCGGTAAGTGTTATGGCAATGCTTATTAACTGTTTGTGTACATTTATAATGCATTTTTATGTGTTTGTGATTGCCTCCCATTATAGCCTATACGTTCGAGTTCGGTTCGTCGAACGTTCGACGAACCGAACTCGAACGGGACCCCCGTTCGGCGAGCCGACCTCGAACCGAACCGGGACCGGTTCGCTCATCTCTAGTGAGCACATACAAATTGTCCAAATTGTGCTCTATGTACCTTTATTTTATACAGTTGAAACCAGAAGTTTACATACACTATCTAAAAAAGACACTTATACATGTTTTTCTCACTATGTGACTTGAAATCAGAATAAACCTTTTCTGTTTGAGGTCAATTAGGAACCAAAATTATTTATATTTACCAAATGCCAGAATAATGAGAGAGAGATCATGTTTTAAGGCATTTTTATTACTCTTTGCAAAGTCAAAATTTTACTTATAATTCATTAGTATTTGATACCATTGCCCTTAAAAAAGACCAGCCACCAGGATTTTCATATAGAAACTAAAGCTAGTGCTATACTGGCGCTATCATGCTGATTCTAAACATACCTTAAGTTGTGAGATCAGTTGTATACTTTCTGAAATATAGGCAAGTGAAATTTGTGAAATGCACTGTTACTTGATTGATAGATGCTGCAGAATATCTAATAGGTTTTGCTAGTTATTCCCACCCCTGTCTGCCTACCTGTCCTTCCTCCCAATGTCCTTCCTCCCCTTGTAATATCAAAGACATTGGAAGGCTTGACAGGCAGGCAGGGGCAGGAATAAGTAGCAAAACTTGACCCACCTATTAGATATTCTGCAGCCCCTATCAATCAAGTATCAGTGTGTTTCACAAACTTTACTTGCCTGTATTTCAGAAAGTATACATCCTATTTCACTACTAAAGGTATATTTAGAATCATCATGATAGTGCCAGTATAGCACTTGCTTTAGTTTATATATGAAAATCCTCATGGTTAGTCCTCTTTAAACTGTATGACTTGGGTGCAACATTTTGGATATCCTTTCACAAACTTCTCACAATAGTTCGTAGGAATTTGGACCCATTCCTCCAGACAGAACGGGTGTAACAGCCATATTTGTAGATCGCCTAGCTCGTGCTTGCCTTTTCAGTTTTTCCCATAAATTTTCAATAGGATTTTGGCCACTCCAAAACATAAACTTTGTTAACCTTCAGCCACTTTATAACCAGTTTGGCACCATGCTTCGGGTCATTGTCCATTTGGAAGACCCATTTCCGCCCAAGCTTTAAGTTCCTTTTTGATGTCTTGATATGTTGCTTTAGTATTGCCACATAATCTTCTTTCCTCATGATGCCATCTATTTTGTGAAGTGCACCCTCCTGCAGTCCCTCCTGCAGCAAAACAACCCCACAACATGATGCCACCACCCCCGTGTTTCACAGTTGGGATGGTGTAATAAGGCTTCAAAGCTTCGCATTTTTCCTCGAAACGTAACAATTGGGCATTATGGCCAAACAGTTCAATATCAGTTTAATCAGACCACAGGACATGTCTCCAAAAATTAAGGTCTTTGTTCCTGTGTTCATTTGCACATATTAATCTGGCTTTTTTATGTTTCTTTTGGAGCAATGGCTTCTTCCTGGCAGAGTGGCCTTTCAGCCGACACTACACAGATCACCGATTTACGACGCTTTTGCGATCGTTTATCGGTGCATCTAGGCTTTACACGTTGCGACGTCATTACTGGCGCCGGATGTGCGTCACTTTCGATTTGACCCCGACGATATCGCAGTAGCGATGTTGTAACGTGCAAAGTACCCCTAAGTGTATGTAAACTTTTGACTTTGGAGAAAATAATAAAAATACATTAACACATTATCTCTCTCATTATTCTGGCATTCGGCAAATATAAATAATTTTGGCAATTCTAATTGACCTAAAACGGGGAAGTTTTATTCTGATTTCATGTCAGATAGTGAGTAAAACATGCAGATGTGTCTTTTTAGATAGTGTATGTAAACCTCTTGTTTCAACTGTAAAGCTGGTGTCACACTAAGCGACAGCGACAACGACGTCGCTGTTACGTCACCATTTTCGGTGACGTAACAGCGACCTTGTAAGTCGCTGTTATGATCGCTGCTTAGCTGTCAAACACAGCAGAAGCAGCGATCATAACGTCGCTGTTCTACATGTGCAGAGAGCAGGGAGCCGCGCTTAGCGCTGGCTCCTTGCTCTCCTAGGTACAGTACACATCGGGTTAATTAACCCGATGTGTGCTGCAGCTACATGTCACAGTGCAGAGAGCAGGGAGCCGCGCGCACTGCTTAGCGCTGGCTCCTTGCTCTCCTTGCTACAGTATACATCGGGTTAATTACCCGATGCGTACTGCAGCCACATGTCACAGTGCAGGAGCCGGCGCTGGCAGCAAGAGCGGAGGCTGGTAACCAGCGTAAACATCGGGTAACCAGGGAAAGGTCTTCCCTTGGTTACCCGATGTTTACGCTGGTTACAGCTTACCGCAGCTGCCAGTGCCGGCTCCTGATCGCTTCATTTCGTCGCTCTCTCTCGCTGTCACACACAGCGATGTGTGTGTCCCAGCGGGAGAGTGACGACCAAAAAATGAAGCTGGACATTCAGCAACGACCGGCGACCTCACAGCAGGGGCCAGGTCGTTGCTGGATGTCACACACAGCGACAGCGACGGGACGTCGCTGCAACGTCACAGAAAATGGTGACGTAGCAGCGACGTCGTTGTCGTCGTCGTTATGTGTGACACCAGCTTTAGTATAATCTTTATAGTAGCAATACAGTTTAAATTTTACATATTTAAAGTTTGTTTATCTATATATTAATGCTTAAAATTGTCTGTTGTAATTTTCGCCTTGCATACAGTATAGCCATAGCAGCTTTTACGGGTTTCTTTTGTGTATTAGTGTTCAAATGGCTTTGTTTTAACAGATTTTGATGGAAAAAATAATCAGTCATTTTGAATTTCAACACACCCAATTCTTCATTGTCGGAGATAAGCTAGAGGTGCAACAGCAGTTTGATCCCTTAGGGCGGCTTTGCACGTTGCGACATTGCACGTGCGATGTCGATGGGGTCAAATCGAAAGTGACGCACATCCGGCGTCGCAGTCGATATCGCAACGTGCAAATCCTTTTTGATACGATGAACGAGCGCAAAAGCGTCGTTATCGTATCATCGCTGCAGCCTCCGACATTTCCATAATGCCGGTGCAGCGACAGGTGCGATGTTGTTCCTCGCTCCTGCGGCAGCACACATCGCTGTGTATGAAGCCGCAGGAGCGAGGATCATCACCTACCTGCCTCCCGGCTGCAATGTGGAAGGAAGGAGATGGGCGGGATGTTTACATCCTGCTCATCTCCGCCCCTCCGCTTCAATTGGCCGCCTGCCGTGTGACGTCGCTGTGACGCCACACGACCCGCCCCCTTAGGAAGGAGGCAGGTCACCGGCCAGAGGGACGTCGCACGGCAGGTATGTGCGTGTGAAACTGCCATAGCGATAATAATCGCTACGGCAGCTTTCACTAGATATTGCACGTGCGACGGGGGCGGGACTATCGCTGCAGCATCGGTAACACATTGTTACCGATGTCGCAGCGTGCAAAGCCCACCTTACACTTACTGAGAATGCTTGCATGATCAGCTGAACTGAGAATACATGTATATAGGATGTTGGTAAGGATTACTATTTCCTCAGCAAATATTTAGCCAGTATCTATAAAAGGTAAATGATAACCTTATTAAAGCCTAAACCTAGACTTTAGGCACACCATATTAATCTGACAGAGAAGAGATGCAAGAACTATGCTTTTAGGAGAAAAAGAATATGAGAAGAAAACATGATTTTCTGGACCAATTACTAAAAGTTGTTTTATACGGTTAACATATAAAGAATACATGTACAAAACAGCCAAAGCAGGCATTGCATACTAAGAAACAAATCTCTAATTCACATAAGAATATTTTATATCAATATATTCAGTGTCGGCCTGGTCCTCAGCAATGAGAAGGAACCAGCAAGAGAGGATCCAGCACAAGGACACCACTCGGGAACAGGGCAAGGTGAGTATGTGATGCTTTTCTGTGCTTTTTTCTCTACGTGGTTGATATATAGGAGGCTATGTGGGGGCCAATATTGTTTAGGGGGCTAATGCTGTCTATAGAGGACTATGTAGGGCTCATACTATGTGGGGCTTGTTCTGTATATAGGGGCTAATAATGTCTATAGGGAACTATTTTGGGTTCCCTGTACATAGAGGGGCTATGTGTTGGCACATACTGACGAAGGCTCCTCAGCCGAAACGGCCATCGGGGTGGACGCTAATCCTCGTGGCTTCCATGACCCAGTCTCCAAGGTTTGTTATTTGGCTCCATACAACCCACATTTAAACCTTGGCATTTAACCTTTATGGGGCATTATATACACTGACTGGTGTCTCTTTGTGACAACACACATTGGATGTACAGTGTGGGTTATTGATATAATTGTTTATTATAATGATTTCTATGGTGTCTGCCCAGTATAGCAATATAGTGTGCTATGCTAGATTTTTTCATTGCAGGCCCAATGATTTTGTATATCATATATGCCCCGCTGTTATGCACAGTGACTACTAATACTTTGCATTGTGCACTAAATACCATGTCTGCTATACGATGGTTATATCCATTTACTATGTAAATATTTATTCATTGACAATAATTGGTTTTACAATGATACATAGTAAGTAATCATTTGTCTCTTCTACCTGGGTTTCCCATGGAATATGCATCCTACCTTGTTGGTTTGTTCCACATGAGTGTGGGCTCATACTGTATATAGGGTGGGGCTATGTGTGGGTTCATGTTGTAAATAGGGTGGGGGGCTGGGTGTGGGCTCGTACTGTATTTTTAGGGGGCTTTGTGAGGATAATGCTGTATATAGAAGGGCTTATGAAGATCATGCTGTATACAAGAGGGCTAAGTGTAGATCACATTGTATATAGAGGGCTGTGTGGGATCATACTGTATAGAGAGGGGCTGTGTGGGATCATACTGCTATACACTATCCAATATATACAGGGCTTCTGTGTTTAATGTCACCAGTGATCAATATGTTACCTGCATATTATTCACTATATGCAGAGATCCTGTGTATAATATTGGTAATATTAGTGTTATTAGTATTGTGGGCTTTATTCATGATCAGTAACGTATTATTTGGTGTTATGGTATCTGGTCATAGTGCGATGGTATTTGTCTCTTATAAGTAGTATTATTCAGTCACTATTTGGTCAGGTCATGGTGCGGTGGAATTTCTCCCATGTTTGTGGCATTATTCAGTTACTATGTGGTGATAATATGTGGTCTGGTCATGGTGTGGTGGTATTTGTCCATTGTATGTGGTAATATTTTGTCACTATATGCTCTGGTCACAGTGTGGCATTTTTTGTCCCTTGCATGTGGTATTATTGGTCTTGGTATAGTTGATTGTGTTAAAGGGGCTGTCTGGTCTAAAAATGATAAGTCTGCAGTGACTCTATATGACTGCAAACTTATGAATTAGTGTATGCACTGGGAGGATGCACGAGTTTCTGAGCTGGGAATGGCAGTCACGCGACCGCAATTGTGCAACATGCATGTTCCATGTCAGAACACGACTAGTGGGTGCGACCTCACTTAATACAAGTGTATGGAATGGGTGCGTCTGACTAGTAGGCGCAGCCGTCTAGTGAGCACGGCCTTGCTCCATACATTTGCATTGAGTGAGACTGTGCCCACTAGGCAGATTCTGGCCAGAAACATGCATATTGCACAATTACGGTTTTGTGACCACTGTTCCCGGCCCAGAAACTGGTGAATTCTTGCACCACACAGTATGTGCTGGAAGGATTCATAAGTCTGCAGTCTTGCTATAGGACTGCAGACTTATGAATCCTTCCAGCACATACTGTGTGGTGCAAGAATTCACCAGTTTCTGGGCCGGGAACAGTGGTCACAAAACCGTAATTGTGCAATATGCATGTTTCTGGCCAGAATCTGCCTAGTGGGCACAGTCTCACTCAATGCAAATCATTTTAAACAATACAACACCTTTAAGTATGGAAGTAATTTCTTTCTTTCTATTAATTAGGAGAAGAGTCTTTATTTCCGTTAGAGATTAAACACTTCGCAGTTTAACCCCTCCTTGTCATGTGACTGTTATACAGTGGCAGAGATGCACTTACAGGGATTCTCCACTGAAAAAAATAGTTATCTCTTCGAAGTACAAGTGAAAGAGGTCCAATTGCTGTGACTGCACCGATCTACAGCATGGGGAACTTTTATCCCCATTAGACTAGAGCTCGTGTATGACTCAACCACTGGACCATTCGTTCCCTCAGTGGCTGTGAGCACTTTACTTGGCTTTTTCTTTACAGCCGCAAAGAATTTGAATGGAGCTGCGGTCACACATCCGAACTGCCACTGCATTTTAAAGTGGGGATTAAAGTGCCCTGTCAAGGATAAATGTTCTTATGCTTTCAATCAGTGCGGTTTCCAATGGTTGAATGCCTACAATGTCAAGTTCAGGGTCCGTACTGAACACATAATGTTCGTGCACATGATCCCGAACACAAGCTTTTCTGGGAAGCTCCTGTTACAGTTCGGGTCCAGTTCGGGTCCAGGAGCTGTAAAAAAAAGCACATTATTAAAACACATTATGGTTATACTTACAGGTCCCATGACGCGTTCTGCAGACTCTGTCTCCAGGCCGCTTCTGCTTCCGGGTCTAATCATTGCTGTGTCCCTGGGTAACCACCACTGACTACAGGACCTTCCATGATGTCATAGCCATGTGACTAGTCTGGTGTGAATGTTGTATTATCTCGTGGATTACAGACTGGTCACATGGCTATGACGTCATGTTAACTTCCGGGGGTATTCAGTGCACTACTCGTCACTCAGCAGTCTTCAGCTGTTTTCGGCCATGTTCGCGGTGACATCAGGGTTCACCTGTGTCCTTGGCTCATGGACTCGATTGAACTTTGACTGTCTCGCATCGGTATCACCCGACACAGTGTGCAATTTCCTGACAGGAGCGGGTTGGCTGCATGTATTTCCATGCAGCTGAGGCACTCCTGTCCGAAGAGTGTCAGGCCATGCCGGGTGATACTGATGCGAGACTTGCACGAGTCATACACAAGTGGAATCATACCCTCAGTGTCAACCTGCTTCTCTCTCTGTAAAGATGGTTGTGTAGCACCCCTGAGGTATCAGGTGCTACAAATTATGTAGAAATAAGGAAGGAACAGATTTGAACTCGGCACCAATTCCATAAAAAATTCTTTGATCCTTTATTGAAGAAAATATACTTAAAAATTCCAGCCAGAACCGCACAGTGCAGGAGTACAGACAGGGTACTCTTTACGCGTTTCAGCCTGAATGCATAAAAACAGAGGAGTCCTTAATCATAAGTACTCCTCTGTTTTTATGCATTCAGTCCGAAACGCGTAAAGTTTACCCTGTCTGTACTCCTGTTAAATCTGCCAGGTGAGGGGATCATCAGGGTCCCTCACCAACCTGAGTGTCCGGAGCAAAGCAGCAAGGAGGGACTCCAGCCCATTAAATTGTCCAGACTGCCTGCTATATGGGTAAAGACTGTGAAACAGAGGGGATCCCTGAAAGCTTTAGGCCACAGGAACCACCAAAAACCAAAGTTTGCATGGAGGACAGCTCTTCAGGTCACTAACTGGCTCTGGGAACAAAGGGTGAGGGAACACCTTAAAACCAGCATCAGCCGGGTGGCGGTACAAGTACAGTGAGTAAAAACCAGTTTAAACTGCAGTTCCTGTATGGCTTGAATCCTTTCTACATTGGTGCATCATCAGCTCACACTGCACACTACAACCATCATCATTCTCTTCCAGGGCCTAGCCCTACTTGAGGAGGGCCAGAACACCTGAGCTGCATTATACTACCCGCCCGAAGAAGATCACGCAGCGGCGGCTCCTACAAAATAGCCGCAACCCGCAACTGGCGTAGTCAAAAACTCTTTTATATATTTTACTTTTATTTTTCAACTTTTTCACCCTTTTTTGGATTGACCCCCGGGGTCACGGAACCAGGAATCGGTGGCGACTATGACTCACCTGTTCACCACACTTCAGGGATCAAGTATCCCACTGCCCTGGGGCATCACAGATCGTCTTTACAGAGCAATGAAGCAGAGCTGATAATGCTCTACATGCTCTACCTGTGGATTATGTTGGACTAACAACTTTTTATAATAAAGATGGAGTCTGTACATTTTTTTATGTTTTATTTCTAATAAAAAAATATCTGTGTTTTTTTTTTTTACTGTTTACTAGAAATTCTTTGTGGCCATGTCTAATTTGACATGACACCATAAATTTTGGGCTTAGTACCATGTGACAATACAAAGCTGGTATTAACCCCTGTATTACCCACGGTGTCACCACCATCTGGGCTGATGGACGAGCCGGGTAAAGTGCCTGGAAATGGCGCTAAGAAACAATACACCATTCCCAGGGTTGGCTGTGGGCTGCAGTTTCTAGTGTGGGGCCCCAGAAAGCTTGGGCCTTACCACGCTGAGAATCCCAGCCCCCAGCTGAATGGTTTTATCTGACTTTTGATCGCCAGTCAAGGTAAAGCCAAGTAGATGAGCATGGCAGCCTATAGCCATCCGCTTTATCTGCGCTGAGAATAAAAAATATTGCAGAGCGCTATGTCATTTTTTAAAATTATTTATTTATTTTTACAGTATATATGTGTGAGGGACCCAACAGCCAATCAAAGACGTTGTCACGCAGTATGGGAGTCTGTGATTGGCTGTTGGAGTAACCTTGAATCTGCCCATACATTTTAGATGCTAGAATGTATGGGCTGACTTCAGGTTACTCCAGCATCCAATCACAGATGCCCACTCTGTGACTCTGTGTCTGTTATTTTAACAGTAAAATAAAACAACAACACAGAGAAAAAAATATTTTATTAGAAATAAAACAGAAGACATTTAGGACTCCATCTTTATTACTCAAAAAAACCCTCCAACCTAGTCCAAAGGTGGGCGAGCATCTTCAGCTCTCCTACATCTGTGCTAGGAGACAAATACAGGTCTGCTCACATAGACTCAACTGAGAGCTGTCACTGAGTGCATAGCTGAGGTCGGGCAGCTGTGCCCTCAGCTAACCAGCACTGACTACAAGACCTTCCATGATCTCATAGTCATGTGACCAGTCTGTAACCCATGAGGTAATACAACATTCACACCAGACTGGTGCCATGGCTATGACATCATGGAAGGTCCTGTAACCCGGGGGCATAGCAATGATCGGACATGGAAACAGAAGCGGCTGTGAGACATGGTCTGCAGGATGCATCTTGGGACCTGTAAGTATAATGACAATGTTTATTATTAACTATATTCTTTATTTTACAGCCCCCCCTGCCCCATCCCATAACTGTAAAGCCCGAGTTTGGTGTTCGGACGCAATTTCATGTTATCTCAGAACCCGAACTCGAACTTTACAAAACATTCAGGCGAGTCTCCTGAACACAAACATTGAGGGGTTCACCCATCACTAGTTATCAACCATCCTGTGGCTCGATGATAACTTGTTTTCACCAAAGCACCTATTTAATGTAAACTACTGTAATCATACATCCAACTTAAAATGTGCAGGAGTCATCTATATTTTACTGTCGACGCTCCATTATAACAGGGATAACGACTTCCAGATCTTTGCATATAGCTGTAAAGTGGGCCCCTAAAGTGAATTGCTCTTGTGGCCCCAGACACCCCAGTCCCACCATGAATATGCTGTTAAAAATGTTCCATATTTTAAAGAATCTCTAACAATAAAACTACTTAAAATTCCCATAAACATTAAGTCAAAAATGATATCATCTGAGCGAAAACACCACAAAGTGCAATTTTTATGACTCAACATTTAAAGCAAATCGCTAGTATCAGTGGATCATAGATAGATCACTAATTTTTATGATCGAGTTTAGTGACATCCTCTATTAAAGTTCAAACTAGTCTTCTGTAGTTGTGAGTGAAAAATTCACTGCAAACATATTATCTCATTGATTTCCTAAGCAATTAGATAGATATTAAGCATGCAAATTCACTTTGGTCAGCATGAATGTTCAATTGAGCTAGTTAACTGTATTTTAAGGAAGCATGCGCATTGGATAGCATTAGGTGAGACTTGCTTTGTTACGTTAGTTTCTGAAGGTAATGTGCAATTTATTGTAATCATATAACAACTGCACTGGGGTTTTATAAGCTTAGCTAATGAGAACAATTCATTTAGTAAGAACAAAAGCCATAAAGAGAAGATTAACAATATCATTCATGCACACAAACAAACAGATTATCCTTATGTTATAAAAATGCCTCTAAGGTATTAGGTATACATCAGCATGGCTTAATAAAGAAATATTAATGCTATTACTCTAAAGTGCCACAAGAATTCCTGTGGCAGATTAGGCACCATCTTTAGTACACTCTAAATTGTGTTCTCACATGAAAAACTACATAGCTTGCTACCTTAAGAATAAGATAGAAAGAGGACCCTGCTGACCATAAGAGCTTACACTCTACGGAAGACAGAAAGCGAGAGATAGAGGACCCTCCTGGCCATAAGAGCTTAGACATTACAGGAGAGAGATTGAAAGAACCTCGCTGACCATAAGAGCTTACTCTCTACAGGAGAGAGATAGAGAGCTGACCATAAGAGTTTACACTGTACAGGAGAGAGATAGAGAAGACCCTGTTAATCAGAAAAATGTACACTTTACAAATGAGAGAGAGGACTCCACTGATCATAGGAGCTTATACTCTACAGGAGAGAGATAGAAAGGACCCCACTGACTATAACAGCTTACACTATACAGGCGAGAGAGAAATAGACATAGAAATAAGCTGATGACCATAAGAGCTTACACTTTAAAGATGAGAGATAGGACTCCACTGACCATAAGAGATCACACTCTACAGGAGAGGAAGTGGACCCTGCTGACCATAAGAGTTTACACTGTACCGGAGAGAGATAGAGAAGACCACGCTGACCATAGGAACTTACACTATACAGTCGAAAGAACTAGAGAGACAAAAATACCCCTATTACCATAAGAGCTTACACTTTAAAGATAAGAGAGAGGACTCCACTGACCAGAAGAGATTACACTCTACAGGAGATAGAGCGGACCCTACTGACAAGAGATCAAACACTACAGGAGAGAGGTAGAGAGGACCCTGGTGTCTCTAAAGGCCCAGTCACACTAAACAACTTACCAGCGATCCCAACAACGATACAAACTGATAGGGATTGCTGGTAAGTTGCTAGGAGGTCGCTGGTGAGATATCACACTAAGCGACGCTCCAGCGATCACACCAGCAACCTGACCTGGCAGGGATCGCTGGAGCGTCGCTACACGTGGAAGCATGCTGCGCTTGGTAACTAAGGTAAATATCGGGTAACCAACCCGATATTTACCTTGGTTACCAGCGCACACCTAGCCACAGTACACATGGGGTTAATTACCCGATGTGTACTGCAGCTACATGTGCACAGAGCAGGGAGCCGTGCACACTGTTTAGCGCTGGCTCCCTGCTCTCCTGGCTACAGTACACATGGGGTTAATTACCCGATGTGTATTGCAGCTACATGTTCACAGAGCAGGAGCCGGCACTGACAGCTGAGAGCGGCGGAGGCTGGTAACGAAGGTAAATATCGGGTAACCAAGGAAAGGGCTTCTTGGTTACCCGATGTTTACATTGGTTACCAGCGTCCGCAGATGCCGGCTCCCTGCTCACTGCACATTTAGATGTTGCTCTGTCGCTGTCACACACAGCGAAGTGTGCTTCACAGCAGGAGAGCAACAACTAAAAAATGGCCCAGGACATTCAGCAACAACCAACGACCTCACAGCAGGGGCCAAGTTGTTGCTAGATGTCACACTAAGCAACATCGCTAGCAAGTTGTGCATCAGCAGCGATGTTGCTAGCGATGTTGCTTAGTGTGACGGTACCTTAAGAGCTTACACTCTACAGTAGAAAAAGAGAGAGTGGACCCTTAAGAGCTTATACTCTACAAAAGAGAGATAAAGAGGACCCCACTGACCATAAGAATTACACTCTACAGGAGAGAGAAAGAGTACCTGCTGACTATAAGCGCTTAGACTCTAGAGGATAGAGAAAGAGAGAGAGCTGGGGGAGACCCCACTGACCATAAGAGCTTACACTTTATAGATGAGAGAGAGGACCCTGCTGACCATAAGAGCTTACACTCGGCAGAAAAGAGAGACTTATCCAATGACTCTGAAGATGCAAAATTACTCCACTGGGAAACACTGATCTGTAATGAACCAGGTACTGACCACCGCTGTACAAAGTATGATAATCCATAAGAAATTTATAGTTGCATGGCATGAAGGGGAGGCCCACGTGGCAACTTAGAATGGCTGTAGCCTGCCCTCTGATGCTTCATCAGCAAGTGAAATGATGCCAGACAAGTTTTATTTTGTGAACTGCGATTCGAGTCTTCAAGTGTTCCAATTTTCATGAAACAGTGAATTTCAGTTAAATTTATTTAAACTCGATCCTCCGCTTATTGATCCATTTATCTCTATTGCACACTAATAAAGTCTACATATACAACCAACAAAAAAGTGTAATGGATCCAAAATTTCAGATTTCGATACACTATGCCATTTTTAATTCCATTGGTTATTATCTTTGAATGCCCAGAATGCATGTTATATATGAAACCCTGGACAAAGAAAATCAAAATGTATGCTGGGGTATATAAATATTATATAGCTGTGGGGATTTTAATAAATGTATAACAAGCATTGTTTTTTAAACCTTCAGATATCCACTTTGTCATGTTCTCATTTGGCAAATTCATGTGAAAAACTCTGTAATCTGGTAAAGAAATTAGTCCCTTAGGAATCCACTGTGGATTCTCAGTTTGAACTATCGTATTAGAACTACTGTGGGGCTATACACCAATTAGCCTTACTAAATTGGGTAATCGAATGCTGCAATCAGCCCTGATTTTTGAAACTGTATAAAAAAAATGCAAAAATGAAAACATTGGAACTAGAGATGAGGATCCATGGAGGATCGAGCTCAAGTCAGATTTCCTGAAATGCGTGGCTCTATGTGAATTCCCTCACTTTGAGATTTGATCAGCAGTTTACCCCCAAAAAAGGCTGGAATAATTTTCCCCAATGTCACTTTACATGACCATTTGGGCTTCCTCCTGCAGCTATGGCGGCAGCTAGAAAATGATCATATATCATACCTTGCGCATTGGTGGCCAATCAGAGATCAGCGTTCTAAGTCACAGTCATGCACAGGCACTTCTTTCCTTCTTTCTTTCTTTCTTTCCTTCTTTCTCTTTCTTTATTTCTTAACTTTCTTTCCTTCTTTCTCTTTCTTTCCTTCTTTCTTTCCTTCTTTCTCTTTCTTTCTTTCCTTCTTCCTTTCTTTCTTTCTTTCTTTTTCCTTCTTTCTTTCCTTTTTTCTCTTTCTTTCCTTTTTTCTTTCCTTCTTTTTTTCTTTCTTTCCTTCTTTGTTTCTTAACTTCCTTCCTTCTCTCTTTCTTTCTTTCCTTCTTTCTTTCCTTCTTTCTCTTTCTTTCTTTCCTTCTTCCTTTCTTTCTTTTTTTCCTTCTTTCCTTCCTTCTTTTTTTCTCATTCTTTCGTTCTTTCTTTCATTCTTTCTCTTTCTTCTTTCCTTCTTTGTTTCTTAACTTCCTTCCTTCTCTCTTTCTTTCTTTCTTTCATTCTTTCTCTTTCTTTCTTTCCTTCTTTCTCTTTCCCTTTTTCCTTCCTTCTCTTTCTTTCCTTCTCTTTCTTTCCTTCTTCCTTTTTCAGTATTCAGAATTGAATTAATTTACTCTTATTTTTATGAAAAATGTAAACAAAATAGTTGAATTTGAATTTCGTACTTTACACTCCAGTCTAAATGAGACTCATTTTTATGTATTTTTCATGTAGATCTTGCCAGTGAGTAAGCAGTGTTTTCACATCAAATTCTAGGAGGACTTGATGTATATTTTCCATATTTTCTGTACAGAATGTACAGCTTTAGTTACACCCTTGCTTCCAATCTCACAGTAATTTTTTACAAAGTTAAACTATTATGTGTTATTTTAGCATGTTCTTTTCTAATATAGCTTTTATACAGACATTTCTATGGAAATTGATTATTTTATTGAAAATTTTATCCGTCAGAAATTGAAATTGTTTCTTGAAATAGATATATGCATTTGCACAGAAGCAATCAATATAAATGAACAGTGTTCTTCCTTGAAACAAATATACTGTATATTAGATTAAACGATAGGAAAAAAAAACATTCCCCCATTTGGTGAATATTATAAAGTGTTTCTCTGAATACACAATAACTGCTCAAAATCTTCCCTCCTGGATGGTATAAGTGAATAGAGCTATTAAGTTGCCAGGTTTTCAGAAATGTCATTCTCTCAGTGAAACAATGTCTTGTGAAAGCAAAGTTTATAACATATCAAAGGTAATAACTAAATTTCTCAATCACAGGTAAAATGCTAATAATACAATTTTGCTGCTTTTGTTTGTTATTTTGCATAAATGAAGTTAAAATCCAACTAATACAGAATATACAACATGTGCCTGTCAGCAACATTGCCCTTATCAGTAGAAAAGGAAGGAGATTTTATTCTTCGGGCTTCAAGTATCACAATGTTATTTTAAATCACCTCGGGCTAAAACATAAAGAATTTATGTCAGTACTGAAGGAAATCATCGGGGGTCATGTATGAAAAGTATCCATGGTGGAAAATGTCATAATTCATTTAAGAGGATCTGTCAGATAGACCTCTCTTTAATGAAGTCATCTATCAAAAACTCTAATAGCGATAAGTTAGAGGATACAGCATCAATCAATAAGGTCCAGTATTGATTGGAAGCATGCAATATATACAATATGGTATCATTTTTGTTGACTGGTCTGTGTGGAAATAGATAGATTTCTGACATTTCCAAACTCTAATTTTGTTAGTTTTCTATGTACAACCATATGTGCCTCCATGTGGGACTGTATTGAATTGCATGTGGCGCAATTTTTTCTGTTTTATTAATCCAGTCTTTGTTTGAAATTGAGACCTATGAGTACAATATTGAGTTTTAAATTTTGGATAGACACTAGTGCTCAAAAGTTGGGAGGCTATTGCACCTGAAATGCAGTAGTTGGGTCTAGGGACAAGCAAATGTGGGGCTTGATGGAAAAATTAGTTGGTCCTTAAATATATATGAGAAAAATAAAAAGACAATCTACACAGTGCAAAATGCGTGCGAGTGTAGAGTTAAAAATGTCATTATATAGAATATAAAAAATACGAGGGGCTGCTGATAAGTCTTTGACTTTGTGACCTTTTTTGTTTCTATGGTAACGAATGTTACATCACATGAAAGCTTCATGTGTCTAATATAGGTTTTCAAAATTTTGTGTTTGTTGCTTATGGTAACAGTGTTCTACGCACACAGGAAAACAAACTGGTGGAGTCTAACGGGATGCTCACAGCAACTGAGAGCAGAAGAGTGATAAAATTCTTGTTTCGGCAAGTAAAGTCCACGAAGAATATTCATGGTGATATGTCGCAGACATTGGGGGATCAATGCCCTTCTTATTCCACAGTTAAGAACTGGGTTGCCAAATTTAAAATGGGACACTTCAGCACCAATGATAAGGAACGTCCTGGACGACCTAAAGTGGTTGTTCCAGAGATCGTTGATGCTGTCCACAACCTCCTACTGGAGAATTGACGAATTTCAGCTAAAGCAATAGCAGACATCATGGGGATTTCCTGTGAACGTGTTTGTGTCATTATCCATGAACATTTGGACATGAGGAAGCGATCTGCAGAGCGGGTCCCCAAATGTTTGACAACAGATAGTAGCCTGTGAGTGAAAACCTCCCGGTCCATTTGTCAGCATTTCTGGATTAATAAGAACTTCCTGGATCGACTGGTCACTATGGATGAGACCTGGATTTATTTGTATGACCCTGAAAACAAGGAGCAGTCAAAAGAGTGGATGCACAGTGGTTCTCCTCATTCAAAGAAGTTTAGGGTGCAAAAATCAGCCACTAAGGTGATGTCGTCTTTGTTCTGGGATAATGCGGGCGTCACACGAGACGATCCATTGTGCGATATGTCGTTGGGATCACGGTTTTCGTGACGCACATCCGGCATCATTTGCGACGTCGTTTCGTGTGACACCTGCGAGCGTCTCAGAATGATCGCAAATTGGTTACAAATCGTGTATCATTTACACTCCATTTATTTTTAAAAAATCGTTTATTCTGCACCGGTTGTTCATCGTACTCGGGGCAGCACACATCGCTCCGTGTGACACCCCGGGAACAATGAACTGCAGCTTACCTGCGGCCGCTGGCAATGCTGAAGGAAGAAGGTGGGCGGTATGTTTACGTCCCGCTCATCTCCGCCCCTCCACTTCTATTGGCCGGCGGCTGTGTGACGTCGCTGTGACGCCGTACGTCCCACCCCCTTCAGGAAGTGGATGTTCGCCGCCCACAGCGACGTCGCTCAGCAGGTAAGTACGTGTTTTATGGGGTTTAACGACTTTGTGTGCCACGGGCAACTAATTGCTCGTGACGCACAAACGACGGGGGTGGGTATGATCGCTTGTGCGATTTCACGATAGATCGTATCGTGTGACGACCGCATATCGAGAGCATGTTGCTAATGGACTACCTTCAAAAGAGTTCCATCATCAATGCAAGGTATTACATTGAACTTTTGGACCAATTGAAGGCAGCTCTGAAAGCCAAAAGGCACGGCAAGCTGTCCAAAGGAATTTTGTTCCTGCAAGACAACGCCTCCACTCACACTGTACAAGCAACCACGGTAACACTGGCAGAGCTGGGCTTCTAACTGGTTGACCATCCACCTTATTTACCAGATCTAGCTCCCTCCGACTATCATGTGTTTCCAAACCTGATGAAACACCTCAAGGGTACCAAATTTCACATCATTTCTGATGCCATGGCTGCTACGGATGCCTGGTTTGAGGCACAACCAAAATCCTTCTTTTTCCTAGGCTTACATAACTTGGAATACCGATGTAAGAAGTGTGTTGACATCAGTGGATAGTATGTGGAATAAATGGAATGTTTCATCATCCTATATCATTTCTTTCTGGGTAAAGCCAAAGATTTACCAACAGCCCCTCATATATAGAAGATAAAATATATATATATATATATAAATATATATATATATATATATATATATATATATATATATATATATAAAAAAGGACTAACTATGAGTAAAAATGGGAGGGAAGGGGGGATACTAATGGGGAGCTGCAGGTATTTGTCAGGCTCCACGTAAAGCCTGTCAGAGTCAATAACAGCAATAATATTAACAATATTGCCAATGTTGAGTTTTGTTCAACTCAGATGATGTATAGAGGCGTTATACCGTCATGGGCATGAGTCCTCAACCTTTGCTCACACAAAACATTTTTTCCATATTTGCATCAGTTTTTCATACGACTTGTCAGAGTACAATTGGCAGGGACGTCTTGGGTCATCTAGTCCATCCTACTCCTCAATGTGGATTCCCTAAATCATCCCATACAGTTGTTTTTCCAGTCTCATAGAATCATGAAAAATTGGTTCTGTTAACAAGGCCTACCTAAAAATTATAGGTGAGCTTGTCCTTGATTCCACATGGTCAACAGCACACACTTTTGTTTCCTCGGTTTGTTTTTTTGGGGTAGGCATTGAGTAGCCTCACAGCAACTATTATATAACCTTGGAATGGAAATATGAAGAGGTCTGTTTTAAAATGAATCCAAATATATAAAAAGCAGTTACTTATCATATTCCTAAACAGTGGTTAAATCATTCTTTTGTTTGTTTTTCGCAAACTTAAAAAAGATGTGTTGGTCATCTAACATATGCATGAAACAGTTTGACAAATTTCTAAGTACACAAAAATGTAGAAAAATGACCAAAAGCAAATATCTGTCTCAAGTAGTTCTTTGTGCTCACAAAGTATTTCTTTATTATGTGAGACAATGGCAAAACAATGATGCCCACAAGATTTAATTTACATTAACACTGTGATTTTTATTGTCAGTCGTTCTGGGCCAAAATGCCCTGCAGTATTTTACAATATATGATAAGATACAAACATGATCATATAGAACAAAATATAATCCTTTAAACCATATCAAATTTTTTATACTTTAATAAGTATGCTCATTAAAAATTTCACCAACTCAAAAGTGATTAAAGTGAATTTAACATAACCTACAAGATTATAACAAAATATTACAGGAGATACAGTGACCCACTTATGTAATTGTAAATGTAAACATTCTATAATGATGGTGTAGCGGAGGCAACAGTACCACCACTAGGCAGAGGTCAATTATGGTACAGGAGGTGAGGGTGCAGAAACAGTGGAGCCACTTTAGTAACGGATGGGGAATATACAGTTAGGTCCATATATATTTGGACAGTGACACAAATTTTGTTTTTTTTTTACCTGTTTACTGAAAAATATTCAAGTTATAGTTATATAATGGACATGGACATAAAGTCCTAACTTTTAGCTTACATTTGAGGGTATTCATATTAAAGTTTGAAGGTTTTAGGTGTTTCAGTTCCTTCACATGTGCTACTCAGGTTTTAAAAGGCTCAAAAGTAATTGGACAATTGACTCTTCAGTGGTTTCATGGGCCGGTGTGGGCAACTCCTTTGTTATTTACAGTAATTCTCAATTAAGCACATGTGTCGCCCCGAACTATGGGGTACTCGGTCCCGGGCAGTATACTATTGGGATATGTCACTGGGTGGCCATTGTCCGATTCTGTGACCCTGGGTCACTTTTAAAAGGGGTTTATATGCAAGGGAATGTTCAATAAAGTTTATGTCGTGACACCACTTGCGGGTTGCGGTTATGGTGATGGAACCGCCGCTGCACAGTCTTTCCACTGGGGCTGATGTGATGGCAGCCTGGATGTTGGGCCCTCCGCAAGTAGGACCGGGGCCCCAGGGGGATAGGTGATGGAGTTAGGCATGGGAATAAGGTAGGCCACACAAGGGTTGCTGTTTAACTGGTTTTCTTTACTCACTGTAGGTGGTAACTGATACCCGGAGGAAGTCTGGAATTCACCTCTGGCTCCCCTAGTCCCAGTGCCAGTTGGTGACCTGGTGGCTTCTTTCCCCTGCACCTTTCTCAAGTTGGTAGGTCGACGTGGATTGGAGCTACTTGGTGTCCCCTCCTGTTTGTCTCTCAGTCTTGGGTCCGTACAACGGCAGTGTGAACCCTGTAGGGTCAGTGTTCTGTTCCAATTCCTGGTTCTCCCTTTACTGCTGGTGCCCCCGTACTTCTAAGGTCAGTGAGGTCCTGGATGGTCCTCTCACTGTGCAGATGTTTATCAGGTCTGCCTGGAGCTTTTGCCTGACCTAGGGCTCTGTTGGTGCTATGGTTTTGAGAGTACTTTGCCGTACTCCTCCGGCAACCACACGCCTGGGCCCTCAGGTCCCCGTTACACTCCCGTGTCAGAGCAGTTGCGTCCATCTTCTCTCACTTCCTACTACTGTCTCACACTGTCTGTTTGTCCCCTCCCACCTGGTCATTGTCTAATGGACTAGATTGGCTCCACTCCTGGGTGGCCATCCATTGGGCCCATGTCTAGTCTGTCGCCAGACTGTGTGGATGGGAGAAAACTGGGATTATAATGTGTTTTGTTGTTACCAGCACTGGTCTTCAAGGTCCCTGGGAGTAGGCCCTGCATCTTTGGCTGGATGCAGTACTTTGTAGTGCCCTCATGGGTTCAGGAGCGCTACACACATAAAAGGCCTGGAGTTGATTTGAGGTGTGGTGCTTGTATTTTGACGTTTTCGATGAGAAGTAAACATGTGGTCAAATAAGCTCTCCATGGAGGTGAAACAAGCCATACTTCATCTCTAAAAACAGAAAAACAATCTGAGAAATTGTGTAATTGCTACAATATTAGATATGGTTAATTCTACAGTTTGGTACATCGTGAGAAAGAAAGAAAGCACTCGTGACCTCAAAAATGCAAAAAGACCTGAACACCCACAGAAGACAACAATGTTGGATGATTGCAGAATAATTACCAAGGTGAAGAGAAATCCCTTCACAACATCCAGCCAAGTGAACATTACTCTCCAGGATGTAGGCGTATCAATATCCAAATCTACCATAAAGACTGCATGAAAGAAAATACAGAGGGGTCACTGGATGGGGCAAGCCACTCATAAGCCTGAATAATAAGGAGACTAAATTGGACTATGCTAAAAATAATCTTAAAAACCCAGCACAGATCTGGAAGTAAATTCTTTGGAAAGATGAAACCAAGATCAACCTCTACTAGAATGATAGAAAGAATAAAGTATGGCGAAGGCATGGTACAGCTCATGATCCATAGCACACCACAAAATCTGTAACACATAGGGGAGGCAATGTGATAGCTCGGGCATGTATGGCTGCCAGAGGCACTGGGTCCCTAGTGATCATTGATGATGTCACACTAGACCGAAGTAGCTGGACAAATTCTGGGGTTTTCAGAGACATACTGTGTGCTAAATCCAACCAAATGCAGCCAAACTGATTGGTTGGCATTTCATAATGAAGATGGACAATGACCCAAAACATAAAGCAAAAGCAACCCAGGAGTTTATTAAAGCAAAGAAGTGGAATATTCTTGAATGGCTGAGTCAGTCACCTGGTCTCAGCCCAATAGAGCTACCTTTCACTTCTTAAAAATTGCCTATGAGGACTTTAAAATTATGTAAAAAAAAATATAAAAAAAGTTTAAACAAATTATAGATACATTTAATTGTCCAACTCTATTCCCCCATTGAAAAAAAGAAAAAAAAGACAAATATATAAACATTGTCACAAGGTAATGTGGAATCTACATTTCTGGCCCTAGCTGTCCCTGTTCCCAAAGATAAATTTAATAGTGATGATATTTGGGCCACTTTCCTAACCCTAGCTCTTGAATAGCCCTGGTTTATACCACCTCTCTCCCACCACTGGGGAGGGCCGGGACAGTAGTGGTTTTATCCCACACAAATAGCCTGACAGGAAAAATCAAAACTCAAACTCACTGCACACACACACACAAGTAAAGGCCGCTTTACACGCTGCGATATCTCTAGCGAGATTGCTAGCGTGCGTACATGCCCCAATCGCTTGTGCGTCACGGGCAAATCGCTGCTTGTGGCGCACAAAATCTCTCAGACACGTCACACTACTTACCTGCCTAGCGACGTCGCTATGACCGGCGAACTAGGGGGGGGCGGTTCGTTCGGCGTCACAGCGACGTCACTAAGCGGCCACCCAATAGAAGCTGAGGGGCGGAGAAGAGCGGGACGTAACATCCCGCCCACCTCCTTCCTTCCGCATTGCCGCGGTCGCAGGTAAGGTGAGGTTCCTCGTTCCTGCGGTGTCACATATAGCGATGTGTGCTGCCGCAGGAACGACGAACAACATCGTACCTGCAACGATTTTTGGGAATAGGGGAGCATGTCAATGATTAACGATTTTGCGATCATTTTCGATCGCACGTAGGTGTCACACGCAACGACATCGCTAAAACGGCCGGATGTGCATCACGATTTCCGTGACCCCAATGACATCGCTTTAGCGATGTTGCTGCGTGTAAAGCGGTCTTAAGACAACACATGCTCAAGAGGAAATAAAGAATTAAGGCCCTGTCACACACAGAGATAAATCTGCTGCAGATCTGTGGTTGCAGTGAAATTGTGGACAATCAGTGCCAGATTTGTGGCTTTGTACAAATGGAACAATATGTCCATGATTTCACTGCAACCACAGATCTGCCAAAGATTTATCTCTGTGTGTGACGGGGCCTTAAGGGTGGAAATAACAAACAATGAGGATATTTCTGCAACACAATAAATAATGTGTAGGAGATCACCTGAATTAGGTCACCACAGCACAAGGACTGGTATTCTCAAATGAAGATATAATTGGCATGGAGGAGTAGACTCCACCATCATTTAACCCCTTCACAACCAGCCGATTTTGCGCTTTCCGTTTTTTTTTTCCCCATTCTTCTTTCGAGAGACGTAACTTTTTGTTTTTCAGTCAATATGGTCATGTGAGGGCTCGTTTTTTGTGGAATGAGCTGTACTTTTAAATCAAACCATAAGTTTTACCATATAGTCTACTGGAAAACGGCAAAAAAATTCCAAATGCGGAAAAATTGCAAATAAAGTGTGATAGCTCTATTGTTTTTGACATATTTTTTTCACTGTGTTCCCTATATGGTAAAACTAATGTGTCAGTGTGGTGCCTCAGGTCGGTACGAATTTGGAAACACCAAATATGAATAGGTTTACTTTTATCTAAGGGGTTAAAAAAAATCAGAAAGAAGTGGCGTACGTTTTACAACATATTCCGTGACCCGTAGCATTCTCATTTTTCGGAATCTATGGCTCAGTAACAGCTTTTTTTTTGTTTCTCAGGCTGACATTTTTAATGGTACCATTTTTGTGTAGATGCCACATTTTGATCGCCTATTATTGCATTTAGCGCAAAATTTGTGGCGACCAAAAATTGTAATTTTGGCGTTTGGAATTTTTTTGCCGCTACGCCGTTTACCGATCAGATAAATTGTTTTTATATTTTGATGGATTAGACATTTCTGAATGTGGTGATACCAAATATGTGTATATTTTTTATTTTTTAAACCCTTTAATTTTCAATGGGGCGAAAGGGGGGTGATTTGAACTTTTAGGTTTTTTTTTATTTTTTAAAACTTTTTTACTTTTATTTTACTAGTTCCCATGGGGGACTATAAGGATCAACAATCCGATCGCTCTACCATATCTGCTGATTACAGCTACATCAGATATGCTCCTAACCTGTCTCACCCAGCTCTCGGCCGTGTGAGGCAGGAAGTGAGTCATGTGAGCTACAGCAATCATCACATGAATTCTGTGCTACCATGATAACAACTGGAAGTCACTGTGAACATGTCACGTGACTTCCGGTATTGGCCGGTGAGTAAATGTTTTCCGCCGATACGTTTATAATAGCGTTGTCACATATTGACAGCGCCATTTAAGGAGTTAAATGGCACGGACGGATAACGATTCCACTCGTGCCTGGCAGCCACACATCTCAGATGTAAAAATCAGCTGATATGTGCACCGATCACTGCAAGCTTCTTGCAGCAGACTGCGGGCAGTAACACTATGACCGCTAAGACATAAGATTACTGCCTGCGGTCGTGAAGGGGTTAAAGGGTGGAGGTGGCTGTGAGAGATCTCCAGTAACCTGTGACCCTAGTAAGAATCCACAGGCTAGCTGAAATTAACTTCTGATAGACTGATCATTAATAAGCACACAACTGGTCGATGCCTGAGTCTGACTGTGCAACTCAAAAGCACCAGATAGCGTGTTAGACTCTGCAATGTGAACAGGGTCAGAATTTGCGATCAGGCTTGGTGAGTTTAGAGCTGAACACCGTGTGACACATATTTGGTATTGCTGCTTCTATAAGAATCCAATCTATAAAAATATAGACTTAACCTAAACACAGTAAACAGAAAAAAGATCAGAATCGCGTCTTTTTTTGTTGACTGGAAGGTCACAAAAAAATGCAATGAAAAGGCGATAAAAGCATTGTGTGAACCCCATGTTTTATCAGTCAAAGCAACAGCTCAGAAGAGCTACTTAAAAAAACATGCCCTCACTCATCTCCATCAAGTGAAAAATGAAAATGTTCCAGGTCTCGGAAAATATTGACACAAGCAAAAAGAAATTGATGCAAATTTTGCATTGCTGCTATTGTGCTGAAATGGACAGGTATGTTTCCAGGTCATTTACACTACGCAATAAAAGCCATAAAAGCAAAACTCATAAAATTGCATTTTTTCAGAATTGCATACAATTTTTCTTTTTTTTTTCTTTCGAAAGCACATTGTATGGCAAAAGAAATAATTTCATTCCAAACTATACCCATAAAAAAAAAATCAAAACTTCATATGTCTATGTAGATAGAAAATCTAAAAAGTTAGGGCTCTTGGAAAATGGTGTGGAAAAAAATAAAAGGTCACAAATGAAAAATTCCATGGGTCTTAAAGGGTATCTGTCAGCAGGTTTTTGCTATGTAATCTGAAGACAGCGTGCTGTAAAGGCTAAAACACTGAGCTCAGCTATGTGTCTCTTATGTGCTCTTGCTTACTTATAATGAAGGTTTTATAACTAGGACTCTATCACTGCTTCACTACAGAAGCTGGTGTCTGTTAGTCCAACCACCCCCATGCCTCTGATATACAGCTCACTGTCTATAGATAATGTACAGAGAGCTGTGATGTGGGCATCCTACATCTAAGAACTCTGAATATGATGACACAACTGCTGCACCCAGTAAACTAAATAATACATCGCTGGAATCAGGGTCTGTTTGCCTACATTATGCTGGTCCCAGATGAGGTATCAAAAATCTGCAGAGAGATTCCCTTTAAAGGGTTAACATGTAAGTTATTCAAAGGACATAGGAATAATAGGTCAACAATATCCAAATGAAGACTGTGTACCTTGGACAACCCCTACTCATTCCACTTGTTCGCCCCCATAAAAATAACTAAGCCTATACTCATATCCAGTATCCGCACGAACATGTAACTTATAGTGCCAGAAATTGCAAAACCAGTTCAAGACAGGAAGAAAGTCCAAATATGATTTAGCACCAAATTCCCAAATTGTGTGCTCCACTTTGGTTAATTCGGTGCCAAAAATAATACCATTTTACAAAAATAGGAAAGTCACTTAAATAAAACACAAATGATGAATTAGGGCCATATATGTTTTAGTCTCAAACTTCTGATACTTGCTGTATTATTTAAATTTACATCATAATAGCATAACACACATTGCAAATACTGAAGTCTGTTATCATTGGCTTTTTCCTTATTGCTCTAGTCTAGTCAGTTAAAATATTGATTTGCATGTTGAAGTATTGTAGCACATGGCATTTACACATCTGTAACAGAATTATATCATAGACTGGTAGTGTACCTCCTTTGTATAACTCCTACATTGGGTAATCAGTAGGGATGATCAAATACCTCAAATATTCGATGCGCATTGTTAGTCTATGGGAAACTCGAATAACAACTATTCGGAACTATTCGGGCTTCCCATAGACTTACATTGCGAATCGAATATTTGTATAACAGCGACCTATTCAACGAATATTCGCGAAGCCGAATAATTGAGGTATTCCATCATCCCTAGTAATCAGTGCTGCTTGCTGTGCTACTCTATTTCCATAACGCTCCATCATTTTTATGGAAGTTACGGAAACAGCATAGAGTAACTGTCCCTGGCTGTTTTCATAACCTTACCATTGGTGAACTTGACCGAGAAGCAGAATTTACTGTCTTGGAAATGAAAAGCATGGGAGTATCCCAAGAAAGACATGCTCTATGCATTATTAGTAATGAAAGTGGTTGTCCGAACACATAACATCGATGACCTATCTTTGAAAGATGTCATCAATATCAGATCGGTAGAATTTTGACACATGGCATGCCCGCTGAGCAGATGTTATTAGCTCCGACAGCTGGAAGTACACTAAATACTTAAAGAGAACCAAGCACTCATCTGGGGCTGCAATTTTTATTTAATGAAATAGTTGTCAACCCAAATTGGGTGATTTTTACAAATATCGTATTAATAAAACCCATAAGAAGGATCCCCAATGGTCCCCAAAAGGGCCCAAAATTCTAGCAAATGTCTGGTCCAAACATCTGGGTTGTAGGTTCCTGGTATGCAGACCAAGATCCCACAACCATACAAGAACACGAGATCTCACTCTTTGCATTACATGAGTGTTGCCACAAAATTTACTAAGATGTTAGGTACCGAATAGTAAAATAACTAGCGATGCATTCATACATCTTCGAAAAGTAGTGTCATTGGTCAGTTGGTGGAAAGATCGAGATGTCAATTTTTTTTACTACTATTGTGGCCGAGGAGGTTTGTGGGTTTAGCTTGGCATGTGGTAACCCACAACTCATAAGTTCAGACCCAACAGTTACTACAAATTTGTGCTGTTTTGGAGGATATTATGGAATCTTTTTAGGGGTTATGATACCCATTTGAGGGGGACATGATATTTTGAAAAATCCCAAATCTGCACTGGTAAGATGTACTCTCTAAATAGGATTTGATCTGCAGTCCCAGGGTTCAGCTGATCTGCCGGCTGTAACAGGAATTATGTCATGATAGCGACAGGAGTCATCATATGGCCCATCACTACCATGACAAACATCATCTCCCCAAGATCGTGTCACAGGCTCTAATGGCAGCGGGGAAAGGCGCGTTCCCCACTGTGGTGAATTAAATTGCGCGGTCACATTTTCACAGCGTGATTTAAGGGAATCACAGATCCACCCGCACCTGCAAGGCACACAAGTCTGCTGTTCAAATCAGCAGATATATGCAGGGATTACCACCAGCTCACTGCAGCAGCCGGTGGTGAACACCAATTCATGATTTAGGAAGTACTGGTATGCAGGGCTGTATTTTGACTTCGTGCTGCCCTAGGCACTTTAAGTGGTCGCGCCCCTTAGTGACAACGTAACACTATGAGTTTTCGCACACGACATCTGTTTAAGGCAGATCTACTCTGTAGAACACTTGAAAAAGTATCAATGAGAAACGAAGGGCACTAACCCCCCCCCCCCAATGGGGATCACCACAAGCACATCAAAACATAGCATGAGTATAAAATATTCCCACCACACCGTCCCCACTTATATACTGTGACTGTCACACTGCCCCTAATAAACTACACACTGCCCTCCCTTATAAATTATACCCACCACACCTTCCTCAATTATGAAATATGATCTGCACATTGACCTCACATCATGCTGCCCCCTCCTCACAATGTCCCATGCATGCTGCCTCCTCCTCACAATGTCCCATGCATGCTGCCCCCTCCTCCCAATGTCCCATGCATGCTGCCCCCTCCTCACAATGTCCCATGCATGCTGCCCCCTCCTCCATATGTCCCATGCATGCTGCCCCCTCCTCCCAATGTCCCATGCATGCTGCCCCTTCTTCACAGTGTCCCATGCATGCTGCCCCCTACTCACAATGTCCCATGCATGCTGCCCCCTCCTCACAATGTCCCATGCATGCTGCCCCCTCCTCACAATGTCCCATGCATGCTGCCCCCTCCTCCCAATGTCACATGCATGCTGCCCCTTCCTCACAGTGTCCCATGCATGATGCCCCCTCCTCACAATGTCCCATGCATGCTGCCCCCTCCTCACAGTGTCCCATGCATGCTGCCCCCTCCTCACAGTGTCCCATGCATGCTGCCCCCTCCTCACAATGTCCCATGCATGCTGCCCCTCCTCACAGTGTCCCATGCATGCTGCTCCCTCCTCACAATGTCCCATGCATGCTGCCCCCTCCTCACAATGTCCCATGCATGCTGCCCCCTCCTCACAGTGTCCCATGCATGCTGCTCCCTCCTCACAATGTCCCATGCATGCTGTCCCCCCTCACAATGTCCAATGCATGTTGCCCCTCCTCCCAATGTCCCATGCATGCTGCTCCCTCCTCACAGTTTCCCATGCATGCTGCCCCCTCCTCACAATGTCCCATGCATGCTGCCCCCTCCTCACAATGTCCCATGCGTGCTGCCCCCTCCTCACAATGTCCCATGCGTGCTGCCCCCTCCTCACAATGTCCCATGCATGCTGCCCCCTCCTCACAATGTCCCATGCATGCTTCCCCCTCCTCACAATGTCCCATGCATGCTTCCCCGTCCTCACAATGTCCCATGCATGCTGCCCCCTCCTCACAATGTCCCATGCATACTGCTCCCTCCTCACAGTTTCCCATGCATGCTTCCCCATCCTCACAATGTCCCATGCATGCTGCCCCCTCCTCACAATGTCCCATGCATGCTGCTCCCTCCTCACAGTTTCCCATGCATGCTGTTCCCTCCTCACAATGTCCCATGCATGCTGCCCCTCTCCATGAGCTCCTAATGCTGCCTTCCTCTTTTTCATAATGACACCTCCATGCTGCCCCATTCATCATACTAAGACCACCACACTAACGCTTATGCTGAGACACCCCTCCCACACACACACACACTACCCCACTCTTGATATTGACTGCCCTACATTGCTCCACTCCATACTGAGCCCACACATGCTGCCCCTTCTCCATAATGAGCTCCCAATGCTGCCCCCCTCTCAATCTGAGTCCTTACACTCCCCCGCCATCGATTTTGTCATTGCACTATCCCTCAACCCTTGTCCTCTGTCTCTAGGATTGGCCCCTCTCTCCCATTCCCCCAACAGCAGCCGCTCTCCCTCGCCTTCACCAGCAGCCTCTCCCACAGCATCAGCTTCTCTCCCCCCAGCCCCCCCAGCATCAACCTCTCTCCCCCCAGCGTCCCCCAGATTCAGCCTCTCTTCTCCAGCCTCCCCCAGCTTCAGCCTCTCTCCCCCAGCTTCCCCCAGCATCAGCCTCTCTCCCCCAGCTTCCCCCAGCATCAGCCTCTCTCCCCCAGCTTCCCCCAGCATCAGCCTCTCTGCCCCCAGCATTAGCCTCTCTGCCCCCAGCATCAGCCTCTCTTCTCCCAGCCTCCCCCAGCATCAGCCTCACTCCTCCCAGCCTCCCCCAGCATCAGTCCCCCCAGCATCAGCCTCCACCCTCCCAGCCTCCCCCAGCATCAGCCTCCCCCCTCCCAGCCTCCCCCCTTACAGCCTCTCCCAGTATCAGCCTCCCTCAGCATCAGCCTCTCTCCCCCCAGCGTCCCCCAGCTTCAGCCTTTCTCCCCCCAGCCTCCCCCAGCTTCAGCCTCTCTCCCCCAGCTTCCCCCAGCATCAGCCTCTCTCCCCCAGCTTCCCCCAGCATCAGCCTCTCTCCCCCAGCTTCCCCCAGCATCAGCCTCTCTCCCCCAGCTTCCCCCAGCATCAGCCTCTCTGCCCCCAGCATCAGCCTCTCTGCCCCCAGCATCAGCCTCTCTTCTCCCAGCTTCCCCCAGCATCAGCCTCACTCCTCCCAGCCTCCCCCAGCATCAGCCCCCCCAGCATCATCCTCCACCCTCCCAGCCTCCCCCAGCATCAGCCTCCCTCCTCCCAGCCTCCCCCAGCATCAGCCTCCCCCAGCACCAGCCTCCCCCAGCATCAGCCTCTCTCCTCCCAGCCTCCCCCAGCATCAGCCTCCCTCAGCATCAGCCTCCCTCCTCCCAGCCTCCCCCAGCATCAGCCTCCCCCCCTCCTAGCCACCCCCAGCATCAGCCTCTCTCCTCCCAGCCTCCCCCAGCATCAGCCTCCCTCAGCATCAGCCTCTCTCCTCCCAGCCTCCCCCAGCATCAGCCTCCCTCAGCATCAGCCTCCCTCCTCCCCCAGCATCAGCCTCCCCCAGCATCAGCCTCTCTCCTCCCAGCCTCCCCCAGCATCAGCCTCTCTCCTCCCAGCCTCCCCCAGCATCAGCCTCCCTCAGCATCAGCCTCCCCCAGCATCAGCCCCCCCAGCATCATCCTCCACCCTCCCAGCCTCCCCCAGCATCAGCCTCCCTCCTCCCAGCCTCCCCCAGCATCAGCCTCCCCCAGCACCAGCCTCCCCCAGCATCAGCCTCTCTCCTCCCAGCCTCCCCCAGCATCAGCCTCCCTCAGCATCAGCCTCCCTCCTCCCAGCCTCCCCCAGCATCAGCCTCCCCCCCTCCTAGCTGCCCCCAGCATCAGCCTCTCTCCTCCCAGCCTCCCCAGCATCAGCCTCCCTCAGCATCAGCCTCTCTCCTCCGAGCCTCCCGCAGCATCAGCCTCTCTCCTCCCAGCCTCTCCCAGCATCAGCCTCTCTCCTCCCAGCCTCCCCCAGCATCAGCCTCCCTCAGCATCAGCCTCCCTCCTCCCAGCCTCCCCCAGCATCAGCCTCTTTCCTCCCAGCCTCCCCCCTCCCAGCCTCCCTCAGCATCAGCCTCCCTCCTCCCAGCCTCCCCCAGCATCAGCCTCCCTCCTCCCAGCCTCCCCCAGCATCAGCCTCCCCCAGCACCATCCTCTCTCCTCCCAGCCTCCCCCAGCATCAGCCTCTCTCCTCCCAAACTCTCCCAGCATCAGCCTCCCCCAGCATCAGCCTCTCTCCTCCCAGCCTCCCCCTCTCTCCTCCCAGCCTCCCCCAGCATCAGCCTCCCTCATCATCAGCCTCTCTCCTCCCAGCCTCCCCCAGCATCAGCCTCCCTCAGCATCAGCCTCCCTCCTCCCCCAGCATCAGCCTCCCCCAGCATCAGCCTCTCTCCTCCCAGCCTCCCCAGCATCAGCCTCTCTCCTCCCAGCCTCCCCCAGCATCAGCCTCCCTCAGCATCAGCCTCCCTCAGCATCAGCCTCCCCCAGCGTCAGCCTCCCCCCATCCCAGCCTTCCTCAACATCAGCCTCCCCCCTCCAAGCCTCCCCCAGCATCAAACTCTCCCCTCCCAGCCTCCCCCAGTATCAGCTTCTCTTCCCCCAAGTCTTTCCCAGTATCAGCCTTTCTCCTCCCGCCCCATACGCAGATCTCTAGTCTGCATTAGAGACACCCCCATGCTCCTTATGAATCTTCAGCTCTGCGAGCACTTACCTGCTCCAGGGCCCGCCGTCATCTTCCTGGCTCACGTGAGTATCCTCTTCTGACACCGGCTTCCATTGCGGCGTCCTCTGCGGCGTCCTGCTGTGAGCTCTGCATGTGAAATCCACACAGCAGTGGACGCAGCACAGAGGAAGGAGCTGATTGGCGCGCCTGTGACCCCGGAAGTGCAGGCGCCGGCAGTTCCGGGGTCAATCAGCTCTCTGTGCCCGGCCACCGCAGTTTGTCTGCATTCGCATCTTAATTGACGCGGATACAAATAAATAAAGGTGCGCCTCTCCCCCCTCCCCCTCCGAAAATACAGCGGATTTAATGAATGTGTAAAAAAATTTTTTTTTTTTTTTACTGCTAGAAGGTGCCGCCCCCTGCATCCTGCCGCCCTAGGCACGGGACCACGGGTGCCTAATGGTAAATACGGCCCTGCTGGTATGTCCTCGGTCGTGAAGGAGTTAAGTACGTTTGATCTGATTTTGCTCAGTGTGTAAGTTTCTACAAATAGTTTCATTCGAGTGCTGTGTGATTTTTTCACAGACCCACAGACTTACATAGGTGATCCAGCATTCATCAATAAAGGACATGCCTACTTGATTTTGTGTGGACCAATCAGTCTGCAAAAATACTTCAGTCTGCAAAAATACTTGGATGTGTGAACAGCCCAATGGGCTATAATGAACATCTTAAGTTGAGTATTTGGGGAGTTTTTTACCTCAGAATTTGTAAGCCAAAATCAGGCGTGGGTAAAGCATGGAGAAGGGGTAACGTCTTTCTATTATACTATTTCTCTGATTGTTCCATTTCTGTTTTTCCCTTACATATAATGAGGTAAAATATTGCCAAGTAGTCAACGTGTGCATGTGCCCTTACACAGGTGCAGAGATAGACTTAAGTCATGTGCACAGGTTCAGTATTTGGTCAGTATTTTACCTCAGCATTTCTAAGATAAAACCAGGGGTGGGTAAGGCCCCCTTCACACATCTGTGAAAGTGTTTGTGTTCTGCTTGGCCATATTGAAGGTGCGTATGGCCCATCCATGTGCCATGATTTTGGCATACGTGTGCTGTCCTTGTGCTATCCATGTGACATCCAGATGGCACACGGACAGCATGAACTTCTATACTTACCTGTCCATGGTGCTGCTGTCTCCGGTGCTGCTGCTGCTTCTGGGTCAGCAGTGCAGTGAATATGCAATGAGCATAATGAACGGGACCCAGAAGCAATTAATAACAGTGCTGAAGACAGCAACATTGGAGACAGGTGAGTATAGAAAATAATTTTATTTCGAATGCATGTGTTTTCTTCGGTACGTGTCACACTGATGTCACATGGATCACATCTGTGTGTGGTCCGTGTGACATCAGTGCTGTCAGAAAAAACGGACTTGGCTCTGTGCAGAACACACAGACACGCTTGTGCGCCATACAGACATACGGCCCTTGTGAAAACACTGGTGTATGCGCAGACCCATTGATTTTAATGAGTCTGCATATCTCCATGTCTCTGGTACATATGAAAAAAAAGTCATACGTACTGGAATCACTGACGTGTGAAGGTGGCCTAAGAAATACAGACGTGGTACACATGTTTCTTTTATACCCTTTGTGACCGAGAACATAGCAGTATGTCCTAAATCATGAAGGGGTGAGCACTGCTGGCTCCTCCGGTGAGACTGCAGGGACACCCACACATGTGAGCTGATGTGTTCCTCTTAGATCGTGCTCTCAAAATGTGACAGCGTGATTTAAATGCCCAGGGTGGGTACCGCGCACTTACCCGCGGCCATCAGAGTTTACGTGACGTGATTGCCATGGTAGCACAGGGTCATGTGATGACTCCTGTACTATCATGACTCACTTCCTGTAACTGCTGGCAGAGCACTGGCTATTACAGAAAATATGTATTTCTGCAGAACTGAGCCGTGCTGCTCTGATCTGCAGAAATGAATGAGCAATCAGACTGCTGATCCTTATAGCCACCTAGGGGGACTAGTAAAATAAAAAAAAAGTTTTAAAAAATAAAAAAAATAAAAAAAATAAAAGTTCAGATCACTCCCATTTGCCCCATTGAAAATGAAAGAGTTAAAAAATAAAAAATATACACACATTCACCACGTTCAGACATGCCTGATCTATCAAAGTATAAAATCAATTAATCTGCTCAGTAAACGGTATAGTGGCAAAAAAAATTACAAACACCAAAATAATGTTTTTTGGTCATTGCAAATTTTGTGCAAAATGCAATAAGAGGCGATGAAAAAGTAGCATCTGTCCAAAAATGTCACCATAAAGCCAGCTTTACACCTTACAATTAGGTGTGCGATCTTGTATGCGATGTGACACGCCCAGGTCGCATATGCGATTGAATGAGATTGCACGTAGGTCGTTCATTTGCTGTCACACGTGCGTTAGTAGTCTATGTTAAATTGATCAATTTTGTGTGCGATCCTTTAGATCATGTGTTCCGTGACGTAAGCATTGGGCACCTTTTTTTTTTTTTATTTATTGACTTGCCAAGCGTGTGTAATGTGTAGAGATGCGTTTTTACTATGTCATCTGCCATTCAGCTCTGCTACATGGCCGCTAACAGCAGACACAGACAGCCATGTAGCAGAGCTGAATGGCAGATGACAGCAGACACAGACAGAGCCGCACTGTCAGAATGAACTCGGGTGAACTTCACCCGACTTCATTGTCATGCTGCGGCTCTGTCTGTGCCGCGTCCTGATTAGCGGTCACCTGTGAAGGGCTCACCGGTGACCGCTAAACTCCTGAGTAACTGAATTGAGCAGCCCTCTCTCATATACTCACCGATCCCCGATCCCCGGCGCTGCACGGCATTCACACTGCTCCGGTGGCTTTTACTGTTTTGAAAAAGCCGGCCGCCCATTAAACAATCTCGTATTCCCTGCTTACCCCGCTCACCGGCGCCTATGATTGGTTACAGTGAGACACGCCCCCACGCTGAGTGACAAGTGTCACACTGCACCCAATCACAGAAGCCGGTGGGTGTGTGTATACTGTGTAGTGAAATAAATAATTATATAATTAAAAAAAACGGCGTGCGGTCCCCCCTAATTTTAAAACCAGCCAGATAAAGCCATACGGCTGAAGGCTGGTATTCTCAGGATGGGGAGCTCCACGTTATGGGGAGCCCCCCAGCCTAACAATATCAGCCAACAGCCGCCCAGAATTGCCGCATACATTAGATGCGACAGTTCTGGGACTGTACCCGGCTCTTCCCGATTTGCCCTGGTGCGTTGGCAAATCGGGGTAATAAGGAGTTATTGGCAGCCCATAGCTGCCAATAAGTCCTAGATTAATCATGTTAAGCGTCTATGAGACACCTTCCATGATTAATCTGTAAATTACAGTAAATAAACACACACACACGAAAAATCGTTTATTAGAAATAAAAAACACAAACATATACCCTGGTTAACCACTTTAATCAGCCCCAAAAAGCCCTCCATGTCCGGCGGAAGCCAGGATGCTCCAGCGTCGCTTCCAGCGCTGCTGCATGGAGGTGACCGGAGCTGCAGAATACACCGCCGCTCCTGTCACCTCCACACAGCAACTGAAGACAGCCGCGCGATCAGCTGAGCTGTCACTGAGGTTACCCGCTGTCACTGGATGCAGCGGTGGATGCAGCGGTGGCCACGGGTAACCTCAGTGACAGCTCAGCTGATCGCGCTACTCACCGCCGCTCCGGTCACCTCCACGCAGCAACTGAGGTGAGTAGCGCGATCAGCTGAGCTGTCACTGAGGTTACCCGTGGCCACCGCTGCATCCACCGCTGCATCCAGTGACAGCGGGTAACCTCAGTGACAGCTCAGCCGATCGCGCGGCTGTCTTCAGTTGCTGTGTGGAGGTGACAGGAGCGGCGGTGTATTCTGCAGCTCCGGTTACCTCCATGCAGCAGCGCTGGAAGCGACGCTGGAGCATCCTGGCTTCCGTCGGACATGGAGGGCTTTTTGGGGCTGATTAAAGTGGTTAACCAGGGTATATGTTTGTGTTTTTTATTTCTAATAAAGGATTTTTCGGGTGTGTGTGTTTATTTACTGTAATTTACAGATTAATCATGGAAGGTGTCTTATAGACGCTTAACATGATTAATCTAGGACTTATTGGCAGCTATGGGCTGCCAATAACTCCTTATTACCCCGATTTGCCAATGCACCAGGGCAAATCGGGAAGAGCCGGGTACAGTCCCAGAACTGTCGCATATAATGTATGTGGCAATTCTGGGCGGCTGTTGGCTGATATTGTTAGGCTGGGGGGCTCCCCATAACGTGGCGCTCCCCATCCTGAGAATACCAGCCTTCAGCCGTATGGCTTTATCTGGCTGGTTTTAAAATTAGGGGGGACCGCACGCCATTTTTTAAAATTATTTAATTATTTATTTCACTACACAGTATAGACACGCCCACCGGCTGCTGTGATTGGGTGCAGTGTGACACCTGTCACTCAGCGTGGGGGGCGTGTCTCACTGTAACCAATCATAGGCGCCGGTGGGCGGGGTAAGCAGGGAATACGAGATTGTTTAATGGGCGGCTGGCTTTTTCAAAACAGTAAAAGCCGCCGGAGCAGTGTGAATGCCGTGCAGCGCCGGGGATCGGGGATCGGTGAGTATGAGAGGGGGGATAGACTGACATGGACAGAGAGTGAGGGACAGAGATAGTGACCGACTGACAGAGATTAGTGAATGACAGACATTGTGAAGCGCTTCAGAACGCAGCTTTTCAGCTGCGCTCTGAAGCGGACCTTTTTTAAGCTGCGGTGCAGAGCGCACACCTGCGCACATAGCCTCAGGCATCAAAATCGTATGAGGGATGTCACACGTTTCAATTGACTAGGTTCATACAACAAAACGTCCAATGTATGAGGAATAAACGACGTGTATGCGATCACCGTATTTGCGTTCAATCTTGATCGCACGTAGGTGTCACACGCAAATACGTCACGAACGATGCCGGATGTGCGTCACTTACAACTTGACCCCGACGACGGATTGAAAGATTTATTGAAGCGTGTAAAGCAGGCATTAGAAGCATCAGCTCGAGATGCAAAAAAAATTAAGCTGCCACTGAGCCCTAGATCCCTAAAAATGAGAACGCTACGGTTAGAGGAAAATGGCGCAAAAAGTGTGCCTCTTTTGGGACAAACTTCTGAATTTTTTAAACCCCTTAGGTAAAAGTAAACCTATACATATTTGGTGTCTACAAACTCATAGCAACCTAAGGCATCACATCAACACATCAGTTTTACCATAAAGTCAATACGGTAAATAAAATATCCCAAAAACTATCATGTAATCACATTTTTTTATAATTGTTCAGCACTTGGAATTATTTTGCCATTTTTCAGTACACTATATGGTAAAACTTATGGTTTCATTTAAAAGTACAGCTCGTTTCACAAAAAAAGCAAGAACTCAAATCGGAAGACTGATGACGCACCCCAGGGCTTTGGGGTACATGGTTCCGGGCTGTATATTACTGGGATATTTCACTGGGTGGCCGTTGCCCGGTCCCATGACCCAGGGGGTCACTTAGAAGGGGAATTGTACAAGGGACAAATAAAAATAAAGTGTTTTTCTTGACGCCACTTGTGGTATGCGGCCATATGGGGAAAGCTGCTACGGCAAAGTCTCTCACGGCTGGGGCTGGTGGTATTAGGCAGCTTAGATGTAATGGCCCTCCATAAGTAGAGCTAGGCCCCAGGGGAGGATGATGGTAGTTGTAGTATAGAGGTGCAGAGGTGTAGGAAGAATTCAGACAACACATAAACTGCGGTTTATCTTGTGCTTTACTCACTGATATGGAGTTGCTGAAACCCGGCTGGTGCTGGTCTCTACCAATTCGGTATTCCTTTTGTTCCAGTGCCCGTGTAGTGACCTGGTGAGCTTTACTTCCATGCACCCGTTTGTAGTTGGTGGGTCCCCGTGACCTGGAGCATTTTGGGGTCTCCTCCTGTTGTCTCCGTCCTGGCCGTACGGCAGGCAGTTTGAACCTCTCTTGGGTCAGACCTCTGTCCCCATTGCCAGGTTCCCTCTCTGCTGCTGTGCCCCAGACACTAACGTCAGTGAGGTCCTTGATGGTCCCCTCACCGGGCAGATTGTTATCAGGTGAGCCTGAAGCGTCTTCCTGAACTAGAGCTCTGTACCCCGTCAGTGCTCAGTCCATTGAGTACTTGCACCGTACTTTCCCTTACAACCATAGTCCTTTTACTCAGCAAGTCCCTTTACATTGTCTGTCAGCACTAGAGATGAGCGAACCGGTCGCGGTTCGGCTCGAGGTTGGTTCGCCGAACGGACCTCCCGTTCGAGTTCGGTTCGTCGAACGTTCGACGAACCGAACTCGAACTGCATAGGAAACAATGGCAGGCAATCACAAACACAGAAAAACACCTAGAAAACACCCTCAAAGGTGTCCTAAAGGTGACAAACAACTCAAACACATTGGAAAGTGACAAGGACATATACTCATGCGAAAACAAAACAGCTGGACAAGGAAAAAGAGGAGGACACACAGATATAGGCATGGCACACCCTTCTAAAATCATGTAAAACACCGCAAGGTGACTCCAAGCGGAGTCTCCATTTTTTCCAAAAATTGGGCCACACACACACCCACCCCTTCAGTGGCAGCAGTTGTGCCCCAGTTGTACACTTCACAGCTACATTTGCATCAAGCACATTCAAAAATACGCCATTCTTATCCATCCCCAGGATGACACCGGGGTAGGTAGCAAAGTCTTTGCTGACCCATGACTTGTTCATCTTGGCTTCTTTTAAAAACAATGTAAGCAAGGGTTACTCCAAGCGGAGTCTCCCTTTTTTCCAAAAATTGGGCCACACAGACACCCACCCCATCAGTGGCAGCACTTGGGCCCTAGTTGCAAACAGGATGTTTTGATTTGCATCAAGCACATTCAAAAATACGCCATTCTTATCCGTCCCCAGGATGACACCGGGGTAGGTAGCAAAGTCTTTCCTGATCCCAGCTCTGTTCATCTTGGCTTCTTTTAAAAACACATCAAGCAAGGGTTACTCCAAGCGGAGTCTCCCTTTTTTTCCAAAAATTGGGCCACACAGACACCCACCCCATCAGTGGCAGCACTTGGGCCCTAGTTGCAAACAGGATGTTTTGATTTGCATCAAGCACATTCAAAAATACGCCATTCTTATCCGTCCCCAGGATGACACCGGGGTAGGTAGCAAAGTCTTTCCTGATCCCAGCTCTGTTCATCTTGGCTTCTTTTAAAAACACATCAAGCAAGGGTTACTCCAAGCGGAGTCTCCCTTTTTTTCCAAAAATTGGGCCACACAGACACCCACCCCATCAGTGGCAGCACTTGGGCCCTAGTTGCAAACAGGATGTTTTGATTTGCATCAAGCACATTCAAAAATACGCCATTCTTATCCGTCCCCAGGATGACACCGGGGTAGGTAGCAAAGTCTTTGCTGATCCCAGCTCTGTTCATCTTGGCTTCTTTTAAAAACACATCAAGCAAGGGTTACTCCAAGCGGAGTCTCCCTTTTTTTCCAAAAATTGGGCCACACAGACACCCACCCCATCAGTGGCAGCACTTGGGCCCTAGTTGCAAACAGGATGTTTTGATTTGCATCAAGCACATTCAAAAATACGCCATTCTTATCCGTCCCCAGGATGACACCGGGGTAGGTAGCAAAGTCTTTCCTGATCCCAGCTCTGTTCATCTTGGCTTCTTTTAAAAACACATCAAGCAAGGGTTACTCCAAGCGGAGTCTCCCTTTTTTTCCAAAAATTGGGCCACACAGACACCCACCCCATCAGTGGCAGCACTTGGGCCCTAGTTGCAAACAGGATGTTTTGATTTGCATCAAGCACATTCAAAAATACGCCATTCTTATCCGTCCCCAGGATGACACCGGGGTAGGTAGCAAAGTCTTTCCTGATCCCAGCTCTGTTCATCTTGGCTTCTTTTAAAAACACATCAAGCAAGGGTTACTCCAAGCGGAGTCTCCCTTTTTTTCCAAAAATTGGGCCACACAGACACCCACCCCATCAGTGGCAGCACTTGGGCCCTAGTTGCAAACAGGATGTTTTGATTTGCATCAAGCACATTCAAAAATACGCCATTCTTATCCGTCCCCAGGATGACACCGGGGTAGGTAGCAAAGTCTTTGCTGATCCCAGCTCTGTTCATCTTGGCTTCTTTTAAAAACACATCAAGCAAGGGTTACTCCAAGCGGAGTCTCCCTTTTTTTCCAAAAATTGGGCCACACAGACACCCACCCCATCAGTGGCAGCACTTGGGCCCTAGTTGCAAACAGGATGTTTTGATTTGCATCAAGCACATTCAAAAATACGCCATTCTTATCCGTCCCCAGGATGACACCGGGGTAGGTAGCAAAGTCTTTCCTGATCCCAGCTCTGTTCATCTTGGCTTCTTTTAAAAACACATCAAGCAAGGGTTACTCCAAGCGGAGTCTCCCTTTTTTTCCAAAAATTGGGCCACACAGACACCCACCCCATCAGTGGCAGCACTTGGGCCCTAGTTGCAAACAGGATGTTTTGATTTGCATCAAGCACATTCAAAAATACGCCATTCTTATCCGTCCCCAGGATGACACCGGGGTAGGTAGCAAAGTCTTTGCTGATCCCAGCTCTGTTCATCTTGGCTTCTTTTAAAAACACATCAAGCAAGGGTTACTCCAAGCGGAGTCTCCCTTTTTTTCCAAAAATTGGGCCACACAGACACCCACCCCATCAGTGGCAGCACTTGGGCCCTAGTTGCAAACAGGATGTTTTGATTTGCATCAAGCACATTCAAAAATACGCCATTCTTATCCGTCCCCAGGATGACACCGGGGTAGGTAGCAAAGTCTTTCCTGATCCCAGCTCTGTTCATCTTGGCTTCTTTTAAAAACACATCAAGCAAGGGTTACTCCAAGCGGAGTCTCCCTTTTTTTCCAAAAATTGGGCCACACAGACACCCACCCCATCAGTGGCAGCACTTGGGCCCTAGTTGCAAACAGGATGTTTTGATTTGCATCAAGCACATTCAAAAATACGCCATTCTTATCCGTCCCCAGGATGACACCGGGGTAGGTAGAGCAAAGTCTTTCCTGATCCCAGCTCTGTTCATCTTGGCTTCTTTTAAAAACACATCAAGCAAGGGTTACTCCAAGCGGAGTCTCCCTTTTTTTCCAAAAATTGGGCCACACAGACACCCACCCCATCAGTGGCAGCACTTGGGCCCTAGTTGCAAACAGGATGTTTTGATTTGCATCAAGCACATTCAAAAATACGCCATTCTTATCCGTCCCCAGGATGACACCGGGGTAGGTAGCAAAGTCTTTGCTGATCCCAGCTCTGTTCATCTTGGCTTCTTTTAAAAACACATCAAGCAAGGGTTACTCCAAGCGGAGTCTCCCTTTTTTTCCAAAAATTGGGCCACACAGACACCCACCCCATCAGTGGCAGCACTTGGGCCCTAGTTGCAAACAGGATGTTTTGATTTGCATCAAGCACATTCAAAAATACGCCATTCTTATCCGTCCCCAGGATGACACCGGGGTAGGTAGCAAAGTCTTTCCTGATCCCAGCTCTGTTCATCTTGGCTTCTTTTAAAAACACATCAAGCAAGGGTTACTCCAAGCGGAGTCTCCCTTTTTTTCCAAAAATTGGGCCACACAGACACCCACCCCATCAGTGGCAGCACTTGGGCCCTAGTTGCAAACAGGATGTTTTGATTTGCATCAAGCACATTCAAAAATACGCCATTCTTATCCGTCCCCAGGATGACACCGGGGTAGGTAGCAAAGTCTTTGCTGATCCCAGCTCTGTTCATCTTGGCTTCTTTTAAAAACACATCAAGCAAGGGTTACTCCAAGCGGAGTCTCCCTTTTTTTCCAAAAATTGGGCCACACAGACACCCACCCCATCAGTGGCAGCACTTGGGCCCTAGTTGCAAACAGGATGTTTTGATTTGCATCAAGCACATTCAAAAATACGCCATTCTTATCCGTCCCCAGGATGACACCGGGGTAGGTAGCAAAGTCTTTCCTGATCCCAGCTCTGTTCATCTTGGCTTCTTTTAAAAACACATCAAGCAAGGGTTACTCCAAGCGGAGTCTCCCTTTTTTTCCAAAAATTGGGCCACACAGACACCCACCCCATCAGTGGCAGCACTTGGGCCCTAGTTGCAAACAGGATGTTTTGATTTGCATCAAGCACATTCAAAAATACGCCATTCTTATCCGTCCCCAGGATGACACCGGGGTAGGTAGCAAAGTCTTTCCTGATCCCAGCTCTGTTCATCTTGGCTTCTTTTAAAAACACATCAAGCAAGGGTTACTCCAAGCGGAGTCTCCCTTTTTTTCCAAAAATTGGGCCACACAGACACCCACCCCATCAATGGCAGCACTTGGGCCCTAGTTGCAAACAGGATGTTTTGATTTGCATCAAGCACATTCAAAAATACGCCATTCTTATCCGTCCCCAGGATGACACCGGGGTAGGTAGCAAAGTCTTTCCTGATCCCAGCTCTGTTCATCTTGGCTTCTTTTAAAAACACATCAAGCAAGGGTTACTCCAAGCGGAGTCTCCCTTTTTTTCCAAAAATTGGGCCACACAGACACCCACCCCATCAGTGGCAGCACTTGGGCCCTAGTTGCAAACAGGATGTTTTGATTTGCATCAAGCACATTCAAAAATACGCCATTCTTATCCGTCCCCAGGATGACACCGGGGTAGGTAGCAAAGTCTTTGCTGATCCCAGCTCTGTTCATCTTGGCTTCTTTTAAAAACACATCAAGCAAGGGTTACTCCAAGCGGAGTCTCCCTTTTTTTCCAAAAATTGGGCCACACAGACACCCACCCCATCAGTGGCAGCACTTGGGCCCTAGTTGCAAACAGGATGTTTTGATTTGCATCAAGCACATTCAAAAATACGCCATTCTTATCCGTCCCCAGGATGACACCGGGGTAGGTAGCAAAGTCTTTCCTGATCCCAGCTCTGTTCATCTTGGCTTCTTTTAAAAACACATCAAGCAAGGGTTACTCCAAGCGGAGTCTCCCTTTTTTTCCAAAAATTGGGCCACACAGACACCCACCCCATCAGTGGCAGCACTTGGGCCCTAGTTGCAAACAGGATGTTTTGATTTGCATCAAGCACATTCAAAAATACGCCATTCTTATCCGTCCCCAGGATGACACCGGGGTAGGTAGCAAAGTCTTTGCTGATCCCAGCTCTGTTCATCTTGGCTTCTTTTAAAAACACATCAAGCAAGGGTTACTCCAAGCGGAGTCTCCCTTTTTTTCCAAAAATTGGGCCACACAGACACCCACCCCATCAGTGGCAGCACTTGGGCCCTAGTTGCAAACAGGATGTTTTGATTTGCATCAAGCACATTCAAAAATACGCCATTCTTATCCGTCCCCAGGATGACACCGGGGTAGGTAGCAAAGTCTTTCCTGATCCCAGCTCTGTTCATCTTGGCTTCTTTTAAAAACACATCAAGCAAGGGTTACTCCAAGCGGAGTCTCCCTTTTTTTCCAAAAATTGGGCCACACAGACACCCACCCCATCAGTGGCAGCACTTGGGCCCTAGTTGCAAACAGGATGTTTTGATTTGCATCAAGCACATTCAAAAATACGCCATTCTTATCCGTCCCCAGGATGACACCGGGGTAGGTAGCAAAGTCTTTGCTGATCCCAGCTCTGTTCATCTTGGCTTCTTTTAAAAACACATCAAGCAAGGGTTACTCCAAGCGGAGTCTCCCTTTTTTTCCAAAAATTGGGCCACACAGACACCCACCCCATCAGTGGCAGCACTTGGGCCCTAGTTGCAAACAGGATGTTTTGATTTGCATCAAGCACATTCAAAAATACGCCATTTTTATCCGTCCCCAGGATGACACCGGGGTAGGTAGCAAAGTCTTTCCTGATCCCAGCTCTGTTCATCTTGGCTTCTTTTAAAAACACATCAAGCAAGGGTTACTCCAAGCGGAGTCTCCCTTTTTTTCCAAAAATTGGGCCACACAGACACCCACCCCATCAGTGGCAGCACTTGGGCCCTAGTTGCAAACAGGATGTTTTGATTTGCATCAAGCACATTCAAAAATACGCCATTCTTATCCGTCCCCAGGATGACACCGGGGTAGGTAGCAAAGTCTTTGCTGATCCCAGCTCTGTTCATCTTGGCTTCTTTTAAAAACACATCAAGCAAGGGTTACTCCAAGCGGAGTCTCCCTTTTTTTCCAAAAATTGGGCCACACAGACACCCACCCCATCAGTGGCAGCACTTGGGCCCTAGTTGCAAACAGGATGTTTTGATTTGCATCAAGCACATTCAAAAATACGCCATTCTTATCCGTCCCCAGGATGACACCGGGGTAGGTAGCAAAGTCTTTGCTGATCCCAGCTCTGTTCATCTTGGCTTCTTTTAAAAACACATCAAGCAAGGGTTACTCCAAGCGGAGTCTCCCTTTTTTTCCAAAATTGGGCCACACAGACACCCACCCCATCAGTGGCAGCACTTGGGCCCTAGTTGCAAACAGGATGTTTTGATTTGCATCAAGCACATTCAAAAATACGCCATTCTTATCCGTCCCCAGGATGACACCGGGGTAGGTAGCAAAGTCTTTCCTGATCCCAGCTCTGTTCATCTTGGCTTCTTTTAAAAACACATCAAGCAAGGGTTACTCCAAGCGGAGTCTCCCTTTTTTTCCAAAAATTGGGCCACACAGACACCCACCCCATCAGTGGCAGCACTTGGGCCCTAGTTGCAAACAGGATGTTTTGATTTGCATCAAGCACATTCAAAAATACGCCATTCTTATCCGTCCCCAGGATGACACCGGGGTAGGTAGCAAAGTCTTTCCTGATCCCAGCTCTGTTCATCTTGGCTTCTTTTAAAAACACATCAAGCAAGGGTTACTCCAAGCGGAGTCTCCCCTTTTTTTCCAAAAATTGGGCCACACAGACACCCACCCCATCAGTGGCAGCACTTGGGCCCTAGTTGCAAACAGGATGTTTTGATTTGCATCAAGCACATTCAAAAATACGCCATTCTTATCCGTCCCCAGGATGACACCGGGGTAGGTAGCAAAGTCTTTGCTGATCCCAGCTCTGTTCATCTTGGCTTCTTTTAAAAACACATCAAGCAAGGGTTACTCCAAGCGGAGTCTCCCTTTTTTTCCAAAAATTGGGCCACACAGACACCCACCCCATCAGTGGCAGCACTTGGGCCCTAGTTGCAAACAGGATGTTTTGATTTGCATCAAGCACATTCAAAAATACGCCATTCTTATCCGTCCCCAGGATGACACCGGGGTAGGTAGCAAAGTCTTTCCTGATCCCAGCTCTGTTCATCTTGGCTTCTTTTAAAAACACATCAAGCAAGGGTTACTCCAAGCGGAGTCTCCCTTTTTTTCCAAAAATTGGGCCACACAGACACCCACCCCATCAGTGGCAGCACTTGGGCCCTAGTTGCAAACAGGATGTTTTGATTTGCATCAAGCACATTCAAAAATACGCCATTCTTATCCGTCCCCAGGATGACACCGGGGTAGGTAGCAAAGTCTTTGCTGATCCCAGCTCTGTTCATCTTGGCTTCTTTAAAAACACATCAAGCAAGGGTTACTCCAAGCGGAGTCTCCCTTTTTTTCCAAAAATTGGGCCACACAGACACCCACCCCCATCAGTGGCAGCACTTGGGCCCTAGTTGCAAACAGGATGTTTTGATTTGCATCAAGCACATTCAAAAATACGCCATTCTTATCCGTCCCCAGGATGACACCGGGGTAGGTAGCAAAGTCTTTCCTGATCCCAGCTCTGTTCATCTTGGCTTCTTTTAAAAACACATCAAGCAAGGGTTACTCCAAGCGGAGTCTCCCTTTTTTTCCAAAAATTGGGCCACACAGACACCCACCCCATCAGTGGCAGCACTTGGGCCCTAGTTGCAAACAGGATGTTTTGATTTGCATCAAGCACATTCAAAAATACGCCATTCTTATCCGTCCCCAGGATGACACCGGGGTAGGTAGCAAAGTCTTTGCTGATCCCAGCTCTGTTCATCTTGGCTTCTTTTAAAAACACATCAAGCAAGGGTTACTCCAAGCGGAGTCTCCCTTTTTTTCCAAAAATTGGGCCACACAGACACCCACCCCATCAGTGGCAGCACTTGGGCCCTAGTTGCAAACAGGATGTTTTGATTTGCATCAAGCACATTCAAAAATACGCCATTCTTATCCGTCCCCAGGATGACACCGGGGTAGGTAGCAAAGTCTTTCCTGATCCCAGCTCTGTTCATCTTGGCTTCTTTTAAAAACACATCAAGCAAGGGTTACTCCAAGCGGAGTCTCCCTTTTTTTCCAAAAATTGGGCCACACAGACACCCACCCCATCAGTGGCAGCACTTGGGCCCTAGTTGCAAACAGGATGTTTTGATTTGCATCAAGCACATTCAAAAATACGCCATTCTTATCCGTCCCCAGGATGACACCGGGGTAGGTAGCAAAGTCTTTGCTGATCCCAGCTCTGTTCATCTTGGCTTCTTTTAAAAACACATCAAGCAAGGGTTACTCCAAGCGGAGTCTCCCTTTTTTTCCAAAAATTGGGCCACACAGACACCCACCCCATCAGTGGCAGCACTTGGGCCCTAGTTGCAAACAGGATGTTTTGATTTGCATCAAGCACATTCAAAAATACGCCATTCTTATCCGTCCCCAGGATGACACCGGGGTAGGTAGCAAAGTCTTTGCTGATCCCAGCTCTGTTCATCTTGGCTTCTTTTAAAAACACATCAAGCAAGGGTTACTCCAAGCGGGAGTCTCCCTTTTTTTCCAAAAATTGGGCACACAGACACCCACCCCATCAGTGGCAGCACTTGGGCCCTAGTTGCAAACAGGATGTTTTGATTTGCATCAAGCACATTCAAAAATACGCCATTCTTATCCGTCCCCAGGATGACACCGGGGTAGGTAGCAAAGTCTTTGCTGATCCCAGCTCTGTTCATCTTGGCTTCTTTTAAAAACACATCAAGCAAGGGTTACTCCAAGCGGAGTCTCCCTTTTTTTCCAAAAATTGGGCCACACAGACACCCACCCCATCAGTGGCAGCACTTGGGCCCTAGTTGCAAACAGGATGTTTTGATTTGCATCAAGCACATTCAAAAATACGCCATTCTTATCCGTCCCCAGGATGACACCGGGGTAGGTAGCAAAGTCTTTCCTGATCCCAGCTCTGTTCATCTTGGCTTCTTTTAAAAACACATCAAGCAAGGGTTACTCCAAGCGGAGTCTCCCTTTTTTTCCAAAAATTGGGCCACACAGACACCCACCCCATCAGTGGCAGCACTTGGGCCCTAGTTGCAAACAGGATGTTTTGACTTGCATCAAGCACATTCAAAAATACGCCATTCTTATCCGTCCCCAGGATGACACCGGGGTAGGTAGCAAAGTCTTTCCTGATCCCAGCTCTGTTCATCTTGGCTTCTTTTAAAAACACATCAAGCAAGGGTTACTCCAAGCGGAGTCTCCCTTTTTTTCCAAAAATTGGGCCACACAGACACCCACCCCATCAGTGGCAGCACTTGGGCCCTAGTTGCAAACAGGATGTTTTGATTTGCATCAAGCACATTCAAAAATACGCCATTCTTATCCGTCCCCAGGATGACACCGGGGTAGGTAGCAAAGTCTTTCCTGATCCCAGCTCTGTTCATCTTGGCTTCTTTTAAAAACACATCAAGCAAGGGTTACTCCAAGCGGAGTCTCCCTTTTTTTCCAAAAATTGGGCCACACAGACACACCCACCCCATCAGTGGCAGCACTTGGGCCCTAGTTGCAAACAGGATGTTTTGATTTGCATCAAGCACATTCAAAAATACGCCATTCTTATCCGTCCCCAGGATGACACCGGGGTAGGTAGCAAAGTCTTTGCTGATCCCAGCTCTGTTCATCTTGGCTTCTTTTAAAAACACATCAAGCAAGGGTTACTCCAAGCGGAGTCTCCCTTTTTTTCCAAAAATTGGGCCACACAGACACCCACCCCATCAGTGGCAGCACTTGGGCCCTAGTTGCAAACAGGATGTTTTGATTTGCATCAAGCACATTCAAAAATACGCCATTCTTATCCGTCCCCAGGATGACACGGGGTAGGTAGCAAAGTCTTTCCTGATCCCAGCTCTGTTCATCTTGGCTTCTTTTAAAAACACATCAAGCAAGGGTTACTCCAAGCGGAGTCTCCCTTTTTTTCCAAAAATTGGGCCACACAGACACCCACCCCATCAGTGGCAGCACTTGGGCCCTAGTTGCAAACAGGATGTTTTGATTTGCATCAAGCACATTCAAAAATACGCCATTCTTATCCGTCCCCAGGATGACACCGGGGTAGGTAGCAAAGTCTTTGCTGATCCCAGCTCTGTTCATCTTGGCTTCTTTTAAAAACACATCAAGCAAGGGTTACTCCAAGCGGAGTCTCCCTTTTTTTCCAAAAATTGGGCCACACAGACACCCACCCCATCAGTGGCAGCACTTGGGCCCTAGTTGCAAACAGGATGTTTTGATTTGCATCAAGCACATTCAAAAATACGCCATTCTTATCCGTCCCCAGGATGACACCGGGGTAGGTAGCAAAGTCTTTCCTGATCCCAGCTCTGTTCATCTTGGCTTCTTTTAAAAACACATCAAGCAAGGGTTACTCCAAGCGGAGTCTCCCTTTTTTTCCAAAAATTGGGCCACACAGACACCCACCCCATCAGTGGCAGCACTTGGGCCCTAGTTGCAAACAGGATGTTTTGATTTGCATCAAGCACATTCAAAAATACGCCATTCTTATCCGTCCCCAGGATGACACCGGGGTAGGTAGCAAAGTCTTTCCTGATCCCAGCTCTGTTCATCTTGGCTTCTTTTAAAAACACATCAAGCAAGGGTTACTCCAAGCGGAGTCTCCCTTTTTTTCCAAAAATTGGGCCACACAGACACCCACCCCATCAGTGGCAGCACTTGGGCCCTAGTTGCAAACAGGATGTTTTGATTTGCATCAAGCACATTCAAAAATACGCCATTCTTATCCGTCCCCAGGATGACACCGGGGTAGGTAGCAAAGTCTTTGCTGATCCCAGCTCTGTTCATCTTGGCTTCTTTTAAAAACACATCAAGCAAGGGTTACTCCAAGCGGAGTCTCCCTTTTTTTCCAAAAATTGGGCCACACAGACACCCACCCCATCAGTGGCAGCACTTGGGCCCTAGTTGCAAACAGGATGTTTTGATTTGCATCAAGCACATTCAAAAATACGCCATTCTTATCCGTCCCCAGGATGACACCGGGGTAGGTAGCAAAGTCTTTCCTGATCCCAGCTCTGTTCATCTTGGCTTCTTTTAAAAACACATCAAGCAAGGGTTACTCCAAGCGGAGTCTCCCTTTTTTTCCAAAAATTGGGGCCACACAGACACCCACCCCATCAGTGGCAGCACTTGGGCCCTAGTTGCAAACAGGATGTTTTGATTTGCATCAAGCACATTCAAAAATACGCCATTCTTATCCGTCCCCAGGATGACACCGGGGTAGGTAGCAAAGTCTTTCCTGATCCCAGCTCTGTTCATCTTGGCTTCTTTTAAAAACACATCAAGCAAGGGTTACTCCAAGCGGAGTCTCCCTTTTTTTCCAAAAATTGGGCCACACAGACACCCACCCCATCAGTGGCAGCACTTGGGCCCTAGTTGCAAACAGGATGTTTTGATTTGCATCAAGCACATTCAAAAATACGCCATTCTTATCCGTCCCCAGGATGACACCGGGGTAGGTAGCAAAGTCTTTGCTGATCCCAGCTCTGTTCATCTTGGCTTCTTTTAAAAACACATCAAGCAAGGGTTACTCCAAGCGGAGTCTCCCTTTTTTTCCAAAAATTGGGCCACACAGACACCCACCCCATCAGTGGCAGCACTTGGGCCCTAGTTGCAAACAGGATGTTTTGATTTGCATCAAGCACATTCAAAAATACGCCATTCTTATCCGTCCCCAGGATGACACCGGGGTAGGTAGCAAAGTCTTTCCTGATCCCAGCTCTGTTCATCTTGGCTTCTTTTAAAAACACATCAAGCAAGGGTTACTCCAAGCGGAGTCTCCCTTTTTTTCCAAAAATTGGGCCACACAGACACCCACCCCATCAGTGCAGCAGCACTTGGGCCCTAGTTGCAAACAGGATGTTTTGATTTGCATCAAGCACATTCAAAAATACGCCATTCTTATCCGTCCCCAGGATGACACCGGGGTAGGTAGCAAAGTCTTTGCTGATCCCAGCTCTGTTCATCTTGGCTTCTTTTAAAAACACATCAAGCAAGGGTTACTCCAAGCGGAGTCTCCCTTTTTTTTCCAAAAATTGGGCCACACAGACACCCACCCCATCAGTGGCAGCACTTGGGCCCTAGTTGCAAACAGGATGTTTTGATTTGCATCAAGCACATTCAAAAATACGCCATTCTTATCCGTCCCCAGGATGACACCGGGGTAGGTAGCAAAGTCTTTCCTGATCCCAGCTCTGTTCATCTTGGCTTCTTTTAAAAACACATCAAGCAAGGGTTACTCCAAGCGGAGTCTCCCTTTTTTTCCAAAAATTGGGCCACACAGACACCCACCCCATCAGTGGCAGCACTTGGGCCCTAGTTGCAAACAGGATGTTTTGATTTGCATCAAGCACATTCAAAAATACGCCATTCTTATCCGTCCCCAGGATGACACCGGGGTAGGTAGCAAAGTCTTTGCTGATCCCAGCTCTGTTCATCTTGGCTTCTTTTAAAAACACATCAAGCAAGGGTTACTCCAAGCGGAGTCTCCCTTTTTTTCCAAAAATTGGGCCACACAGACACCCACCCCATCAGTGGCAGCACTTGGGCCCTAGTTGCAAACAGGATGTTTTGATTTGCATCAAGCACATTCAAAAATACGCCATTCTTATCCGTCCCCAGGATGACACCGGGGTAGGTAGCAAAGTCTTTCCTGATCCCAGCTCTGTTCATCTTGGCTTCTTTTAAAAACACATCAAGCAAGGGTTACTCCAAGCGGAGTCTCCCTTTGTTTCCAAAAATTGGGCCACACAGACACCCACCCCATCAGTGGCAGCACTTGGGCCCTAGTTGCAAACAGGATGTTTTGATTTGCATCAAGCACATTCAAAAATACGCCATTCTTATCCGTCCCCAGGATGACACCGGGGTAGGTAGCAAAGTCTTTGCTGATCCCAGCTCTGTTCATCTTGGCTTCTTTTAAAAACACATCAAGCAAGGGTTACTCCAAGCGGAGTCTCCCTTTTTTTCCAAAAATTGGGCCACACAGACACCCACCCCATCAGTGGCAGCACTTGGGCCCTAGTTGCAAACAGGATGTTTTGATTTGCATCAAGCACATTCAAAAATACGCCATTTTTATCCGTCCCCAGGATGACACCGGGGTAGGTAGCAAAGTCTTTCCTGATCCCAGCTCTGTTCATCTTGGCTTCTTTTAAAAACACATCAAGCAAGGGTTACTCCAAGCGGAGTCTCCCTTTTTTTCCAAAAATTGGGCCACACAGACACCCACCCCATCAGTGGCAGCACTTGGGCCCTAGTTGCAAACAGGATGTTTTGATTTGCATCAAGCACATTCAAAAATACGCCATTCTTATCCGTCCCCAGGATGACACCGGGGTAGGTAGCAAAGTCTTTCCTGATCCCAGCTCTGTTCATCTTGGCTTCTTTTAAAAACACATCAAGCAAGGGTTACTCCAAGCGGAGTCTCCCTTTTTTTCCAAAAATTGGGCCACACAGACACCCACCCCATCAGTGGCAGCACTTGGGCCCTAGTTGCAAACAGGATGTTTTGATTTGCATCAAGCACATTCAAAAATACGCCATTCTTATCCGTCCCCAGGATGACACCGGGGTAGGTAGCAAAGTCTTTGCTGATCCCAGCTCTGTTCATCTTGGCTTCTTTTAAAAACACATCAAGCAAGGGTTACTCCAAGCGGAGTCTCCCTTTTTTTCCAAAAATTGGGCCACACAGACACCCACCCCATCAGTGGCAGCACTTGGGCCCTAGTTGCAAACAGGATGTTTTGATTTGCATCAAGCACATTCAAAAATACGCCATTCTTATCCGTCCCCAGGATGACACCGGGGTAGGTAGCAAAGTCTTTCCTGATCCCAGCTCTGTTCATCTTGGCTTCTTTTAAAAACACATCAAGCAAGGGTTACTCCAAGCGGAGTCTCCCTTTTTTTCCAAAAATTGGGCCACACAGACACCCACCCCATCAGTGGCAGCACTTGGGCCCTAGTTGCAAACAGGATGTTTTGATTTGCATCAAGCACATTCAAAAATACGCCATTCTTATCCGTCCCCAGGATGACACCGGGGTAGGTAGCAAAGTCTTTCCTGATCCCAGCTCTGTTCATCTTGGCTTCTTTTAAAAACACATCAAGCAAGGGTTACTCCAAGCGGAGTCTCCCTTTTTTTCCAAAAATTGGGCCACACAGACACCCACCCCATCAGTGGCAGCACTTGGGCCCTAGTTGCAAACAGGATGTTTTGATTTGCATCAAGCACATTCAAAAATACGCCATTCTTATCCGTCCCCAGGATGACACCGGGGTAGGTAGCAAAGTCTTTGCTGATCCCAGCTCTGTTCATCTTGGCTTCTTTTAAAAACACATCAAGCAAGGGTTACTCCAAGCGGAGTCTCCCTTTTTTTCCAAAAATTGGGCCACACAGACACCCACCCCATCAGTGGCAGCACTTGGGCCCTAGTTGCAAACAGGATGTTTTGATTTGCATCAAGCACATTCAAAAATACGCCATTCTTATCCGTCCCCAGGATGACACCGGGGTAGGTAGCAAAGTCTTTCCTGATCCCAGCTCTGTTCATCTTGGCTTCTTTTAAAAACACATCAAGCAAGGGTTACTCCAAGCGGAGTCTCCCTTTTTTTCCAAAAATTGGGCCACACAGACACCCACCCCATCAGTGGCAGCACTTGGGCCCTAGTTGCAAACAGGATGTTTTGATTTGCATCAAGCACATTCAAAAATACGCCATTCTTATCCGTCCCCAGGATGACACCGGGGTAGGTAGCAAAGTCTTTGCTGATCCCAGCTCTGTTCATCTTGGCTTCTTTTAAAAACACATCAAGCAAGGGTTACTCCAAGCGGAGTCTCCCTTTTTTTCCAAAAATTGGGCCACACAGACACCCACCCCATCAGTGGCAGCACTTGGGCCCTAGTTGCAAACAGGATGTTTTGATTTGCATCAAGCACATTCAAAAATACGCCATTCTTATCCGTCCCCAGGATGACACCGGGGTAGGTAGCAAAGTCTTTCCTGATCCCAGCTCTGTTCATCTTGGCTTCTTTTAAAAACACATCAAGCAAGGGTTACTCCAAGCGGAGTCTCCCTTTTTTTCCAAAAATTGGGCCACACAGACACCCACCCCATCAGTGGCAGCACTTGGGCCCTAGTTGCAAACAGGATGTTTTGATTTGCATCAAGCACATTCAAAAATACGCCATTCTTATCCGTCCCCAGGATGACACCGGGGTAGGTAGCAAAGTCTTTGCTGATCCCAGCTCTGTTCATCTTGGCTTCTTTTAAAAACACATCAAGCAAGGGTTACTCCAAGCGGAGTCTCCCTTTTTTTCCAAAAATTGGGCCACACAGACACCCACCCCATCAGTGGCAGCACTTGGGCCCTAGTTGCAAACAGGATGTTTTGATTTGCATCAAGCACATTCAAAAATACGCCATTCTTATCCGTCCCCAGGATGACACCGGGGTAGGTAGCAAAGTCTTTCCTGATCCCAGCTCTGTTCATCTTGGCTTCTTTTAAAAACACATCAAGCAAGGGTTACTCCAAGCGGAGTCTCCCTTTTTTTCCAAAAATTGGGCCACACAGACACCCACCCCATCAGTGGCAGCACTTGGGCCCTAGTTGCAAACAGGATGTTTTGATTTGCATCAAGCACATTCAAAAATACGCCATTCTTATCCGTCCCCAGGATGACACCGGGGTAGGTAGCAAAGTCTTTGCTGATCCCAGCTCTGTTCATCTTGGCTTCTTTTAAAAACACATCAAGCAAGGGTTACTCCAAGCGGAGTCTCCCTTTTTTTCCAAAAATTGGGCCACACAGACACCCACCCCATCAGTGGCAGCACTTGGGCCCTAGTTGCAAACAGGATGTTTTGATTTGCATCAAGCACATTCAAAAATACGCCATTCTTATCCGTCCCCAGGATGACACCGGGGTAGGTAGCAAAGTCTTTGCTGATCCCAGCTCTGTTCATCTTGGCTTCTTTTAAAAACACATCAAGCAAGGGTTACTCCAAGCGGAGTCTCCCTTTTTTTCCAAAAATTGGGCCACACAGACACCCACCCCATCAGTGGCAGCACTTGGGCCCTAGTTGCAAACAGGATGTTTTGATTTGCATCAATCACATTCAAAAATACCCCATAATTAACCGTCCCCAGGATGACACCGGGGTAGGTAGCAAAGTCTTTGCTGACCCATGACTTGTTCATCTTGGCTTCTTTTAAAAACAATGTAAGCAAGGGTTACTCCAAGCGGAGTCTCCCTTTTTTCCAAAAATTGGGCCACACAGACACCCACCCCATCAGTGGCAGCACTTGGGCCCTAGTTGCAAACAGGATGTTTTGATTTGCATCAAGCACATTCCAAATCCACAAGCATTTACTCTCCCCAGGATGACACAGGGGTAGTAAATTCCTTCTGGATCCATGACTTGTTCATTTTGATGAACGTCAGTCTGTCCACATTGTCACTGGACAGACGCGTTCGCTTATCTGTCAGCACACACCCAGCAGCACTGAATACACGTTCAGAGACAACGCTGGCAGCTGGACACGACAAAATCTCCAAGGCGTAACTGGAGAGCTCTGGCCATTTTTCTATGTTTGAAGCCCAAAAGGAGCAAGGCTCCAGTTGCACAGTCATGGCATCGATGTTCATTTGGAGATACTCCTGTATCATCCTCTCCAGCCGTTGAGTATGTGTCAGACTTGTTGTCTCTGGTGGCCTTGCAAAAGAGGGTCTAAAAAAATTATGAAAAGATTCCATAAAATTGCTGTTACCGGCACCAGATACGGTCCTACTGGTACGGGTAGACTGGTGAAGATGACGAGACCGTCCCATGTTTGTCAAGTTACAACTGGGAGATTCCCTCCCTGCACCTGCACTGTTGTTTGGTGGAAAAGCCGAGCTAAGATCGAGTAACAGCTTCTGCTGATACTCCTGCATACGTGCGTCCCTTTCTATGGCTGGAATTATGTCACAAAATTTGGACTTGTACCGGGGATCTAATAGTGTGGCAATCCAGTAGTCATCATCACTTCTAATTTTGACAATACGACTGTCATGTTGGAGGTAGTGCAACAAAAAGGCACTCATGTGTCTTGCGCAGCCATGCGGACCAAGTCCACGCTGTGTTTGTGGCATAGAGGTGCTACCCGTTCTTTCTTCCTCTGACATCTCCCCTCAACCTCTTTCAACTGAAATTTGACCAAGGTCTCCCTCATCCGCTGAGTCTTCCATGTCCATGGACAGTTCGTCCTCCATTTCTTCATGTTCTCCTGCACCTTGCTCAACATTTCGCCTGCTACTATGCGCCCTTGTCGATCCCTGTTCCCCATGGTCCCATGCCTGCTGCGTTGGTGATGATGAACGTCTGGACCTTGGTGATGTTGTTGTCCCTTGCACATATGAATCCTCCTGTAGTTCCTCCCCTTCATGTTGTCCCACCCCCTGACTCCGAATAGTGTTTAGCGTGTGCTCCAGCATGTAAATGACTGGAATCGTCATGCTGATAATGGCATTGTCAGAGCTAAACATATTCGTCGCCATGTCGAAACTGTGCAGAAGGGTGCATAGGTCCTTGATCTGAGACCACTCCATCAGGGTGATCTGCCCCACCTCTGCATCTCGTTGGCCCAGGCTATACGTCATGACGTATTGCACCAGGGCTCTGCGGTGCTGCCACAGTCGCTGTAACATGTGGAGAGTTGAATTCCAGCGTGTCGCCACATCGCATTTCAGGCGATGAACCGGCAGGCCGAAAGACTTCTGTAGCGATGCAAGTCGCTCAGCTGCGGCGCTTGAACGCCGGAAGTGAGCAGACAGTTTTCGTGCCCTGTTCAGAAGGCCATCTAGGCCGGGATAGTGTGTTAAAAATTGCTGCACGACAAGGTTCAACACGTGAGCCATACAAGGTACGTGTGTCACCTTGCCCAGGCGAAGGGCCGCACCCAGGTTTGCAGCATTGTCGCACACGGCCTTACCAGGCTGCAGGTTGAGTGGAGACAACCATTTATTAAACTCGGACCGCAGAGCTGACCACAACTCCTCAGCTGTGTGACTCTTATTACCAAGACATGTCAAGCTAAAGACCGCCTGATGCCGTTGCGCTCGGCTGCCAGCATAGTAATGAGGCGTGCGTGATTCCTTCTGCGCAGTGAGAACGCTGGTGGCCTGACCAGGCAGGCTTGGGGCGGAGGTGGAGGACCCAGATGAGGTGGAGGATGCAGAAGCTGTGGCGGAACTTGGACAGACAGAGGATTGACACACAAGTCGTGGGGACGGCAAGACTTGTGCAGCAGACCCTTCACCATCTATCACCATAGTTACCCAGTGCCCAGTCAGCGACATGTAACGTCCCTGTCCATGCTTACTGGTCCAAGTATCGGTGGTGAAATGCACCCGTTCACACACAGAGTTTCTCAAGGAAGCGGTGATGTTGTGTGCGACATGCTGGTGTAGCGCGGGCACACCTTTCTTAGAGAAGTAGTGGCGACTAGGCATCTGGTACTGGGGCACAGCGACAGACATAAGGTCTCTAAAATCCTGTGTGTCCACTAGGCGGAAAGGCAGCATTTCGGTAGCCAACAGCTTACAGAGGGATAGAGTCAACCTCTTAGCTTTGTCATGGGTCGGAGGAAGTGGCCTTTTATTTGACCACATCTGAGGGACAGAGATCTGGCTGCTGTGTGTAGACGGTGTTGAGTAGGGTGTCCCTGGAAAAATGCAGGTTTGTGAGGAAAGTGCAGGCGGAGACATGATGTTGCCTTCATCCAACGTTGGTGCTATCGATGTCTGAGAGAGCTGTACACACTCACTTGTTTCCCCTTCCAAACCAACTGACGACCTTACAAGCAAACTGCCTGTTGCGGTTACAGTGGTGGAAGTTTTGCGTGGAAAAACAGGTGTGACAGCTGTCCCCACAGTCCTAGAAGATGAAGAGCGCGCGGATGCACTGGAAGGGGCGGGCGGTGGATGGTTCGCTCCGCTAGCCGGCATTGCAGCACGGTGAGCTTCCCACCGGGACTTATGATATTTATTCATGTGACGATTCATGGAAGAAGTTGTCAAACTGCTGAGGTTTTGACCTCTACTAACAGAATCATGACAAATGTTACATATCACATGAGTTGGGCGATCTTTTTCGATGTGAAAAAAGGCCCAGGCTAGGCAAGGCTTAGAGGCCATGCGACCTGTTGATCCACCCCGAATAATGCTCATAGGCAGAGTGGTGGCTGAGGATGCAGTTGTAGACGTGCTACCAGTGCTCCGACTCTGTCCAGGAAGGCGCAAGGTAACTTCGTCGTCGGTTGCATCCTCCTCCACCGCCTCTGTTGACCTCCTCGAGTGCCTGACTGGGGGTTGACAGTAGGTGGGATCTAGAACGTCATCATCAATTGTTGTGTTCGCACTCCCCTCCCCCTCAGACCGAGCCTCTTCTTGCCCTGACCGAATATTTAAGTTGTCATCCCAATCGGGTATCTGCGTCTCATCTTCATCAGTATGTTCCTCATTGTCTATAACCACAGGTGTTACAGTTTGTGACAAAGGGTCAACATTATGCTCAGAAACTTGGTCCTCACGGCCTGAATCTGAGTCACAAAGGTTCTGGGCATCACTGCAGACCATTTCCTGTTCTGTACTCACTGTAGCTTGGGAGCAGACCTCTGATTCCCAGGCTATAGTGTGACTGAACAGCTCTGCAGAGTCAGCCATCTCAGTTCCACCATACTGTGCAGGGCTGATGGAGACTTCAGAGCTGGGAGAAATCAAGTGTGATTGGGATGACAACTCAAAGGAATGGTGTTTTTTGGATGCGGTACTTGAAGTGGCTGAGAGGGCACTTGTTGGACCACTTGAGATCCATTCAAGCATTTTCCTTTTTTGCCCATCATCTACCTTTGTTCCTCTTGTTCGTGTCCGTAAAAAAGGGAGCACATCGGATTGTCCACAATAAGTAGTAGACATCTTACTTTTGCTAGTAGATGGTCTATCTTCAGCAGATGATAATGGAGCTTTGGCACCTTCCCCACTGACAAAACCTTTTTTGCCTTTTCCACCACGCCTCTTCCCCTTTCCACCAGCATCTGTCATTTTGCCACTCATGTTGATTGCGACAAGATTGTGGACTGAAAATGTGGTAGTAAAAATTGAGAGGTGGTGAAGATTGCAGTGGTGGTCTAGCTTTATTAACAGCAGAATAATAAAGAATAAATATCCCTGACAATGTAACTTAGTTATAATTCGTTGGAGTGTGCAACGCAGGCAGACGTGCTGCAAATGTCTTGGCACTAGTGGGACTATAGCAAAGTCCAATAGCCACGTATAGGATGCCACTAGGTACACTGAGTGTGTGCTAGTATAATGGCTTAGTTATAATTAGTTGGAGTGTGCAACGCAGGCAGATGCGCTCTGCAAATGTCTTGGCACTAGTAGGACTATAGCAAAGTCCAATAGCCACGTATAGGATGCCACTAGGTACACTGAGTGTGTGCTAGTATAATGGCTTAGTTATAATTAGTTGGAGTGTGCAACGCAGGCAGACGTGCTGCAAATGTCTTGGCACTAGTGGGACTATAGCAAAGTCCAATAGCCACGTATAGGATGCCACTAGGTACACTGAGTGTGTGCTAGTATAATGGCTTAGTTATAATTAGTTGGAGTGTGCAACGCAGGCAGACGTGCTGCAAATGTCTTGGCACTAGTGGGACTATAGCAAAGTCCAATAGCCACGTATAGGATGCCACTAGGTACACTGAGTGTGTGCTAGTATAATGGCTTAGTTATAATTAGTTGGAGTGTGCAACGCAGGCAGACGTGCTGCAAATGTCTTGGCACTAGTGGGACTATAGCAAAGTCCAATATCCACGTATAGGATGCCACTAGGTTCACTGAGTGTGTGCTAGTATAATGGCTTAGTTATAATTAGTTGGAGTGTGCAACGCAGGCAGATGCGCTCTGCAAATGTCTTGGCACTAGTAGGACTATAGCAAAGTCCAATAGCCACGTATAGGATGCCACTAGGTACACTGAGTGTGTGCTAGTATAATGGCTTAGTTATAATTAGTTGGAGTGTGCAACGCAGGCAGACGTGCTGCAAATGTCTTGGCACTAGTGGGACTATAGCAAAGTCCAATAGCCACGTATAGGATGCCACTAGGTACACTGAGTGTGTGCTAGTATAATGGCTTAGTTATAATTAGTTGGAGTGTGCAACGCAGGCAGACGTGCTGCAAATGTCTTGGCACTAGTGGGACTATAGCAAAGTCCAATAGCCACGTATAGGATGCCACTAGGTACACTGAGTGTGTGCTAGTATAATGGCTTAGTTATAATTAGTTGGAGTGTGCAACGCAGGCAGACGTGCTGCAAATGTCTTGGCACTAGTGGGACTATAGCAAAGTCCAATAGCCACGTATAGGATGCCACTAGGTTCACTGAGTGTGTGCTAGTATAATGGCTTAGTTATAATTAGTTGGAGTGTGCAACGCAGGCAGATGCGCTCTGCAAATGTCTTGGCACTAGTAGGACTATAGCAAAGTCCAATAGCCACGTATAGGATGCCACTAAAAAACACTTAGTGTGTGCAAGTATAATGGCTTAGTTATAATTAGTTGGAGTGTGCAACGCAGGCAGATGCGCTCTGCAAATGTCTTGGCACTAGTGGGACTATAGCAAAGTCCAATAGCCACGTATAGGATGCCACTAGGTACACTGAGTGTTTGCTAGTAAAATTGCTTAGTTTAAAAAAGTTGTAGTGTGCAATGCAGGCAGACGTGCTCTGCAAATGTCTTTGCACTAGTGGGACTATAGCAAAGTCCAATAGCCACGTATAGGATGCCACTAGGTACACTGAGTGTTTGCTAGTAAAATTGCTTAGTTTAAAAAACTTGGAGTGTGCAATGCAGGCAGATGTGCTCTGCTAATGTCTTTGCACTAGTGGGACTATAGCAAAGTCCAATAGCCACGTATAGGATGCCACTAGGTACACTGAGTGTGTGCTAGTATAATGGCTTAGTTATAATTCGTTGGAGTGTGCAACGCAGGCAGATGCGCTCTGCAAATGTCTTGGCACTAGTGGGACTATAGCAAAGTCCAATAGCCACGTATAGGATGCCACTAGGTACACTGAGTGTTTGCTAGTAAAATTGCTTAGTTTAAAAAAGTTGTAGTGTGCAATGCAGGCAGACGTGCTCTGCAAATGTCTTTGCACTAGTGGGACTATAGCAAAGTCCAATAGCCACGTTTAGGATGCCACTAGGTACACTGAATGTTTGCTAGTATAATGGCTTACTTAGAATGAGTTGGAGTGTGCAGAGGACAAGAGGGTACAGTGGCAGGATTGTGGTGCTCTGGGTAGAGGAATGGAAGCCTGCCTTTCTATTCCCTCCTAATGGTGAAATGCAGGGAGGAAATCCCTGACCTGGGCTACACAGACGCTGTTGCTGTTTGCAGGACCTGTCACTTATGGCTCTCTGACCCTGCCGCTTTGAGCCCTTAAAAGGACTGCTAGAATGTGCTCTCCCTAAGCTGTCTAACGCTGTGTATGCAGCGCATACAGCTGTATCGGCTATAGGACTCAGGAGGACGGAGCTGCGACACTGATGTCTGACACCAAAGACGCAGAAGGCAGATAATGGCGTTCGTGAAGAAAATGTCCGGTTTTATAATGCAGGGACATGTGACATGCAGATCCTATCACACATGCCGTTGCTTCTCTGGCTCAAAGTCCACTTAGGTGTGTGTGTGTCTGTGATTGGCTGACATGCTGGCCCGCCCCACAAGACGCGCGCGCTTAGGGAAGGAAGACAAGAAAAAAAAAAAAAATGGCGATCGCCATTATAGAAACAGCAGTGATCTGAAGGCGCTGTTCACACACACTATACACTGAAATGTGATAATAGTTTGATTCACAGAGTGACTTACACTATTACAGCAGAAACCAAGCTAGGATTTAGCTGTTTTTTGGCTGCTAGAACCGTTCTCGAACGTTTCTAGAACTATCGAGCTTTTGCAAAAAGCTCGAGTTCTAGTTCGATCTAGAACATGCCCCAAAATCACTCGAGCCGCGAACTGGAGAACCACGAACCACGAACCGCGCTCAACTCTAGTCAGCACGTTAACTTCTGACTGACCATCTGTCTGACTTTTCACTATCTCTCCCCGACAAGATGTCCGTCATCCATCCACCCCACTGACTAGCCCCTCCCTCTTCCCAGGTTTCTGACTAGTGGATTGGATGAGTCCCAACCAATAGGTGGCCATCCCTCAGTTCCATCTCTAACCTGTTACCCAGTTTGGGGAAAAAGGGTGTGGGTTGTGTGTGTGTTGTCGTGTTTACCAGCACTGGTCTTCCAGGAATCCGGAGTTAGATGTAGTACCCTGTGGCACCTGACACTCAGGGGTGCCACACTGACTTAAAAATAAAAAAGCTATGGCTCTTGCAAGAAGGGGAGCAAAAAAACAAAAAAAAACCCAAAGCAACAATGAAAAATGAAAAATTGTTCGCTATGAAGCGTTTATACATTTCTTCTGATTTTTCCACTACTGCTTCTGGCTTACAAATGCTGAGATAAAAAACTCACCAAATACTCATTGTCTGCATGGTGCATGTGGTCTTACACAGGTGCACAGATGGACTAAAGCGGGCTTTACACACAGCGACATCGCTAGCGATGTCGCTGGTAAAAGCACCCTCCCCTGTCGGTTGTGCGTCACGGGCAAATCGCTGCCCGTGGCGCACAACATCGCTTACACCCGTCACACATACTTACCTGCCTAGCGACATCGCTGTTGCCGGCGAACCGCCACCTTTCTAAGGGGGGCGGTTCGTTCGGCGTCACAACGCCGTCACTAAGCGGCTGCCCAATAGAAGTGGAGGAGCAGAGATGAGCGGGCCGAACATCCCGCCCACCTCCTTCCTTCCTCAGTGCGGGCGGCCGCAGGTACGGTGATGTTCCTCGTTCCTGCGGTGTCACACATAGCGATGTGTGCTGCCACAGGTACGACGAACAACATCATGACTGCAGCAGCAACGATAATCGGGATTACGAGTGGACAACGATATGGTGAGTATTTTTGATCGTTAATGGTCGTTCCTGCGTTTCACACGCAACGACGTTGCTAACAAGGCCGGATGTGCATCACGAAATCCGTGACCCCAATGACATCTCGTTAGTGATGTCTTTGGTGTAAAGCACGCTTTAGACCATGTGCAGAAGGTAAGTGTGATGCCCTGGCGCCGCCAGGTGGTCACAGAAGAATAATTCTCCCGACATAACACCATCCCACACCAGGTACCGTCTGCTACAAAATCTTAGCCACCCCCCTTAGGGTAGGAAGGACACTCCAGTGGGCAGGACCAGGCAGATTGGGAGAGCCCACCTAGGGGTCTTGAAGAGCCGGGGGCGGGAACACAGTAGTTTCTATTTTGGAGTTGGAGGTCGTGGGGAGAGGAGTGACAGTGGCAGACTGTCAAGGAAAAGCTGAGCCTAGTGAAGGGTGGACAGGATAGTGGCCCTGGTCTACTGGCTAGGTGGCAAGCAGTGGACCGTGTCCAAAGGCGACGGGAGTCCAGTCGCGGGAAATCCAAAGTGGACCGGGGCAGGGTTGGAGCCCGCCGGTACCGACAGCGGAGATCCGGTCTGTAAACCGTGCACAGGTGGGGTACCTGGACCCTAGTTAGAAGACGGTTGCAAGCCCTTTCTCTAATTCACCAGACTGGGAGCAAGGTTCCAGACATTGCTTCAGAAGTGTTAGCCCAGATAGAGTGAAACGGCAGCCCACCGCGGGGAATAGGGTATCTGCAAACACCCACTGAGATCCCAAGGGTCAGTTTTTGCGGGCACATCTTCCAATTAGAACATACCGGGAGCGGATTTCCCCGTTCCATACGGAGCTGTCCAGAAGTGAGGAAAATTACAGAGTGCCAGAGGAAGGGACATTGGTACACCAGCCGGGTGTGGGACCTCAGTACAACCGAATGCGGCGGCCGGCCACTGACACCTTGGTTTACTAATGGACTTCTGTGCAATTATTCAACAGTGAGTACACCAATATTTCCCGGTCCGTCCTGGCGCGCCACCTCCGGCCTGCATTACTCCCCGTGTACTGGACACTGAACCCCGGGGCATCCACTCCTATTCACGGAGGGGTTAACATCCAGCTGCCTTTCCATCGCCCCTGGGTGCTCCCCAACAGCAGCAGTGGCACTCCATATTACCACACACCGTGGGTGGCGTCACGAAGTATCTACAGCAATCCCCATACATATATGTCCCCTTTTATTTGAGTGTCCGCGCGACCCCCGGGTCCGGAAATCCCTCGAGCCACTGCGGATCTGGATCTGAGCAGCCCGACTGCTGACAAGGGGGTGACACATAAGTACTTGAGGAGTTTTTTTATCTCAGAATTTGTCAGCCAAAACCAGGAGTACAGACGCAGTGCTCGTGTTTCTATTATACTTTCCTCTGATTGTTCCACTCCTGGTTTTGACTTGCAAACACTAAAGGTTATTTTTACTATAGGTAAAAATCTCACAAAATACTAAATGTGTACATGTGGCCTAAGAGGTAGAGAATATGGATAGAATTTGAATGTGAAAAACTGATATCGGAATGAGTGCTAAACTGTACAGTACACTAAAAAAATTTCATACAAGGGGATCTTGCAAAAATAAAAAGAAGCATGTTTTACAATAGAAGTCACTGAATAAGGCTGGAGTCACACTTGTGAGTGACTCACATGAGTCTCGCATCGCATCCCCCGGCACGGTCGCACACTCTCTTGACAGGAGTGGGTTGGCTGCATGTATTTCTATGTAGCTGAGATGCTCGTGTCAGGAGACTGTGTGGCCGTGCCGGGGGATGCGATGCGAGACTCATGTGAGTCACTCGCAAGTGTGACTCCGGCCTGATGCACACATCTGCATGACATACAGTTACATCAAGGCTATAATTAATGTATCCATTTTGAAAGTTTTTGCAACACATACCATTAAATTGCTGTAAAGTGCCTATTATACATATAAAACCTTACCAGAGTTACCTATTTCCAGCTATATGAGTTTTAGCGCAGTCTTATCAGTTATAGTCCATCATGTAATATTAACGTTGAAGCACAAAATTGTGAACCAGGATTCTGACACTGAAGGCTATAGTCAAAGGCCGAGATGATGATACATTGGGAATTATCTTAAATAAATCATATCTTACACGGTATGTTGTATCCTGGTACTGAAGAAAAGTTTGATAGCATTTTCATCCTTCATGGTCCTATGGTTTTTTTTTTAGCTAATCTCTGATTTTTTTTCTCAAGTAGTATAGAATCCAGCTGTAAGACTGTTCTAAGGAAAAGTCTGTGTGATATATTGTGGGAGTGCGAGGGATTACAGAATGCTTTGTACTCTTCACCCCACACAAGGACAAACTGTGCACATCGTTTTAGGTACCGAATTTCAGACACATTCTGTATTTTTTTGCAGAATCAATAGACAAATAGAAACTACTGATGAAAGGAGGATTTGTCTCCTGAAACATTGTGTCTGTCTTATCGATCCACAAACACTGTTATGTTTCACTAAGTTTCTCTCCCAAAAATATATTTGTTGCCTGCTCTCTTTACTAGAAACTTGTTTTTATTCCCCTTTGACTCTTCATTGCGTGTCACCTGTAAATCAGCAATTCAGACAGTAGATACCTGCTTCCCCCACTTGACTGCTTGTTATGAAATAGGTCAGGTTAGGACTCTCCAATCAACAAGTGTGAACACAGCACAGCAGGGCAAAACACTGGAAGAAATATTGACCGGGGAGGCCAGTCACCTACCACAGCCAATAAAAGGAGATTTGTACAATAGCGCTTACTTTCCAAACCGCAGGATAATGATATCCCAGTGAATATGAACAAAGCTAATCTGTTATATTTCTACAAAGTAAATTCTTTCCAAATAACTTGCTTTTATCATAATAGAATAAGGAAAGAATATACACATTGAGTGTCATTTCACAAGAAAAGGATAGAGATTGACATATAAAGAGAGCTGAGAAATGGCAGTTAATTTTGAGAATTGAGACAGTTACCGAAAAAGTCTGACATCTCATTACTTGAAGTATGTTTAATTAAATTTTACCAAAAAAGTAATATATTTTTCCAAAATATTTAATATTGCTGAGAAAATGCAGTAACAATATCATACATCCTATTTAAAAATATATATAATTCTTAACTTTGCACTGCAGCCTTGAAAACATTGATAGTGAATATGTTTATGTATCTGTGCAGTGCAGTGTTAGGCTATGTGCGCACATTGCGGTTTTTACCGCATTTTTGTGCATTTTTGCGGTGCGGTTTTGTGCATTTTTGGGCTCAGAACTGCATGACTTTGGTTCCCCAGCAAAGTCTATCACTTTTCATTTTTGCTGTCCGCACACAGCTTTTTTTTTAGCTGCGTTTTTGACATCTTATAAAAAAATGAACATGTTAATTAATTCTTGCGTTTTTGTGCGTTTTTTACCATAGACAATGCATTAGAAAAACGCAGGAACAAAAACACCACAAAATGCAGCCAAAAACGCACAAAAACGCAAAAGAAACCCAACGTTTTTACTGCTGCATTTTTGCCGCAGGTGCAATTTTGTGCGTTTTTTGTGGCCAAAAACAACGCATCTTTGTGGTCACAAAAAAAGGCAACGAGCGCACATAGCCTTAAAGGGAATCTATCACCAGGTTTTTGCCACCTAATCTGAGAGCCACATAACATATGGGCAGAGATCCTGATTCCAGCGATTTGTCACTTACTTCGCTGCTTGGTGTAGTTTTGATAAAATCACCGATTAATAAGCAGTAGATTATCATTACAAGACTACTTGGCATCCTTCTAGGTAGTCCAGCATATTCATGAGCTCTGTATAACTGCTAGATCTGCAGTAGAGAAAACTTTGATTGTATCAAAATGGCAGCAAACTACTCAGTAAGTGATACATCGCTGGAATCAGGGTCTCTGTCTCTACATTATGCCGCTCTCAGATGGGGGAGCAAAACCTGGAGATAGATTCCCTTTAAAGGGAGCCTGACAGTTGATACATGCTGCCCAAACCGTGGTCAACATGTTTGAGCCGCTGGCTGTATTATTCCAGCCAGGTATGTTTGACTTTGAAATGGTGGGGTGTTTCAGAGAAAAACATACTTTAATAGCTGAAAAGGAACCGAACCACACTGTGGACTAGTTGGACAGATGGGTCAGGTTCTCCTTGCACACTGCCCTGGACTGACATGTCTCTTCCTATATGTACCCATAGGCATTGACCTATCAGTCACTGTCATCAGGCAAGGCGAAGTGATCAGGTACCACAATGCGGCTCTGTTCCCGGCCGGCTATTAAAGTGTGTTTTTCTCTGAAACGCATTAACATTTATGAGTTAAACCTACCTGGCAGGGATAATACAGCCAGTGACTGATCCGTACTGTCCATGATTTGGCATAGCTCCCAACCATTCTGGATTCAGCAGGACTGTCCCAATTTGAGGGTCAGTTCTGCTGACCTGGCATGTCAGGTTTTTGTCCCGACTATCTCAATCTCTCCTCCTCAAAGGGCAGGGTCAGCATAACTCTGCATGTACATAAACTAAATTAAATTATTTTCTGATTCCCCTAGAGTCAAACTCACAAACTCCATGTCAACAGGCAGCAGCTCTACATATAAGCCAAAGCCCACATTGAAGGAAAAAGCAAAATGTTGTTTACTTTAATGCAGACACTTAACCTAGAAGCAGATTATACAGGTACATAGAGATACATCTGTACATTTCAGTGTATTTCTATGTCCCTAGAGGTGAAGTAAAAATAACATGTTTTTGTTTCTATACAGTTACTAAACAATAATTTAAAAAAAAAAATCAAAAATGTAATTTTCTCTTTGTTTGTGACTCTCATTGGGAGTTGAATGCATAAACTCAATAATTCCAAGCAACACATAAAGCAATGCGAAAACAAGAGGACAATAGGGGTACTACCGTGCTGGTACATAATGAGTCACTCCCAAATGTGAAAAGAATTTTTGCTTTTATTGATACAAAAGTGCACAACAATAAATACATCAATGGTAGTAAGACAATTTTGTATAGGATAAAAGTGTATGGAAAGAATAACCTGATACAGAGGCAGAAGGATGAAAGGAATCCCGCATGAGGAGGAGAGGCTCCCCCCCAAAAAAGGGGAATTTTTTTTATCAGCTCATACAAGGGGGTATGAGCAGTAGGAATGATCCCACTGAGAAGTGTCGTCCATGTAGATCAAAAGTGGGGGAAGGGAACAAGTAAAAGGTATATGCCAGAACAAGCAATGATAGGGAGTCAATCACAGGGCCACATACTTGATATAGTTGTCGCGGGCGGGGGGTGCGCTGCTCGACTCCGCGCTTGCGGCTCGGGTCCGGCTGCTGCTGCTGCTCGGTGGCTCAAGCGGTGGGCCAGATCCCGGAACCTCGAGCGGCGCTCCTCGCCCGTGAGTGAAAGGGGTGGTCTGTTGGGGTTTGGGATGTCGGTTTGTGACTCCACCCACGGTGTGTGGTGAGGTTGGGGCACCCCCGCTGCTCTGTACGGGGATCCCGGGAGCGATGACAGGGAGCAGCTGGGATGTTTCTCTCCCTTCCATGGGTAGGGGGATTTTGGTAGTCCCGGGGCCCGGAGTTATTGACTGGAAGGTAGATGGCGGGGTTTGGCGAGGTGCAGGGTCGCGGGGGCAGCGCGGTGCCAGACGGCACGGTGGTACTCACTCAGCCAGTAACGTACACGGAGTCTCTGGTAAAACAGACGGCTGGATGGATGGGTCCCACAGATGGCTGCGGCGGTGTTTTTCCCCTGACCCCAGTTTGGTAGTGTAAGTCCTTTCCTGCACCTTCTTGTACGCTCCTCCTGTGCTCCGGTTTCAAGCTGGCTCCCCGGTTCGGTACCGGTTGGCCACCGCCCAACCCTGGCTACCTACGGTTCCACAAAGACTGCCTTCCCGGCTCCCGCAGACGGCCACTACCGTCTGCCTGACTGCTACACGAGGGCCCTAGGCTCCAACCTAGGCCCCCTTCTGCTTCTGCCACTCTGCACACCTCCTCTCCCTTCCTCTGCCTGGACTTGTCTCTGTTGTTTCCTGCCTCAGACCAGCTAGACTCCTCGGTGGGTGTGTCCATCTGCCTGACTCCGCCCACCTGGTGTGTCTGTCTGAACCCGAGGGAGGAAATCAGGTCTCACTGGAGATGACTGTTGTTACCTGCTGGGGGTGGGGGTGTGTGTGTGTTGTTACCTGTGGCCCCTGGCTAGTCCAGGGCGCCACATACCCACCAATGATCAAAAGTAACAAAGTGCAGAACAAAACATCATGTAAAAGAAATCATTGGTGGTGATGTGGCACCTGGAGACCTACCTTGCTTGTAGCATATACCGAGAGCGGGGCGAGTCTATCAACCACACATGCGCTACCCTTCATAAAATTTATCTAGAGGTGTGTTAAACGCTTTGAACCAACATGTGCTTCACAGAATTTTATAAGGTTGAGCAAACAAAATGAAAAAAATTACCACAGAAAAGTTCCTTTAACCCAAATTGTTTTCATTTTTACAGGGGTATCAGGAAAAATGGAATGATTCAGTCTGTTGTGCACTTTCTCATGTACAGGGATACTCCATATGTGGTGGAAAATGACTATTTTGGCACATGGCATGAATCAGAACGGAATGACCACTATTTCAATTTTGTAAACACAAAATTGGCTGAAATTGATAGCGAATGCCATGTCGTGATTGCAGAGCCCTTGATGTGCCTGAGCAATGGAAAACCCTCACAAGTGACCCCATTTTGGAAACTAAACCCGCTAAAGAATTTATCAAAATCTGTGGTCAGCTCTTTGAATCACCACGTGCTTCCACAGAATTTTATGACGTTGGGCCGTGAAAATGAAAAAATACATTTTTACCACAAAAGTACAAAATATGTTGTGCAATTTCTACTGAATAGGCTGATATCCCATATGTTGTGGAAAACTACTGTTTGGGCACATGGCAGGACTCAGATACGAAAGGGTGCTATTTGAATTTTGGAGCACAAAATTGACTGAAATTCTTTGAAGTCTTTGGGATTAGAGGCCCATCAGACACCTAAACCATAAACATCTCCTCGGGCCGCATAGAGACTAGCGGCAGAAGAGCTCAGGGATTCATCTCTTCTCCTATCAATTTGGATACTGAAATACCTCTACCAATGCTCATTGAATGTGAAAAAATACCCAACTACAGGGATGAGATTCCTACCCCAGAAGCGGCAGTTCATCAACCAAACCTAAGGCACCTGACCTGTTATCCCACCCATGGACGCTAACGCAGAGATTCAACTCCTGCTCGGCAGAGACAATCTAACAGTACACAAGGTGCGACAACAGTGTAATGGGCCTGACTATGCACCATATCGCCGGAGACTGGACTTGGGATGGGTAGTCATAGGAAATGAGTGCGTTGATTGATCAGGAATTGACTCCTTAAAGAGTTATATGGGTGGAGATGGACGCACAACCTGTAGAAAGCCATGTCCTCATCACTATGGGTGAAAGAGAAGTCTCCAGACTCCATACAACTACCCGACATCATTTCTTCTCTATGTATCAACAACTTGGGAAGATCAGTCTTCCACACAACCAAGGACAATGATAAAGTAGCCTTTTAGTAGAGGACAGAGAATTTGTCAAAATAATGGCCTGTGAGTTCTCTAAAGACGAAACCAACCACTGGTTTTCCAATTTCCATCCGAACTGAATCCAGAAGATCATGCTACTACACCTATGTCTATATGCTCCTTTGCTATCTCTTCTTGGCTTACAGGTCCAGAGATTCTGCTGAGACAGACAGAAGAACGTGTACAGGAAGACTTCAGCATCCTAAATCTAGATAATTACCCAGACGTCCGCACTGACGTTTACTGGTTACCAGTACAGCGAAAACCTACAGCCTCGGTTGTCAGCGTTTTGAATGTTTCTACAGCTGGATGAAACTTATCAGGACTATCTCATCGCCAGATGTTATTGTAATAACCTTTAAGATAAAGATTGTCATGGTGGCATGCCTGCCACAAGCCCCTCTTGGCTGAGGACATCTCTCATAGAGAGTCCCTCATAATACGTCACCTCCAACAGGGAGAATTCGCCACAGAATGGAAGTGCGTATAAAAAAAATAGATTCCTGTAAATAGAAAGCCCCACGCGAAATGCGCTTTGGGGACCCTAGACAGCACCTACCATTCAGGAATTTAACTATGGGTGAGCGGGATCTACTTTTACTCATTTGTACATATTTATTTGACCTCTAGTGGTTGGTTGTATATTCCTCTACACTTGCTGTATAAATTGATATATGTTTTTTGTTTTTTGCACTGTGGTTACCCCATTTTGTTGTTTGTGATCATTATCACGTCACCTCTGGTAGGGAGAATGGCTACATATATCTATATACGTGGTTTGGTTATTTATTGACATGGCCTTCTCCTACTTCTAGTGGCACAGTGCAATATCATTTACATAATTAAATTATATATACATAATTTTTGTACCTGCTTATTTATTTCCTAACCATTTATTATATGGGTTTGTGCAATATCTATATTTGTATTGATCCATGCTTCCAGAGTTACCCTTACTGTATCCCGTTGTACATGCTTGTCCATTTTCCTGCACTTTATCTCCCCTGTTTGTTATCTTCACTTTTATATTTTGGAATTTGTAATCATAGTTCAATAAAGTAAACATTTTTTATTCACATTTTGGAATATGACTCCGTTTTTTCCTATATATATATTGCATGTTTTGGAGTTTCCATAAAAAAATGCAGTTAAAATGTTGTTTTGGATGATATTGACTTCTCACACCATTGCCTAACTACATGCCTTCAATCGCCCTTAAGTGTAAACAAATCACTTACTGGGATGCTTGCTGTAGTTTTGATAAAATCAATGTTTAATCTGTTGAAGAGCTACCAGTTTTCTGAATGTTGACTTCTGTATAACCCTGCCCACACCTATGAATGACAGCTTTATATGTACATTTTGCATAGGCAGAAAGTTGACAATCAGTGGTGGGGGTGCGGTTATACAGAGCTCATGAACATAAATAATTACATGGCAGTAAGTTTATTAGTCCTCTAGTGATAAACTCCTCTGATGAAATAGTAATTTTATCAAAACCAAAGAAGTCAGTCCAGAAAAAGAGATATCACTGGAATTTATCTACATCATGCTGCTTTCAGTTTACATAGCAAAAACCTGGTGACAGATTCCCTTTAAATTCAGATAGCTGTAATATTGCTTTTTATTAGCTCCTGTTTTATGGCCACACACACACACATACACAAACACATTTCTACTGAACTGAACTTACAAATGCCTGGTTTGAGTGTTTTTGTGCTATAAGGGACAAAAAGCATAGTTCTTTCATATTTTATAGGGCGGCACAGTGGCTCAGTGGTTAGCACTGCAGTCTTGCAGCGCTGGGGTCCTGAGTTCAAATCCCACCAAGGACAACATCTGCAAGGAGTTTGCATGTTCTCCTGGTGTTTGCGTGGATTTCCTCTGGGTTCTCTGGTTTCCTCCCACACTCCAAAGACATACAGATAGGGACCTTAGATTGTGAGTCCCAATGGGGACAATGTTGCCAATGTATGTAAAGCGCTGTGGAATTAACAGTGCTATGTAAATGAATAAATATTATTATTATTATAATACCATTCTGAAATCATATTACCACAAATAATGATCCACCATATTGGTCCATTGTCTGACATGGAGGCTCCAAAGTACTGATCAAGTAAATAACCTAGTACAAGCTGTATCATACAATTGTAACTCTAACATAACATTTCTTACCATGTGCCAAGAAAGTAAATAACGTATGTTAGCAATATTGTGCTTTTTAAGTATGCCATATTAGTATAGAGAAATTAGTTTGAGGTGTCATCACAACTGCCATTCACAACAGATGTGTAAACATGAGGATCCCACCGTTCACAGAATTTGAGTGATTAGGGATTTAATAACATGTTACATGTAGATAAATACATGAATCCCACATGCTGATTTGTATATTTACACTCACACAATCACGTAACCATCAGCTAGTGAGTAGGCTTGTGAACACCGGCCGCACTCCTCAAATTTGAACTGTTGTAAATTGTGTTGCTCTCTAATGTTTGATATTGTTTGCACATGTTCTGTCTTGAATTATAAAGTGCTGCTAAATTTGATAGCGTTATAAAGATTATTAGTATTTTTTGTTATTAAAGAACTTTTAGAAAATGAAAAAAAGAGTAGCATCACATTTCATTGAGACTGAAACCTTTTTCTTAACAATATTTACTTCTCCCATAAGGACACATACATATGTGATTGTATGATCACATAGATAATACTTTAAATTATAATACTGCACATTTTCTCAGTATGGCAATAGTATACTGAAAAACAGCCTTTTAGACTCTTCCTTCCGCATCATCAAATAGGCTTTGGTCTATGCATAACCAAAAGTTATTGTTAGGCCACATGCACACATTGAGTATTTGATGTGTTTTTTATCTCAGTATTTGTAAGCCAAAACCAGAAGTGGAACAATCAGAGGAAAAGTAAAATAAAAATACATGCACCTGAGATTTTTACTCAATCCTGGTTTTTACTTGGAAAAACTGAGTTAAAACACTGTACACATATATATTATATAAGGCAAAAAACTCTAATGACTTATTTTTACCACGTATGAGTGATATCACAAACACTCAACACAAGGTCATAGCCTATAAAAAATAAATGAGTATAACCTCGCATCACCAATAAGGTGCTCAGGAGAAAAATATGTATAAGTAGAAAAAAATACTCCGGCACTCAGATACACCCCCATAAGAAGAAAGAGAATAGGTTTGTTCTTATTTTGTTTTTATTAGATAATAGTTGTAACAAAGTTAAAAAAAAAAGGCACGGCAGGATTCTCCATGACACTCTCCCTGACACTATGGCATAAGACGTTTTCTTCCCTGCGACTTATTCCGTCCTCCAGCCGTCTCATAACCTCACACTTAATAGGAACCGATTGTCCTCTTTCCTCATTCATTATAGTATAATTTAGAACAAATCCCATCACTAACCTTGCAGTGTGATAGTTTATTCAGGCATCCAGGGCACCAGAACCCTATTCTATACTCATATATTGTTTTCCATGGTCCTTCCTTGATTTTGATCCACATACACCTGTACAGGTCTATTACAGATGGTCCGATTTTGATAAAGGCCAGGGGCCGAAACGTTTTATTTTTTGGACTTTGTTACAACTATTATCTTATTTTTCGGACTTTGTTACAACTATTATCTAATAAAAACAAAATAAGAACAAACCTATTCTCTTTCTTCTTATTGGGGTGTATCTGAGTGCCAGATTATTTTTTTCTACTTATAGCCTATAAAAAAAACTTATTTTTTTGAATATGACTAAAAATGTCATTTGCATAATAGAATACACACAGGCTGCTAATGTGGACAGGGACAAGCCAATTATGATCACATACATATGAAAACTTATGCAAAGCTTAATTTGACATTAATTTACGCAAAACCTTAAAGACAGTAGAAGAAGGTATCGCAGTTCAAAGTAAAGTGCAGTGCAATAGGACTACCTGCTTATTGTATAAAAAAAAAACTCCTATAGGGCAAGGAAAATCCATGAAACCATAGACAGAAGTAGTTAGTATAATTAGTTTGGAATAACATGCAAACGCATGGAAGCTATCAAATTGCTATATAAATAGTCATATAATCTTCCCTGAACTGCACAGGAAAACCCTCACAATTGTGTCACAAATTAGTGTTCCAATAACACATTAGAAGGTGTGCTTACAAACAAAAGATGCCATGCTTTAAGTTTTGTCCGCTGACCCAATGCATGTTCGTGGTAGCTTCACTTTAGGATGAAGGCTCGTAACTCTATATCCCAGAATCTCAATAACTTGAGGGTTCTCCCTCAAGAAGAGTGGGATGCTATGCCTTAGCATACAATAATCCAGCTTGAGAGCAGCATGAAACATCATTGTCAAGCTGTAACTGATACTCAAGGCCACATGACAAGTTATTGGGACACGGACTTTTTTGGGGGTATACCCACTATTGTTGTTGACTTTTGATTCAATAAATTGTTTGACTTGAGGAAATCATCATTACATGCTTCAACTTACATGTCCTACATTCATGATAAAATATCACTCTAATGGCAATTTTTTTATATTTTATATAAATTTCACCCAAAAGCTAAACATCCCTTACTTTTTGTGAGTAATGTATATACACTGAACATAAAGAAAAGCACAACAGGTTTGTTTTTGCTTCCATTTTTCATCAGCTGAACTAAAAAAAATCCAATATTTTTTCCATGTACAACAGAGGCCTTTTACTCTCAAATATTGTTCACAAATAGTGAGCACTGTCCGAAATAATCCACACAACCTTAAAAGATGTTGATTGGACAGCATGATTACTGCACAGGTGTAGAGGGAAGCAAATGTCATATCGATGCAGCTACGCACTACTTTCACTAGACTGAACCTGTGATTGTGATCCATCTCAGAAGGGGGGTACGTCGGTCTTCAGGGCTGCGTCCACCTCCCTGCACAGCCATTGAAAAAGAGTGGACCATTCCACAGGTCACAATCAACACCCTGATCAACTCTGTGTGAGGAAAATGTGTTAGACTGAGTGAGGCAAATAATGGTGACACCAGATACTAGCAGGTTTCATGATCATGACTGATTAGCGATGAGCGAACCTGTTCGGGTTCTCCAAACCAGCATGGAATAAAAAAAAAAAATCAAGTTCAGCAGCCGAACTTGACTCCGGATGCTGAACCCAACATAAGTGTAAGGGACTCAAAATTATGTCTTATAAAATGGTGTTAGTAAGTACAGAGGAGCGGACCTGTGGAAGTTTGGTTCGGCGGGGTCAGCCAAAGTTTAAATAAAGATTGGTTTGGGACCTGAACCTGACCTGAAACCCATTGGAAGTCACTAATTGGGCAATTTGGGTCTCCGCCCACATGCAGATAGCCATAAACAAATCACTTCTGGGGCGCAGGTGGGTAGAGTTTTCCCATTTTTTTTGGGTGGAAACTACATCCAATCACGCTGTTGATACCCCCAGTGCAAGCTGTTCAAACACTGCAAGCAGCTCACACTGGGCTGAGGAAGGAGTATACCCAAGCACAGCAATGCTCGCGCAAGTGGTGTTCATATGTAAAGCACCCGAACTCTGAAACTTAACTCTGTCTTTTGTGTAAAGTCTGTGTTTGGTACAAACTTTGAACACTGACCCTCGGGTTCATTCATCTGTATTAGAAAGGGCTAGGCGGGCTGCAACCAAAAGAAAGGGAATAAAGCAGGATAGTTACAGTATACTTACTGACCTTCCCCACGGCTGTAACACTGCTTCCTGGTCCGATCATTAGCTCTTAAACATATTAGGGGGTGCCTTTGGGTCTCCTTATGGAACATTCTGAAGTGTCTCCTTACCAGGAATTTGGCCATTCTCTCAGTTGGTTGTTAAACTGACAACTGGCTTGGAGAACAAGTAATAAGTCCGTTACCTGTGTGTAATTGTACTCATGTCTTTAGAAAGCCAATTTGAAAGCCACTAAGAGTTCTAATGGTCTACTTTAATTGTGGAAAGGTTTGATAATTAGTACAAATGAGTAGTACTCCTAAATCTCACCAACTAGTGTTAAGCGGGCTTTGCACGTTGCGACATCGCAAGCCGATGCTGCGATGTTGCACGCGATAGTCCCAGCCCCCGTCACAGCAGCGATATCTTGTGATTCCTGGCATAGCGAACATTATCGCTACACCAGCTTCACATGCACTCACCTGTCCTGCGACGTTGCTCTGGCCGGCGTCCCGCCTCCTTCCTGAGGGGGCGGGTCCTACAACGTCAAAGCGACGTCACACGGCAGGCGGCCAATCAAAGCGGAGGGGCGGAGATGAGCATGATGTAAACATACCACCCTCTTTCTTCCTTCCTTATAGCAGCCAGCGGCAGGTAAGCTGATGGTCCTCGCTCCTGCAGCTTCATACACAGCAATGTGTGCTGCCGCAAGAACGAGGAACAACATCGTACCTGTCGCAGCAGCGTAATTTTGAAAAAGTCGGAGCCTATACCGATGATACGATAACGACGCTTTTGCGCTCGTTAATCGTATCATCTAGGATTTACACACTACGATGTCGAAAGTGATGCCGGATGTGCGTCACTTTCGATTTGACCCCACCGACATCGCACGTGCGATGTTGCAACGTGCAAAGCCGCCCTTAGAGTACTTATGTCTGCTATGATTGATTTTCATCCTGTGCATGATTAGTGAAGCTTAGAATAAAGTGTGATCTGACAACTCTGCAATAGATATAACAACCTGATACAATAAAGTTTAAGGAGATTGTATTGTGAATATAATGAATGATTTTTTAATTGAAGCCGATGTAATGATCAACTGATTGAAGCAGATATGGCTCCCACCACTGATTGACTGTTATCGCCATATAATTTCCTTCAGTATCTGGTCGAGGGATACTCTTTGTGACTCTATTAAGTTTTTTAAAGAGGGGCTTCAAGCAAGGTTGGGCCCACTAATAAATCATTGTACTCTAATGCGAGACACTCCTTTTGATTATTTTACATTTGTAAATCTATAGACACATGTAGCATTGCAAGTTACATACGGTACTAATATGTGCACATTCTGTAAGACATACCTGAGAAAGCTATGGCACACATAACTACTGCATATTTCTTTATAACCTCCTTACTGAGAAAAGCACATGATTCAGTACAACAGCAGTTATTTAAAATAGCTCAGTGAATAAGATCATCCATCTGTGAGGATCCAGAGGTAAACAGGTGCACTTGGGAGATTTTTTTTCTTCTATTCTCAATATGAACTATTATTTCTACACTGGTTTGCCTCAGGATAAATTCTGAATCAATTAATGTTTGTTGTTTAAGATTCATATGATTAGTGATGCTATTAATATCAATAAAATTGATTAAATGGAACAGATCTATGTTATGTATGGCAAGTTAATGATATATAAATGTAGAAAACACTACAACATATGTCTTATTTTCTATCAATGTGATAGAGCTAGAGAATAGAGATACACAAATCTTCTGAAATACACATTTGCTGACTTTATCACAAAAATAATAAATTTGAGCAAATTTAAATATTGTAAAGTTTGTAATTGCTTGTAAAATACACATTGGGGCGGAGAGACAAAGAGATCTCCAATGAACATATGAGCTTAGACTTCACAGGTGAGAAAGAGTGGACCCCACTGGCCATGAATGGCTTACACGGCAAGAGTGAGAAGGCCCTGCAGATGAGAGGACCCTACTGACTGTAAAAGATTGCACTCAACAGGAGGGAGACTGAGAGGTCCAAGCTGACCATAAGAGCTTTCACTCTATGGAAGAGAGATGGAGAGAAATCCCATTGACCTTAAGAGCTTACACTCTACAGGAGAGAGACAGTGAGGACCCCACTGACCATAAGCGCTTACACTCTACAGGACAGAGATGGAGAGAACCCCGCTGACCATAAGAGCTTACACTGTACAGGAGAGAGAGACGCCACTGACCATAATAGCTTACACTCTACAGGAGAGAGAGACTTCAATGACCATAAAAGCTTACACTTTACAAGCGAGAGCTGGAGAGAGGCCCCACTGGCCATAAGAGCTTACACTCTACAGGAGACAGATAAAGACCCCACTGACCATAGAAGTGTAATGCTTGTGGGTGCGAGCTGGGAGTGTACCTACTGGACCACAGCACGAGGTACACCTGAAAGGCTTGACTATGGCTCACACTAGGTGTCCACCAGAGTCTCTGATGGTGAGTGTGGATTTGGCAGCAGGTAAAAACCAAGTGCCACTCAGGGAAATATGGTGCTGCAACAGCTGGTCCTAGGGGTATACATAATGGCAGTCTCAGGTATGGCAGGTGCTACCGGGATGGCTGATGTGACAGGCATGGTTAGAATGGATGGGTGCAGATACAGCTGATATGGATCGATGTAGCAGAGTGTACGGCGGATACAGCTGGTACTGATTGGTGAAGCAGAGGGTACAGCATATACAGCTGGTATGGATTGATGCAGCAGCAGGTACATCAGGTACTTGAGCACAGATGGGTATTAGTGATATAACACACAGCAAGATAGTAAAAGTGGTAGCACCATCAGCATAGAGGACCTGAAAACTAGCAATATATAGACCATGTTGCCCAAACACCTACCAAAAGGGTAGGGTACCATAAATACCTAGAACCTCTCAGCCATAGGCTGAAATACAATTTTGGGTTAGGACACACTGGCCCTTTAAGTATAGGTGCACATGTGACCTTAGTGTGCTCCCAGGAAGCCTGGGCGGCAGGTGAAGGCAGGGATGCAACAACCACTGCAGAGCAGTCGAAAGGATGAGTGTGCCGCCATCCCCGCTGGAGGAGGGGAGGAGGACAGTGCAGGAACACTAGTACCTGCAATACAAGAAGATTACTCTCTACAGAACTGAGAGAGAGGACCCCGCTGTTTGTAAAACCTTACACTTCACAGGTGAGAAGGAGAGAATCTTGTTGACCATAAAGGATTACACCTTACAGGTGAGAGAGAGAGGACACCACTGACCATAAGAGCTTAAAGTTTACAGTCAAAACGAGAGATAGGACCCTGCTGACCATGATACCTTTATATGATAAACTTTACAGAAGAGGGAGGCTTACCAAGTAACTCTGGAGGTGTCTCTGCTCTACAGTCTGTGCTACACTGGGAACCGCTGATCTGTGATGGCCCCGGTACTGACCACCACTGTATAAGTTATAATAATCTGGAAGATGTGAGTGTAGTGCCCCTGAAGCCATTAGGAGCTACAGGGAACTGCACCCCAGGGACCCAGAAGGCCAGTGCCGGTAACACCAAAACATTCCCAAGGACTGTGACAGGCTAGGGTCGGACCCAATGGATGGCCATCTAGGGGTGGAACTGATCCAGTCCTCTAGATGACAACCAGGGGGGGGGGGTCAGACAGTCAGTAAATGGAAGTGAGAGGAAACGGACATAACCGTAATGATGGGAGAGTGTAGCAGTGACCTCTCAGGCTCAGGCGTGTGGTTGCGAAGGAGTACGGGGGATTACTCTCGGAACCATAGCACCGACAGGGTGCAGAGCCCTAGGTCAGGAAAACACTCCAGGCAGATCTGATAAAATCTGCACGGTGAGGAGACCATTCAGGACATCACCGACAGTAAAGTTCGGGACAAAGTAGCAATGGGACAACCGGGGAACAGGAACAGAGAAACCGACCCCACAGAATTCAAGCTACTTGTCATATGGACTAAGACTGAAAGACGACCAGCAGGGGACCCCCAGACGCTCCAAGCCCTGGGAACCCACCAACCAGAGAAAGGTGCAGTGGAAGACAGCCACCAGGCCATCACACCAGCACTGGAACTAAGGGGACCAGTGTTGAGGACCAGCCTTCATCGGGTTGTCAGCCATAACAACGCTGTGAGTAAAGAAACCAGATACACTGCAATCCCTTGTGTGGCCCAGCTTCTTTCCATGCCCAACACCATCACCTATCCCCTGGGGCCTGGCCCTACTTGCGGAAGGCCCAACATCCATGCTGCCACTAACATCAGCCCCAGTAGTGAGAAACTGTGTAGCGGTGGCTCCTTCTAAATAGCAGCATCCCGCTAGTTGCATCACGATAATAACTTTTTAATTTTCCCTGTACATAACCCCTTTCAAGCGATCCCCAGGGTCACAGAAGTGGGCAACAGCCACCCAGTGAACTGTACCAGTAAATATACTGCCCGGGACCGAGTACCCCAAGGTCCTGGGGTGCACCATGAGTAATGCAGGGAAGCCAGGGCAGCAGTGCAAAATTACATTAGCCCACTCTTTGATGCTTTAGTATCGTGGACAATAGTGCCAGGCAAGTTTTTATTTTGTTGACCACGAAATTACGTGGATCTACAAATTTAAGGAAATTTGACTTGAACTCGATCCTCTGTGAATCAGTCCAGTCATCTCTAGTCAGAGGTAATCAAATCGATTTATCGTGAATTGAATTGAAGTTAAATCTCAAGAAATTTGCTGATCTTGGAAAATGTAAACAATCTGCAATTAAATTTGCGCAAATAGACAAAAAATGCCTATCACCATTTTACACATTGCAGAAGATTGCAGTAACAGAAGGCTGATATGACTTCACAATCTACTTTGCAGGCTTCCCCATAATGCCTTACAGCTATTATATTATTGGTATTATACATCTGTAGGAGTGACTAACATAGCTTGTATAAAAGCGGAGGTGAGGAATGTGGCAGACATTTTAGGTTGAATTTAAGGTTGCAGCAATTCTGATGCCATAAGGTAGTGTCACATCAGCATTTTTCTGCCGCACTGCCGGATCCGGCACAAATGCAGTACAGTTCAATATAGTTCACAGGCATCATGGCAGGCTCCGGTCATGTGACCGGAGCAGTTGACAGCATGACCAGAACTTGCAGCAATGCCTGTGAACTGTAATGAACTGTACCGCATTTGTGCCGCATCCGGCATTGCGGCAGAAAAACGCTGATGTGAACCCCTTTTACTCTGCTCTCTGTGATTGCCTTGGTGAGGTGTCAATTGGGGTAATGGTTTTGGGTTTGATGCCAGCTGTGAATTGACAGCTGACATCAATCGCAGAGGTTAGTAATAGAGAAGCATCTATCAGACACCCCCATTACTAACCCAGCAAGTAATGAGTTAAAAAACATACAGACATAGGAAAAACATTTTTTTTTAAAAAATGGTACAAGTGTCATCAGTGAAAATCGAATGTCTTAATGAGGCCTTAAACATTTTTTTCTTAATTTAATAAAAAGCAGAAGCAAGACAGCACAATAATTTGTACAAACATAATATGGAATCAGCATCAGAAAATCTAGTTGCTGATTATACACGTGACTGTATTGAGTTTTTTGCATTAATTGTGCAATCCCTTTTGTGAAGGATAGCATAATTGTTTTTTAAATTTACAAAGGAAAATTCCCCCATATCCTTACATTTTACTACACCTGCCTACCTCGCAAAAATTGTATGTCACAAATAACTTTTTGTGACAAATATTTTTTTCTACTCATTTTACATTCCACACCAATACAGTGCCCTGTTGCATGTGGTTTTGGGTAATGTACATATCTAGCATTTCTTCTTTTGTCAAATTTGGGAAAAAGTTAAATTTTGTTGAAAACCTAAAATTATTATTTTTTTAAAGCAAACATTTAACTGTTTATGTTTGTTATTGCCAACCTGTTTTCCTAGACAAATTTGAGAACTGTACATGCCACACCTATGATGCAGCCTGCTGCCACAACCAAACATACACTAACATTACGTACCTAGCATTACTTATTTCTTCCTTTATGGAAAAAGGGTTAAATAGTTAAGGTTATAGATAATCTTTACTAATTAGACACTCTCTTTAAATGCCCTAAGGGAGAAGGTCCCTTCACATTGCATTGCTTGTCTCAGTCACAGCAGTATGATATCTCTTACAGCGACACCGTCAGTTTGAGTGAGTGTGCTGAGCAGAACGATCTGCCTGATCACAAATAGCTAGGATGAATACATTTTGGACTGTTTATTTTTATTTAAAAAAAAAAATATTCTGTGAGTGTACTGTATTATTAAATGGGCTCTTGGTTACTACCAGTTACTATTTGTTTCTATTGTGAAGTCACTTTAACATTACTAAGGTTTTGTTTTCACATATGAGATTAACATGGGTTTGGTACAGACTTAGGCTCGTTTCACACGTCAGTAAAAAACAGTGACGTTTTTCACTGGCGTGTAAAACACGCACATGTCCCTGCGTGTGCCGTGAATCACGGCACACGTGGGTTGTCTAAGTGCAATCCGGGCTCCATTCTCCGTGGCCTGTGATTGCACTTAGAAATCAACTCACCTGCGCCCGCTCCCGCTGTCCATGGTGCTGATCGCTCCCGCGATGCAGCATCCGGCCGGCGGTGACCCCCGCAGCAGCTGCTTCCGGGTCGGCTGTGTCGCGCATAATGAATATGCGCGACAGTAATCAGCCGGCTTAGAAGCAGCAGGGAGGACGGGCTGCAGAGGACATCGCTGGACGCCGGGTGAGTTAAAATGTTTATTATTTTAAATGCACTTTTTTTCTGGCACGTGTTTCACGGACCACACCACTGCGTGGTCCGTGGAACATCAGTGATGCCAGAAAAAAATGGACATGTCTCCGTGCGGCAATCACGCACACGCGGGTACACTGCACGGAGACAAGGTCAGTGAAAAATCACTGATGTGTGAGCAGACCCATTCATTATAATGGGTCTGTGTATGTCAGTGATTCTGGTACGTTTAAAAAAAAGCACAAACGTACCAGAATCACTGACGTGTGAAAGGGGCCTTAGGAGACTTGCTGAAATCTTTTCAGGACATTTAGCATACCTGTGGTAAATTCTTTGGAAACCCATTTTTTAAAAAAATAAAAAAAATAATGGAATCTGGTGTTTTTCAATTTTAAAAGTTCAATTTTGACAGTGTAGAAATCACTTTGTTTTCTTTTTTAAGGGATTTCTTTTCCTTGCCTCCATACAGGGTTAACACAATTTTCTGGGATTAGAATGTTAATAGCCCCAGCCTTAAAATTTAACATCAGAATGGTTGATGTCCAACTCACAACATCCCTACACCAGCAAGTGCCATATTCTGTATCTCCTTCAAATTGCCACCTACACTTTTTGTTTTGGCTATGCCTGCTGTCGTTGCTCACCTGTTTTTAGATGAATGGGGTCAGGGCCGGTAATTATGGGCATAATTTTAAGTAAGCCAGGGAAACTTTATACCAAGATAACAATAGCATTTAGATTTTTCTTTTTTTTTTAAATGTTATGCCCCATTTAAAGACATGTCCCCCAGCTATGAAAAATTTAATTAGAAATAGTACATACTATCAAGCACAACTCAAAATTCATAGACCACACAACAGACCGGCTATATAAATACAGATGGCACATTAGATCTCATAAAAAATTCTAATGGCCTAGGCCTATTATACAGAAACCAACCCAGTTCCTCCTGTGCGCAGACATAAGAGTAGATAAATTCTACATATAGAACCCAAAACAGAACCTCATACATACAGAACCAAGGTAAAGCAAAAATGGAAGCAGTGTGTGGAGTGTTCCAGTGAGATTTGCAAGGTCATTCAGGAAAGTGCTTATATTTTTATAAGTATATACTCTCCTCAATATTGAAATTGCATTCCAAGAAACAAAATTCATTGAATTATGGAAATCACAAGATTGATAAATATGTTAGTAATATAAAATAATGATAAAATGGAAACAAAATTTTCAACACATCTTAATTTATGCATTATCGAGTATGATCACAGAAATACACGCAATTACATGTCTTAGCATGCTATCACTGAAGCTATTGATTGTTTTCTGAGGAATTTTCTGCCATGCTGAATGTACTTTGACATAAAAAAATCATCAAGATCCACTGCTGGCAGCTCACTTTTCAATTGCTAATCAATGTCATCCCAGATGTGTACAATGGGAGATGAGTTCTAAGACGCTGCAGCTTATGGTACCTTGTTTAGGCCATGTAGGCTGCTCACATTATCATGAACAACATGCAACCAGATATTATTTTGTTGAAAAACAGTTTATGAGACACTTTGGAGAATGGCTGTACCACTGGCACTACAACCAAATCAATGTAATGCCGAACTGTTAGTGTACCTGGAATTAAGACTATAGATTCCAGCTCCTATACATTATGCCACCACACCATAATCACAAGAGTTCCTTTCTGAGGGCCCTATTTTGCTCATGTGGTCTTCAGACCAATCTTCAGCTATTATTGTGTTCAAGACAAAAGTAGGCCTTATCGCTAAAAACTATGGACCTCCAATCCAGTTTTTCTTTCTTTGCACCAATGATAGCCTTTGACGGCTGTGGCATGAGGTCAATAAAATTTCTGTAACTGGACATCTGATTCGTAACCCAATATCATGCAAATGCCTTCTGATGGTCTGTGTACATATAGTTGGTGCGTTAGGCTTAATATTTGATGTCCAATTTTACTTGCAGGATGGAATGAAACAATAAGGGAACTAGTGTGATCGCCATTTCACCAAAGTGCTCTATGTGCTGTTCTGCGACACGAGAACACCAGGCCGAATGTTGCTTGTGTTACTGTGAGAAAAATGCATAACCTAAACATACTACTATGGCCTGCAACATCTCCATACAATGTTTCCCATCATCTTTATCTGGGACATCATTGGTTGGCAATTTCAAAGGCAGCTGCCAACAAATCTTGATGATTTGACTGCTTAAGTGCATTCAGTGTGGTAGAACATTCCTCAGACAACCATTAATAACCTCAATGATAGCATTCCAAGGCATATATGTGCATCGCGGCACGGTGGCTCAGTGGTTAGCACTGCAGCCTTGCAGCGCTGGGGTCCTGGGTTCAATTCCCACCAAAGACAACATCTCCAAAGAGTTTGTATGTTCTTCCTGTGTTTGTGTGTTTTTCCTCCTATACTCCAAAGACATACTGATAGGGAATTTATATATTCTGAGGTCCAATGGGGATAGTGTTGCCAAATGTATGTAAAGCACTGTGGAATTAACAGCGCTTAATAAATGAATAAATATTATTATATGATATCTGTTTCTGCATGTGGAGCTCATATTCAGTACTAAAAAGATCAATATGTTTTGGCAAATTTGTACTCCATTTCTTTTTTTGCATATTATTAATATGACTATTTTTGTAATTCCATAACATTATTCATTGTATACAGTGTATTGATTTATGTTCTATGTGTCATTATATTTGTGTTATAGACAAATTGACAAGTAATAAAGACATGATATTAGCTATTTGATACCACTAACACAAGTCTCAACATTTTATTACTAATCACTGAAGTATAGGAAAATGTAACTGCCAGTCAAGTGTGTAGAAATAAAAGCATTTGGTAAAGGTTTCCATAAAATCCATCATATGATCAAGGCATAAATGATACCTTTAGTCAAAACTTTTAAAGGTTAAATTAGTGATGCTGGACTTCTCTTTACTTTTATGTATATTGTGCTGACTCGCACCTCCAGGCACCTGTGAAGTACTAATTGGTTGAGCTGAAGTGAATTGATTTTAACAATGAAGAATACATTAATTATGGCCTTCGCACGTTTTTTTGTCTAGTTTTTGTTTTTTGCACTTTCCTTTTATTTCATCTTTCCATTTGCTCTTATTCTTCTGTCTATTTTATGTGTTCACCTGTATTTTTTTTTTTTTGGAGCAAGATTTTGTTACAAATATATTCCAATCTTACTCTTTGGATGATACCATGTACTCCAGTAATTTTGGGCAATTTTTGTGACATTTTTAAAAAATTGAGACTTTTTGTGTTAAAATGTTGAAAGAATTATTTTAGACCAGAAAAAAAGACTATTTGTTATTTTGTACAAAATTCATGAACTGTGTGTGCCATTGTAACGCATTCTATGCAGAACAACAATAACGAAGACCTCAAAATAACAAAAAAGAAAAATGGCTTAAATACCACCCCCCACACTCCCCTGCAAATGATGAACCAGCACAACCTGAAGCGACTCTTCGGCCAGAGTCACACTTGCAAGTTACTCGTGTGTGACTTGCATAAGTCTCACATCTCATCACCCGGCACGGTCAGATGCTCTCTGGAAAGTAGCGGATCAGCTGTATAGAAATACATGCAACTCACACACTCCTGTCAGGAGAGTGTGCGGCCGTGCCGGGTGATGCGTTGCGATTTATCCTACTAACTTGTTGACTGTTTTGCACACTTTTTGTTTCGGCACTTTTCAGAATGTTCAGGTGCCAGGTTGTGTTAAGACAGGTTGAGCTGTAGTAAAGACAAATCTATCTTGATAACTAGCAGTAAAAATCAGGTCAAAGACTATGTAGCAGGAGACAGCATCCCAAAGATAGGTCTTGGTTTTAACACACTTATTAAGATAAAAGACAAGTCAAATGCAGGAAACCCACAGTAAATCATAAGTAAAGATGGCAGAAAATTTGCTAATAGAGCAAACAACATAGCAGGGAATTCTAGACTAGTTCTCTGGATGCTGAGGTCATATACTGTGGCTTAGGGTTGATTTTTCAGCAGAAAGAGCCATGGCATCACCTTGATGTTGGGAGAAAATGAATCTAGAACTTGGTTGCCAACCATCTGTAAATTACTTGCGATGCTTTACTCCGTCGTCCATAACGTCTGGTAGAAAAAAGCACTGTCCATGCTTTTTTTAATTTTTTTGCAAAGTTTGGAGTGCGCATACTCTAAAGAGGCTGATATGCACAAAAAAAAGACCTTATTGGAAGAAGAATGGTGTCGGCTCAAGGAAAGAAAATCCTCCAATCACCGCCGAGCGCACCGGGACTCCATTTCAATCTGCTGCTTTCAGTATCAGAGCCGCCCATGGCCGGTGAGTATAATCTGTGTGTGTCTGGCTTCCGATCCCTATTTCCAACTCATACACAACACCATACTATATATACAGGTCGACACTGTATATTGTGTTACAGTATGTTTGTATTTACTATATGTATATGTGTTGCCCCAGGGATGCTGTTCCTCTTCGGGGACGCCACGGAGCTTCTTTTAATATGGCAAACAGGTACTGTCAGTTTTTATAAATGTGTCGTGACACCACTCACAGCTTGCGGTCAGGGATATGGATGACTGCCATTGCAGATTTAACAAGCGTCTGGGGCTGATAAGGTCTGCAGTCGGATGGAGTGGCCTCCCGTGAGTGAGGCTGGCCCCAAGGGCTTGGGTGTGTAGAACAACAGGTCCCAGAATAACTCAGGCAGATTCTCACTTCTAGATGTTATAGTGAGCTGACCCGGGCGATGCTGCAATAAACCAGGTGAAACCAAGTATCCTTTAAGCCAGTCTGAGGGTAACCATTAACTCGCCTTCCTAGCACTCTTTGTTCGGATAACCCCTGATTTGAAGTACTGTGGGGTCTATCCAGGGAGTGGATTCCAAACGCCAAAACTACGTTTTTTTGTCACCACAACTTTTGCGCAAAATGCAATAAGAGGCGATCAAAATGTAGCATCTGCGCAAAAATGTTACCGTTAAAAACATCAGCTCGAGACGCAAAAAATAAGCCGTCACTGAGCCATAGATCCCAAAAAATGAGAACGCTACGGGTCACGGAATATGGCGTAAAACGTGCGCCACTTTTTTCAGACAAACTTCCAATTTTTTTTTAATCCCTTATATAAAAGTAAACCTATACATGTTTGGTGTCTACGAACTCGCACTGACCTGAGGCATCACACCCATACATAAGTTTTACCATATAGTGAACACAGTGAATAAAATATCTCAAAAACAATAGTGCTATCGCACTTTTTTTGCAATTGTTCTGCATTTGGAATTTCTTTGCTGTTTTCCAGTACACTATATGGTAAAACTGATGGTTTCATAAAAAAGTACAGCTCGCTCCACAAAAAAATGAGCCCTCATATGACCATATTGACTGAAAAATAAAAAAGTTACGTCTCTCAGAAAAAGAATGGCAAAAAAAAAACGGAAAGCGAAAAATCGGCCGGTCGTGAAGGGGTTAATAATATCTAAATAATGTAAATAACGAAAAAACACCTTTTAATCAGTCTGGAGTCTGAGTCACATGCAGAAATCTCAGCACTTCCACCCTCTGCTCCTATCTCTGAGGTTATTAATAGTTTTCTGAGGAAGGTTCTGCCACCATTAAGTGGCAGAATCTTCCATTTGGGCAAATCATGTAGATCCATTGCTGCCATATGTGCTTGATGTGAGACAAGTGTGTAGACTCTGCAGGCCATGGTAGCAAGTTAGACCATTAAAGCAGTTGTCCAGTCTTGTGGCACAAGTCTGCAGTCACTTTATGTGACTGCAGACCTGTGAATCTTCACAGTGTGTGCTCTCTCAGGATTCTGTAGCACCAACGCCAGAAGCGAGCTTATGACCAGGGGCTGGCTGGCAAATTTCAGCTTGGGGGAAATAAGAAAGCACCGGCCCATGAATTGCGGCAGCCAATCTTTTCCCTGCTTATTTCTGGCTGCTGCAATAAAGCAGCAGAAAAAACAAGTTTTAAAAATGACGTTGACTGTAGACATAGGAACAAAATGCAGCTTACTACATGGATAGAAAAACAGAATGGAGATTCTGATCACAAATACTGGAACATAATCAATCTTACTAAATAAGTAAGGGAACAGAATCAAGCTTACTAAATAGATAAGGGAGTGAAACCGAGTTTACTCCATAGATAGAGGAACTGAGCTTACTACAAAGATATGAGAACAGAACTGAGCTTACTGCTTAACCCTTTCACGCCATGGACTTTTTCCATTTTTCCACTTTGTTTTTTTCCACTCCTTCTTCCAAGAGCCATATTTTTTTTTTTCAAAATAATAATAGTATAAAGGCTTATTTTTGTGGAACAAGTTGTACTTTTGAAAGACAACATTCATTTTACCATAGAGTGTACTGTATAAAAAGTTCCATGTGCGGTAAAATTGCAAAAAGAAAAAGAGCAATTCCACACCACTGTTTTTTTTTATTTACCATGTTCATTACAGTAAAGCTAACCTGGCAGTATGATTTTCCAGGTCAGTTAGAGTAAGTACAGTAGATACTAAACATGTATCTTTTTTTTTTTTTTATTTATTTTTTTTTACTGGTGAAAAAAAAATCACTTTAATCACCGCATACGTTTTTTGATGGTTTTGGGTGCATTTTATGTTTATGGAAAGAGATGCAGATTTGGAGCAGAAATGTCTACAACTAATGTACGCACATTGCCTAATCTGGCAATCCAGTAGCAAGTTCAACTGAGTTCACTGAGAGCAGCGACGGAGCCCCCCGTGTGTGAACTCTGGTGACCTGATTGCCGGATTGCCACTGTCCAATTGCGGGTTATGGCGGCAGAGCAGTCAGACAGTCTGGTAGCTGTAAGGTCCGGAAACCTCAAAGGAGCCTTTAGGCAAGCCTTTAAGTTTCTTGGAGCTCCCAGCTGTTTGACACATGGAGGTTGTGAACTCTGGATTATCCTGTTTGTCCTGAGGAAGGGGGCTGTGACCCTTGAAACGCATAGACTTGTATCTCCTGTTTGAATAAAAAGACATGAATTTTTAAACATCTGCCTTCTGGAATGGTGATAAGCATGGCATGACACCTGGTTTTTCCTGAACAACCTTGCATCTTCAACCTTCGGGGCTGCAGCTGTCTTCACCTTGTGACCATGTTATTATAGGAGTTGTAATTGTCACAAACCCTATAGGGGAGTGTTCCTACATTCTTACTTATTGCTGCTTATCAGATATGACCCTATTGCGCTTATTTTCTACAGTCTTTTTGTAATTGAATTATAGGCTCCCTTAAAATTATTGGGTTGACAGCTGCCGCGAGACCCAGTGGTTCTGAGCTCTGGTAACCTAACTTGCTGTTGGATTGTGGGGCATGGTCACACAGCAATCTGGCAGCGGGTTCCACTTTCACTGAGAGTAACTGGGAGCCCCGAGTGTAACCTCTGGTGACCTGACTGACATCACCGCTTCTCACCACCAGGTCTCCCTGCTGCCATCAGTGTTTCCTGGACTCTGCAGTGATTGGTCATGTTATCAGTCACTGCAGACTGTGGATTTAGGAGAGCTGGGATCATCGTGGGCACTCGTGTGGATTACGTCACATTTACAGGGGCGTTTGGGGGGTTAATAAATTGGGGAAAGAAGGTGTGTGCTTTTTTATTTCATATTAAGGATTTTTGTGTATTAGTGTTCTTTTTCTTTTGACTTGGAGGGTCAGTTACTGCACCTCCCAATCACTGTAATGCCAGTAGCAAAAATGGCTACGGCATTACTGTGATTGGAAGGCAATCCCAGCATGTGTAGTGTAGCTGAAAATGAAGTACCAAACATGCTGGGAGGGGTCTTATAACTCACGAGGTGAATACCACAATACTTGGTGAGGTAACGAATAGTGTCAAATATATTCACTCACCACTAATGGTATCTAATTTTTTGGGAAACACAAGAACAGATACAAAAAATTGATTGAAAATCTCAAGACATATAAGGACCTGGCTGTAGCATGTCTTTCTTACAGACTTTTTTTCCACCAAACTACGAAACATTGAGAAACAAGCACGGTGAGAGATTTTACCAATATATTGCAGCTATGGAGAAAATATATCAAGGAAATTGGAATCCATCACTGCTTTCAGATTACTGTTGGACAATTGTAAGAGATGATCTGATGCAGAAGTACAAGAGACAAGCAAAAAAGAATTGTCACTGCATGAGGACCAAAGTATATAGTGCAATTTCTGTAACAGTTCAGGAAGTCAAAATCATTAAGAATTGGCTCATTACATAACTGAACCTGACAGCTTTTGAAACTATATAGAACAGTGTTATTGTAAACAAAAAGCAAATAATATATCCTTGTTGTGGTCTTTATTACAACTTCATTCTTAATGGTAACCCTAGTATGTAATTGTTATCTTCCAATTCTATTTTATTTAGGCTCTATGAGATTTTAGATTTTCTTTTAGAAGCTTAGATAAAACCAATGGCAGTCAAATTTTCTTCTCACTAGTTTGAGTTCCCAGTAAAACTGCAGTAATTTTTCTGAAATTCTATTACTGATAAGCACTAAGGAAGAATTTGATTCAGTATTCAGTATGAGTGACTTCAGTATCAGAAATAGAAAAGTGTCAAATAAAATCTTTTCTTTTGCTATATGTGAAAAGTTAACAATAGCTCATAAGTAGAGATGAGCGGATTCGCAGATAACTGGGACCGGCGGGTCCCTGTTATCTTTTTTTAACAATCCAGTTCCAGTCCGGAATCCGGTTCCCATATAAGTTTATTGGGATCAGAAACCGAAGATTAAAAATGTTGGTAGAAGGGATAGTAGGATAAGAGCACACGCTTTGTACTTACCGAGTATCTGCTAAGTCGATAAGCAGCTTTCAGGTCATGCATTCACTTCCGAAGCAGCTAATTAAGCTTCATTTAATATGCACTGATTGGTTGCAGTCAGATGCAAGCCCACACTGACTGGCAACGTGTCAGCAGACTGCTTCTAGTTACAGGGTCTATGCTGGTCTATATCATAGGCCGGGGTCACACTGGCATATGGCATACGATGCGAATGCGTTGGATGCAATATGCTAATGACTCTCGGCTCAGGCACTGCTGCGAACAGGAGCCAAGTGTCATGTGACTGATCCGATCCTGCTATCGGATCACAGCTGTGGAGGAGAGGGAGGGATTAATCCCCCATCTCCTCCATTGTCAGCCTGTGCGCTGTAATCGCAAATCATCTGAGTGACGTTATCGCTCATCGCGGATCATTCATTGCCTGTCTGCACTCACAGCGGGCAGTCGTCTCTATGGCACTGTTACTGAGATGTAGCAGAACAGAATTGCCGTGGGACCTTGTGTGGATTACGTCAGACCTGCAGTGGTGTTTAGGGGGTTAATAAAGTGGTGAAAGAGGTTGTTTTTTGTATTTTTTCCCCAAATTAGGATTTTTCTCAGTGTTTGTGCTTATTTCTTTTTACTTATAGGATTAGTGATGGGGGGTTCTCATAGACCCCTACCCATCACTAATTTTGGGCTTGATGACAGATGTGCTCTGTTACTAAACTCTCATTACTACAATTGCCACCACACCAGGACAATCGGGAAGAGCCAGGGAAAGTGCAGAACTTATAGCATCAAATGGATGCGGTGATCCCGGGCAGCTGCAGGTTGCTATTTTTACAGTAGGGAATCCTAATAACCATATGCCTCCCTAGTCTGAGAATACTAGCTGCCAGCTATTGGTCTTTATCATGATTGGGTATCAAAATTGAGGTAGGACAATTGCCAGTTTTTAAAATTATTTAAGTAATTAAAAAAAGAGCCGCATGCAGTTTCTCTTATTTTGATAACAGCCAAGATAAGCGCAGGGCTAGGGGCTGCATCCTGTAGCCTTGGGCTTTATTTGTGCTGGGTATCATAATATGGGGAGACCCTACACCAATTGTTTACTTTATTTTTATACCACGAGACAGCATCTGTGATTGGTTGCAGTCAGACACTGTCACACAGTCTGGGGGCTCGTCTGACTGTAAGCAATCACAGATCTCAGGCCGGCAGGTGGGCGGGTAAAGCAGTGCATATAGATGAGCAATGATGAGCAACCCAGGAAGTGCAGTAGAGGTTACAGGAGCAGGGTACAGCCACACCGAAGCCTTGGTAAGTATGAAGCGCTTGCTTCATTTTTATTTTCTTCATTTTTCCTTTATTTGTTTTTTTAAATTTCTCCAGTGTCAGGTGTGGAACAAACACCTGGAATCTCAGGCCCGGGCGTGGCACCCGGGCACCATTGAAACTGTGCGGATCCAGTACAGCTGTATTTTCCACAGCGCCAAGCCTGCCAGATAGGTCAAATAGGTGTACTTTCATATGTCTCCTAGTTAATAGGAAGACCGACTAAAATTATATTGTGCATCATTGGATGTCACGGGCCTGATTCATCACTGCATTTCTCACAGTTTTTCAGTGAGAATAACTCTCAATTTGTGACTTTTTGATTTGCAACAACTTCATCAGACAATTTGCCCCTTTTTTTCGAGTTGTCTTATGTGATTTAGTTCGTTTTTTGCTTTTCTTCATTAATATAGCTTTTCCAGATGTTTAAGGCAGATTAATTAAATTTGACATTTTAATAAGGTCTCAAAATTTGGGGCAACTTTATTCCAGTCACTTTCTTGCCTAATTTTATCTATGCCAGTTGAAAAGTCTCACAATTGGTGTGATTTTGAAAAACATGAAACGTGCACTAAAGAGTCCCAAAAATGATCAAAGACAGAAAAAGACAATTTGGATCTTTGCACAAAATTCATAAATCATGTAATTGTGATTAATTTGTTGTAAAAAGCATCAATGAAAACTACAATTTAAAAAAGAAAAGTGACTTAAAAAATTGATGTAAAAATCAGAAAAACTAACTAAACCAAAAATCAAAATTTGAAAAAAGATGCAAATTGTTTAATGATTTTTTTTCCAAAACAAAACGTTACTAAGCAAAAGGTATTCAAGCAAAAAGAATGTCAGACATCTAACCCATGATACTAGTGTAAACAGATCCCTAACATAGTTTTTGCTCACTTTTTTGTGATAAATTCATCAAAATAGCACGTAAAATTCATACATTTTGTACAAAGGTCAAAATTTACTTTTTTTTCTGCCTGTAACTGTTTTTGCAACTTTTTAGTAGAAAAAGTTGCAATCCATAATAGATAACTTGAAATTATTTGATGAATTTGTCACAATATATAAAGTCACTAATTAAGAGGTATTCCCACAAAGAACTGGCAGAGATGTAATGATCAGTTCCTCAATGTATTCCCAAGCTTTGACCTTTTGACATCTTTGCATCTTTTACTTTGAAGTGAATTTAATGTAAAATTGTTAGGAATCAAACAGAAATGGGTTTTGTTAAATTAAAGGCATTGTATCCTTTCAGAAAATCTTGGTTCCTGGTACAATTTACAATTAAGAAAACAAACCGCGGTTTACTTACTTTTCCGCCTGAACCACTATTGAGTCTCTGCACCTCGTCCTGATGTATGGTATTGGCTGCTGTGCTGACATCACATTAACAGCTCAGCAGCCAATCAGTGAGGTCTGTCCATGGAGACATTACCCTCACCTTAGAGCTACTGAGCTCATTGATTGGCTGCTGCGCTATCAACATGATGTCAGGTCAGAACCACATCTAATACCTGACACTAGGAGCAGCGATGGAGACTCAGTGATGTAGCTAAGAATGAGGAAAAAAACACAGTATTTTATGTAAAAAAAGATACATGGGTACCAACATTTCCTGGAATGTGACAACCCCTTTAGGTTTATATTAATGTACTGAGCTATAGTATTTACACTGATGAGTAATAGGGTAACAATGTTTTGAACCTTTGAACTTCATACTCCAAATCTCACCATCTACTACTGCTATGAATGTGAGACTACCTTCATTTTACAGACAATCATCTTGGCTATCTCATACATTGACTTGTGAGGGGTACTGCAGCCAAAATTTGAGATGCTGCCACCTGACTGCAGGCCCTCTATGCTAATTTTTAGGAGGTTTCTCCCCCTGGAAAGACACTCACCAGCTACCCCCGCTCCTGTGGTATGACCTGCTCTTGCCCCGCCTCCCGGATATATGTCACGGCGCTGCCCAGCTTCCGGTCTCTCTGCTCCTGGACCCAGACCTGTTTGGGCAGCCGGTGGAGTGTACCCGCTCCGGGAGGCAGTAAGAAAGGTATCAGCAGGGAGGGATGTGACCTGCTCACGGCGCTTTAGCTGTGAGCGGCTCCCTCCCTGCTGAGGCACAAACGACATGTGCCGGCGAGCGGCGTTTTAAGGGAACTATCCGCCCGCCAGTACGCTTGTGCTCGCTGTCAGTCACCCCCATCAGCAGGGAGAGAAGCGTCCTACTCACAGCGCTGTTAGTTGTGAGTGGCTCCCTCCCTGCTGAGGCTCAAGATATGTGTGCCGGCGAGCGGCGTTCTGAGGGAACTACCCGCCCGCCGGTCAGCTTGAGCCGCCATTAAGTTTGAAAAAGAGCGCTTTGCGCTCTTTGTCTTTGGCCCCACCAACAAGCTTGTGCTCGCCGTCAGTCAGCCCCAACCCCCCTTATCAGCAGGGAAGGAAGCGTCCTGCTCATGGCACTGTTAGCTGTGAGCGGCTCCCTCTCTGCTGAGGCTCAAGCTAGGTGTGCCGGCGAGCGGCGTTCTGAGGGAACTACCCGCCCGCCGGTCAGCTTGAGCCCGCCGCTAGGTTTGAAAACGAGCGCAAAAGCGCTCTTTGCTTATGGCACCGCCCTGCCACCGCAAGCGCAGGGGGTGGGGGTACGGGGGCAGGCTGTGAGCTGGCGCGGTCCCTGACACAGCGCAGGTGGAATCGCTGCAGCGGTGGATCCGCCGGCCTTGTGGGACTAGCAAACCCCACGCGCCTGCCCCCTCCACCGCTCTGTCACCGCTGCTCTGTCGCAGCCAGCACAGGGGAGCGGGGAGATTGCGGGGGTAGGCTGTGGGTGGGCGCAGCCTCTGGTGCAGTGCAGCTTGGAGGCGCTGCAGTGGTGTATGCGATGATGGCAGAAGTCAGCAGAATCCCCCCATCCCCTATTGGTATCCCCCAGAAAACTTAATAAAAAAAAAGAAAAAGAAAAAAACTGCTAGTCATGAAAGAGCTAGGGGTCACCTGGGTATCCCGGCAAGTGGGGGGAATTAAGGGGTATGGTCAGGCCTCACTTCAACTGTGCAGGTTGGGGGGGGAGGTAAGCTGGGACATGTGCAGTGGCAGTATTGCAAGGAAAAGTTGCCAGCAGATGGCATAGCCTCCACCTGCTGATACCCCACCTCCTTCACTAGTGCCAGTGATTTTCACCCCCCCCCCCTTTAGGGGCCGGCATGATGCCTTAGGAAGAACAACCCCCACTCTTTTGACCCCACTCATTTGAATAAACACCCCCCCTCTCTCTCTCGTAGGTAGCGGCTTTGACCGGACTCTGTCCTCTTTACCTGGGGACCTGCACAGGTGTCGGGCTCTGGGCATCGTGAGTGTCATAGTAGCATGCTTTTTTCCTGCATAATCTAGCAAGTACCATTATGTGGGAGTGTGGGGTGGAATAAGTGCCCCGGGGGGGGGGGTCACGTGATGTCACCAGGCAACAGGTTTTCCTCCCAATTCAACATTCTGTAACTAAGCTATGTATGACCATCACCGTGGGTGTACTGAGGAAATCATACACCCGTTGTAAAAGGCATAGTATCTGCTAGTACCTCTTGTGGTCGGCACTCCACAGTCTACTGATTTTACTGTAAAGAACCCTTCCCATTCAGCTGCGGAGGAGGATGTAATGTTCCAGTCCTTTATAGTGACCACACACGATTTATGCATAAAAATGAGATCTCCTCCTCCATTCCTTGCAATAATCTAGTTGTCTCCTTGAACCGACTAATTTCAGAATGTCCACCATCGCCTTTTTGATACCAAACAAAAAAAAAAAGAAAAAAGTCGAGCCCAAACTGGATCCCAGATTTTAGATGTGGCCTGTCAAGTGATTTATAGGAGGGTTACAATATGTCGGGCTCACAGGATCTCACCCCTCCTTGTTATACACTCTAACTTAGTGCTGTAGTTGAAAAGATGAAGCTATGTTTGGCACTGAGATTTTATGGTAATAGCAAAGTGTATTTCTTTGCATTTTCGGGCTTGTTGGAGTTTCAGTTTAACAGATGAAAATGAACATGTGAGATGCGAAAATTGGCATTTTTTATGTAATTGCATAGTTATGCCCACGAATATTTCCTGAGCAATTATGTGCACATAAATAGTCTTAAAAAAAATAATAAAAAAACACACTTTTAGTTTTGGTCTCAGGTGTGTACAACTTACAAGTGCTTTCCCATGTTTTAGTAGACAGTGATCATTCTAATACTAGATTATAGAGGGTGCCAAGTAGCTTCGTTATTTGAAGCACCTATTATGATTTAAAAAAAAAAAATACTATAAAAAAGCCCCTCCCTTTGGGTTTGCCTTTCGTTTTGGAAGGTTTTGCCACATGGAAATAGCTTTTATCGGCTATTACCCATCGTATGGAGGTTTGTTATCTTTCGGCCCCTGCGGATCCACAGGTATGAACCTCAACTTTGCGGGTAAGGTCATTTCTATTGCTGTCATTGTTTCCAAGGCGCCTTTCCTAGGCTTCCAGTGTATGACTAAGCGGCAGGGTCACGTTACCCGGTATCGGTACATTGGTCTAAACCTAGGTGCGGTAAAATTAAACTTTATTTTCTGCTACATGGGATCAGGCACTTGAAAAGGAGGAACTGATTGTGTAGCTGAATTTTTCTTTAAGCTTCAACGGCTACATTCGCTTCAAGAGCAGTAACGGCCAAATCGCTGGGGGGTTTATTTAACGGCAGCAGGTCCGGCTGTTTTTGGGTTTGTTTTCAATACAACGGGTTTTCAAAAAAAAAAAAAAAAAAGTCAGTTTGCTTGGCCTAGGGCTGTGACTTTCCCCCAATTAGCTTGCAGTTGGAAAAGTGGGTGAGTGAAGACTCCAAAAAAAAAAAAAAAAGTGGTATCAGTTGGTTTACCAAGCCCGGGGGGGAAAAACGTCTAACCACCTGTTTACAACTTCCCTCATCAGTAAATGGGCTGATTAGGCTTTTTGGTTTTTAGAATGCGCATCAGCCAACGAAAGGTTAAAGTCATAACAGGTATCCAGTTGCCGTGATAGCATTTTACCCCCTATTGCTTTTCCAATCCCAGGTATCCTCGCTAACTCCGTCCGCTGGCAGGACCAAGGGTTTGATTCCTTAAATTCGTAGTGGTACTCCCATTGAAAGGAGGCCGATGACCCGGCCTCCCGTTACAACACAGACATGATGGGCCTATGGTAAGGTATGCAGCGAGTGGGGTTTACCAGGCGGGTGAAGAGCATGGTGATTTTCAAGCTATCCCTTGCTAATATATAACCGGCAGTATTTAGTGATTCTACTTCACCAACGGGTACCGTTTTTTCCTGTTGTGAGCAAACTGACACGGGGTTTGCCTTGCAATTTTTCAGTGGCGGAACTGGACCTGCGTGACCAAGGCCTAGTGGGACCCACGGTATTGAATGATTAGTGGATTAGCGGCAGGTGGGTGGATGTCAGGAGGCCTAATACTTCCTGGCTGTTTGTCGACCTAATAAGGTACCGGGCTGGGTGGTTATGCCCATTGTGGACTTGATCTTAAAGCTTAGTCACACAGGCTGAAGAATGACCTAGGTCGTTCTAGCCAAGCCTGTGTTCCCTCACAGTTTTGGGATCTTTTTCCCCCACCCCTGGTGGGTATGCCTGAGGGTGTTAGTGATGGCCCTTAGATGAACAGGGGCGACGGGGAGCATCTTTTAACCACGAAGACTTTTTCCCGTATTTGGCGGACAATTTTTGGCGGTAATTCGGATGGCTGTTTATTATGGGTGCGCCAGCTGCAGTACCTGGGATGTAAACACCCCTCCCTCCCCCTCCAGAACTGGGGTGCTCCTGAAGCTTTGGTGCAAGGGTGTATGAGCGTGGTTTCAATGAGATGGGGTTGGCAACGCGAATGCATTTTTGAAGGACGTTCGTACCGAGTTTGTTTTATAAACCGCCACTAGTAGACGCGCAAGAGGCTACTGACTGTCATATAGGCTAGCGTAACATTACAGAAGTTCCAGATTTGTGTATTTTATAAAAAAAAACAAAAAAAAAAAAACGTACGTGTGTTTTTGCCAAATCAACCCCAAAGGGAAGAGGGTCTGCTGGTTATGAGAATTTTTGCTGTTTGTTTCGATAGTTTTCCTTTCTGACAATGTTTTCCTTTTCAGATGTAAGTCGGCCTAGTGTTCGAGCTTGGGTCATGCCCATACTTTTCGGGCGGCGGGAAAAGCTGATCCTCGCCCTGGCGGTTGGTCCTTGGTTTCCATTGACCTGGATGTGATTGGAGAAGTTGCCGGGAGCTGGTGGAGCTGAGTGCGCTACCTGAGGTGTTCAGGATTGGTGAGCCGTCCTCCACAGTTGACTTGTCGACCAAAGTAGGCATCACAGATCTGGTCTCCTGCCACCTAGCTGCGCTCCGCCCCGTACCCTCATCCGGTCAGAGATGCACAACTTTCCCTGTTATTTTCCTAATGGAAGATGGGCCAGCCAGAGGTGATTTTCAGCTCATATTGGAACGTATCTAAGGAAGGATGTGTTACGGAGCTGTCCTTGGCACGGGCAACCAGTGCCTACCTAAGTTGATTCTGTAAATATATATATAAAAAAAAAAAAAAATTTATTGGTGTGGTACCGCCAGCTGGAAGATATTAACTTCTCTGTCCCGAAGAGGGAGCGAGTACATCTTAAATGATGCTGTTTCGGAGGTTTCGTAGTGAGAATGTGTGAGGAGATGGCTCAGGTACTGTGGTTTTGGGGGGGGTCGCAGCTTGCTGGCGCTGTGCTGCTCCTTGGCGGAAGGGGTAGGAAAAATGGTCGTGAAATACCCGCACCGGACGGCCGGTGGCGGAAACTTTCCCAAAACCCGTGGTGTTGGCTGGCAATGCCTAATTTGAAAGCTGCGACCAAAAATGTATGCCAAAGTAAAAGATGAGAGTGTTTTCCCTATGCCTCTCCAAAAGTGAATAAGTGAAAATAAAAGCAATTTAACTTATAAAGAACTGTGTGGTGTCTTTATAGGGGGGAAAAGGTGGTGTTTGGGTCCTGGCAGTCTTACTATTTTGGATATGATTAGTTATGCAGATTCTTGTCATGTCACTGCATTGTTACTGTTTAGTTCCCAGGGGTGGAAAAATATTTTTATTCCTGTATACTACAAATTACAATCTGTTCTCACATTCCCTAATAGCTCAGTGTGTTATTAGGTTGATTCCCAAGTGAAAGGTCACTGGTTCGAATCGAGGAGCAGCAATGAAAAATATTTCCCAAGAATAAATAAACAGCATCATCCAACTCATCAATTAGCAGTGTATCGGGAAAAAAAATTGCCAAACTGGATCATGTGAGTGCCATGACAATTAGAAGAATGCAAAATGAGGTACATCCATATATTGAAAAGATAAGTGGTGGACATCCAGGTAAAATATCGGAGTCAAAAAGTCGGCTCATTACAAGCTCTATCAGTTCTGAAGTGACAAACTTGGCAGTGGAGGTGGCTCATATGCTTCGTGATGGAAGTCTAGAATGGTGGCCCCAAAAAAAGGCGATGAAGCCTCAACTTCAATATAATCATAAGAAATGTCAGCTCGAGTTTGCAAAAGAAGTACTAAGAGTGGGCAGCAGAAAATTGGAAACAGGTGATTTGGAGCGAAGAGACATGAGTCAAAAGATTTGACTCTGATGGGTGTACATAGATCTGGAAGAAACAAGAGAAAATGGGAGACTGATCAAGAAATGTATTTAACTGTCTAGTTCAATGGAAGAAGCCTGATGATATGGGGTGTTTCACAGCGATAGGTGTTGGATACTTGACCAAGTTTGTCTCAATGCTGATCTATATGTGAGTATCCTACAAGATGAGTTACTTTGTATACTCGAGTACTATGTGTATGAAAAGGATGACATAGTGTTACAGCAGGAGAATGATTTGAAGCATATTTCATTGTCATTGAATCATTTCTTTGCCAACATTGAAGTAGAGATGCTGGATTGGCCCCCATAGTCCCCAGATCTCAACCCAATTGAAGACTAATGGGTAGAGTTGAAGAAAAAAGTGTATACATACTAAAGTGAGTAAACCTGTATGAGCATGAAAAAGATACCTGGAATCAGAGTTCGATCGAAACATACTTGAAACTGATCGAAACCATGCTCAAAAGGATGCAGGCAGTATTGAAAGTCAAGCACATTTACAAAATACTAACAAAATAATAAAAATTAAAAATTAGACTTTTAGGTGCAAAACAGTAACAATGCAGTGACATGATAGAAATCTGCATAACTAATCATATGCTAAAATGTAGCAAGTGAAATTTATGTATGAGATAGACAAAATAATTGTATATAAAATGAATGTAGTCTCATGTTCAGAGCCATAGTGGATGGTGAGATATGGAGCCTGAAAGTCAAAAGTTCAAAACATCGTTTACCTTTTGCTCCAGTGAATCTTAAAGTATATATTGGCACAGAAGAGACACAGTCTCACTATAGAATAATGAGAATACATGATATTGCAAATCTGAACTGCTCTAATAACCTATATTGCTGTTTGTGTGATGTCACTGTGCACATTTAAGTTCCTCAGCATTCTCACTACTGCTAGGGGTGAAATCAGTTAAGCATCATTAAAGACACATTAGAAAACCATAATAAATTATTATGATTATAAGCGATATCTTTCTACATCCAATAATGCTGATACAAAGACATCATCTGCATTCACTGTAAACTGTAAAATGATGAGAATTACAGTCAAAATAATCTGTATAAGATGTTTCAGCCTAACAAAAATTACGGACGCCTTACACTGTCTGTATAAAAAAATGTAAAAAGTTCCCTATTTTTACTGACTGTTCTGGAATTTCTTTATGGTTGGCAACAGTGTTTATAGGTGGCTCATCCGGTATAATGGGTGGCATATCTGAGATGCAAAATATACTTTTGAGCATTGATCAGTGCCCAACATTGGGAAATAGAGCAATCTATATAAAATAAAAAAGTAACTACTAGATTGAAAACTGTGTATGCTGTACTCAAAGAAAAATAGTCAGGCCTTGGAAAAGTTCTATTTAACTAAGTGGAATTCAATTTTGTAATAAACCTTCCTCAGTCTTCACTTTAACTTTTGAGAACACAAGTAAAATCTATGTTAAATTATCAGTAGCAAAGGTCAACCCTAATGAAATAAATTTGGTTAAAATGATGTCTTTCAGATAGAGGACATCTCAGCAACCATAATATATTACCAACATTCTCACAGAAGAGGTGTGACGCGTGACTCTGAAATAATGGTTCTAATATTTAAGCCTCCTGAAATAATTATTTGCCATCAATCTCTGTTGGAGGAGCTAGCGGACTCAAGTGATGCATGCAAAGAATGGCAGTTATAAGAAGACAGATTTTAGAGTGTGGTAACAAATGAGGAATGGAGACTGGTGACTTTTCCATGTGGCTACCCAGTATGTGAATGGAAAATGTCAAAAATAGTGTCTCATCAACTAGTTCTTGACTGTTCCCTAAGAAAATATGCCTTGCCTGTTGAGTAGTCTTGAATTGATATTCCAAAAGCTGTTTTTTACATGTGTTCATAGGCATTATCCAGCTGATAATTAAAGTTGGTGTCATGGAAATCTCTGGAATGCTTAGGTAAATTTTCACCCTTTATTTTTTTTAGATTTGAGACACAACAACATAAAGAGCATAAGTCAGGGCAATAATAAAATCAGTCCCAAGCTCTACATACAAAATGTACATAAAAACAATAACTTACAAATGAATGGGATATATCTATATATATAATTGCCTTATTCTGTCTGTCTGTCTGTCTATCTGTCTGTCTGTCATGCTCCGAAATTGAGTCCTTACGGTGACACAAAGCTGATTGGCCGCTGGGCTCGCCATGGTCCCGCCCCCCCACACGGATTGGCCTCTCGCCCCGGCTCTCCGCAGGCCCCGCCCCCCTCACGCAATGCACGCTCGCTCTGGCCCAACTGACACGGAGCTCCGATTCCCAGGTGAGTACACACACACACATCAGATCACACTCACTCTCACACACACCTCACACATCACAACATCCTGGGATATCGCTTGCTTCTACACCGGCTCCGTCAGGATCCCGGCAGCGCCAGACATAACCTTGCGATGCTGGGATCTTGACGGAGGCCGTGAAAGCTGGTAACCATTATAAACATCGGGTAACTAAGGTCCCTTAGTTACCCGATGTGTATCATAGTTACCAGTGTACACCGGCTCACACTCACTTTCACACACACCTCACACACACATCACATCGCATCCACACATCAAGGTCCTGCAGCTGCGGAACATACACACACATAACAGCACACACACACACACACACATACACACACAAATCAGATCACACTCACACACACCTCACACATCACATCGCATCCACATACTCACAACATCCTGGGATATCGCTTGCTTCTCGGCGGCGATACTGTGCTGTTGTGAGCTTCCAGGACCTGCCGGGGGATCACATGGCCAGAAGCATGTGATATCCCCGGATGTTGTGAGTATCAGCGCGTATGTGCAATATCATCAGTGTGTGTGTCTTTGTGTGTGAGTGTATGCGATCGGGTGTGTGTGAGTGTATGCGATCGGGTGTGTGTGAGTGTATGCGATCGGGTGGGTGTGTGTGGGTGGGTGTGAGTGTATGCGATCGGATCTGTGAGTGTCGGCAGAGGAGCACGGCGTGCTGGAGGAGGCTGAGAGGAGAGAGGCTGATCCTGGGGAAGGCTGGGATGGGGAGGCTGATGCTGGAGACGGAGAGGCTGATGCTGGGGACAGAGAAGCTGATGCTGAAGACAGAGAGGCTGATGCTGGGGACAGAGAAGCTGATGCTGGGGACAGAGAGGCTGATGCTGCGTGAGGCTGATGCTGGGGACAGAGAGGCTGATGCTGGAGACAGAGAGGCTGATGCTGGGGACAGAGAGGCTGATGCTGGGGACAGAGAGGCTGATGCTGGGGACAGAGAGGCTGATGCTGGGGACAGAGAGGCTGATGCTGGGGACAGAGAGGATGATGCTGGAGACAGAGAGGCTGATGCTGGGGACAGAGAGGCTGATGCTGGGGACAGAGAGGCTGATGCTGGGGACAGAGGCTGATGCTGGGGACAGAGAGGCTGATGCTGGGGACAGAGAGGCTGATGCTGGGGACAGAGAGGCTGATGCTGGCGACAGAGAGGCTGATGCTGGGGACAGAGAGGCTGATGCTGGAGACAGAGAAGCTGATGCTGGAGACAGGCTGATGCTGGAGACAGAGAGGCTGATGCTGGAGACAGAGAGGCTGATGCTGGGGACAGAGAGGCTGATGCTGGGAGGAGAGAGGCTGATGCTGGAGCAGCATGGCGGATGGAGCACCTTTGGGAGTGCGCAGCATGGCGGATGGAGCACGTTTGGGAGTGCGCAGCATGGCGGATGGAGCACGTTTGGGAGTGCGCAGCATGGCGGATGGAGCACGTTTGGGAGTGCGCAGCATGGCGGATGGAGCACGTTTGGGAGTGCGCAGCATGGCGGATGGAGCACGTTTGGGAGTGCGCAGCATGGCGGATGGAGCACGTTTGGAAATGCGCAGCATGGCGGATGGAGCACGTTTGGGAGTGCGCAGCATGGGGGATGCAGCACGATGGGGAGTGCGGAGTATGGCGGATGGAGCACGTTTGGGAGTGCGCAGCATGGAGGATGCAGCACGATGGGGAGTGCGGAGTATGGCGGATGGAGCACGTTTGGGAGTGCGCAGCATGGCGGATGGACCACGTTTGGGAGTGCGCAGCATGGCGGATGGAGCACGTTTGGGAGTGCGCAGCATGGGAGATGGAGCACGATGGGGAGTGCGCAGCATGGCGGATGGAGCACGTTTGGGAGTGCGCAGCTTGGGGGATGGAGCACGATGGGGAGTGCGCAGCATGGCGGATGGAGCACGTTTGGGAGTGCGCAGCATGGCGGATGGAGCACGTTTGGGAGTGCGCAGCATGGCGAATGGAGCACGTTTGGGAGTGCGCAGGATGGGAGATGGAGCACGATGGGGGGTGCGCAGCAAAGGGGATGGAGCACGTTTGGGAGTGCGCAGCATGGCGGATGGAGCACGTTTGGGAGTGCGCAGCATGGGGGATGGAGCACGTTTGGGAGTGCGCAGCATGGCGGATGGAGCACGTTTGGGAGTGCGCAGCATGGGAGATGGAGCACGATGGGGAGTGCGCAGCATGGCGGATGGAGCACGTTTGGGAGTGCGCAGCATGGCGGATGGAGCACGTTTGGGAGTGCGCAGCATGGGAGATGGAGCACGATGGGGAGTGCGCAGCATGGCGGATGGAGCACGTTTGGGAGTGCGCAGCATGGGGGATGGAGCACGATGGGGAGTGTGCTGCATGGCGGATGGAGCACGTTTGGGAGTGCGCAGCATGGCGGATGGAGCACGTTTGGGAGTGCGCAGGATGGGAGATGGAGCACGATGGGGGGTGCGCAGCATACGGGATGGAGCACGATGGGGAGTGCGCTGCATGGGGGATGGAGCACGATGGGAAGTGCACACCTCCCCCCAACACACACACATACGCGCGCGCGCACTGCACAACACACCACACCACACACACACACTGGGAACCACAAACAACTGCCCTACACAGACACCCACACACACAGACAACGCTGCACACACAAATATACGCACATACCGCACAACACGCACATTGCACAAAACATACCTCCCCCCAAAACACACCACACACACACAAACTGCGCAACACACACACAACGCTACAGACACACAGCGCTCCACAAACAACGCAACACACAAACAACACCGCTCTCACCCCCCATCACACCCAGACAACATCCAGAACATGTACAGCGCCCTACACAAACACTTGGTAACTACACACAACAACATCTATATATATATATATATATATATATATATATATATATATATATAACAAAAATCATACATGAACTACACAATACGTAAATTCTAGAATACCCGATGCGTAGAATCGGGCCACCTTCTAGTATATATATATATATATATATATATATATATATATATATATATATATATATATACAGTGCCTACAAGTAGTATTCAACCCCCTGCAGATTTAGCAGGTTTACACATTCGGAATTAACTTGGCATTGTGACATTTGGACTGTAGATCAGCCTGGAAGTGTGAAATGCACTGCAGCAAAAAAGAATGTTATTTCTTTTTTTATTTTTTTTTTAAATTGTGAAAAGTTTATTCAGAGGGTCATTTATTATTCAACCCCTCAAACCACAAGAATTCTGTTTGGTTCCCCTAAAGTATTAAGAAGTATTTCAGGCACAAAGAACAATGAGCTTCACATGTTTGGATTAATTATCTCTTTTTCCAGCCTTTTCTGACTAATTAAGACCCTCCCCAAACTTGTGAACAGCACTCATACTTGGTCAACATGGGAAAGACAAAGGAGCATTCCAAGGCCATCTGAGACAAGATCGTGGAGGGTCACAAGGCTGGCAAGGGGTACAAAACCCTTTCCAAGGAGTTGGGCCTGCCTGTCTCCACTGTTGGGAGCATCATCCGGAAGTGGAAGGCTTATGGAACTACTGTTAGCCTTCCACGGCCTGGACAGCCTTGGAAAGCTTCCACTCGTGCCGAGGCCAGGCTTGTCCAAAGAGTCAAGGCTAATCCAAGGACAACAAGGAAGGAGCTCCGGGAAGATCTCATGGCAGTGGGGACATTGGTTTCAGTCAATACCATAAGTAACGTACTCCACCGCAATGGTCTCCGTTCCAGATGAGCCCGTAAGGTACCTTTACTTTCAAAGCGTCATGTCAAGGCTCGTCTACAGTTTGCTCATGATCACTTGGAGGACTCTGAGACAGACTCATTCAAGGTTCTCTGGTCTGATGAGACCAAGATCGAGATCTTTGGTGCCAACCACACACGTGACGTTTGGAGACTGGATGGCACTGCATATGACCCCAAGAATACCATACCTACAGTCAAGCATGGTGGTGGCAGCATCATGCTGTGGGGCTGTTTCTCAGCCAAGGGGCCTGGCCATCTGGTCCGCATCCATGGGAAGATGGATAGCACGGCCTACCTGGAGATTTTGGCCAAGAACCTCCGCTCCAACATCAAGGATCTTAAGATGGGTCGTCATTTCATCTTCCAACAAGACAACGACCCAAAGCACACAGCCAAGAAAACCAAGGCCTGGTTCAAGAGGGAAAAAATCAAGGTGTTGCAGTGGCCTAGTCAGTCTCCTGACCTTAACCCAATAGAAAACTTGTGGAAGGAGCTCAAGATTAAAGTCCACATGAGACACCCAAACAACCTAGATAACTTGGAGAAGATCTGCATGGAGGAGTGGGCCAAGATAACTCCAGAGACCTGTGCCGGCCTGATCAGGTCTTATAAAAGACGATTATTAGCTGTAATTGCAAACAAGGGTTATTCCACAATATATTAAACCTAGGGGTTGAATAATAATTGACCCACACTTTTTTTGTTGAAAATTTATTAAAATTTAACTGAGCAACATAACTTGTTGGTTTGTAAGATTTATGCATCTGTTAATAAATCCTGCTCTTGTTTGAAGTTTGCAGGCTCTAACTTATTTGCATCTTATCAAACCTGCTAAATCTGCAGGGGGTTGAATACTACTTGTAGGCACTGTATATATATATAGATATATACACAGTATATTCATATATACAGTCGGTACGGAAAGTATTCAGACCCTTTTACATTTTTCACTCTTTGTTTCATTGCAGCCATTTGGTAAATTCAAAAAAGTTCATTTTTTTCTCATTAATGTACACTCTGCACCCCATCTTGACAGAAAAAAAAGAAATGTAGACATTTTTGCAAATGTATTAAACAAGAAAAACTGAAATATCACATGGTCATAAGTATTCAGACCCTTTGCTCAGTATTGAGTAGAAGCACCCTTTTCAGCTAGTACAGCCATGAGTCTTCTTGGGAATGATGGAACATGTTTTTCACACCTAGATTTGGGGAACCTCTGCCATTCTTCCTCACAGATCCTCTCCAGTTCTGTCAGGTTGGATGGTGACCGTTGGACAGCCATTTTCAGGTCTCTCCAGAGATGCCCAATTGCGTTTAGGTGAGGGCTCTGTCTGGGCCAGTCAAGAATGGTGATAGAGTTGATCTGAAGACACTCCTTTGTTATTTAGCTGTGTGTTTATGGTCATTGTCTTGTTGGAAGGTGAACCTTCGGACAAATCTGTGGTCCAGAGCACTCTGGAAGAGATTTTCTTCCAGGATATCTCTGTACTTGGCCTCATTCATCTTTCCTTCAATTCTAACCAGTCATCTTATCCCTGCAGCTGAAAAACACCCCCATAGCATGATGCCGTGTTTTTTTTTCCTGTCAAGTTGGGGCGCTGAGTGTACTTTAATGAGAAAAAAATGAACTTTTTTGAATTTGCCAAATGGCTGCAATGAAACAGAGTGAAAAGTGTAAAGGGGTCTGAATACTTTCCGTACCCACTGTATATACCGTATATCACTTTCTCCTCATACATAAATATTAATGATGAACACTTCTGCTTAAATTTGGCAGTTTTTACTAATTTGGCAAGAAAATTTCTTGTTTTTTTCTTTTGTATGATCTGTGGTTGCTATAGACCTTGAGCTTGATCAGTTTAGGGTGTGAAAAAAAAACCCATCTCATCTCTAAATTATCTTAATGCCATCACAATCTTTTGTCTGATCCTTCTCTCCATCCAGCTTTTTCTTTTCTTCCACATGTGACATCTTTTCAAGCATCTTCTCTCAGCACTGAGGCAGCCGATGTTGAGTAGGCCTCATGTCACCACAACATGTTGTGATGTAACCACAATATGACGTGTTAATCTGAGGTTTTGTCAGCATGCATAAAACATACTTAGCATCATAAGCCTCACCACCGGGTGAAGTGGTCAGTCAAGCAAGATTTTGTTTTTTTAAACTATTCCCATGCCTGTCCAAATCAGAAAAATGTTGGTCAGCTGGAACCAGACAAACCCTTCAACATTGTAAAAATTATGTACCATAGTAAATGTAATATTTGTACCGGTTACTGTCCCCTTTGTTCCTGTGCTGCGCTTTTGTTGGGGGTAATGCATGATAACATCAGTCATGTTTAATTCCTGGGACTTTTGGTTTCCCTAGATCAGGGAGCCATGGGTTTAATTGTCTGGTTATTTTTATTGTCTCTTTCTGAGAGCCTTGGGCAGGGCTGCCTGCTATTTAAAGCTTTAGGTCTCTCCCTTTCACCGTCAGTCAATTAGTTTTGCTGCCTGATTTCTGTACTAGTCCATGCTTCTGCTATTTTCTTGATTCCTCCGGTTTTCCGACCTTGGCGGGAATTTTGACCATCCTCTTGTCTTACGATTCTCTTCCTTACGCGACCTCTTGGCTCTGACCGTGCCTGGAAACCCTTTCTGCCCCTGATTTGCTCCTTCAGACAGCAGCCCTTCCTTGGAAGCAATCCACTGGATGCCATTGTAAGACCAAATATCTGTAAGGGTGTTAAAGAGTAAATGTCAGGGTTCCTCTGGAAGCTGCTACACAGAGTGGCTTGTGCCAAGTCTCTGCAAGAAAGTTAAAAGCAAAACCACAGAAAATGGAATTAAAATTCTCCCCTCCAAATTCAAAATATAACACAAAAAATGGAGGGCAACAGAATTTACCTTTTCAGGTCACAAAATCTAAAGCAATAACCTTAATATAGATGGATGCAATACAGGTGCAAAATACTGCTGAGAGGGGGCATACTGTCTGTAGGGGGCTAATACTGTCTATAGGGGCAATGTGGGAGCTCATGCTGTTTGTAAAGGGCTATGTGGTGGCTAAAAGTGTCTATAAGGAACTATGTGGGGCTCATACTTAATACAGAGGGCTATGTGGGGACTCATACAATAAATAGTTGGGCTATGTAGGGGCTCATACTATATATAGTGGGGATATATGGGGGCTAATACTGTATATAGGGGGGCTATGTGGGTGCTCAAACTTTATATAGTAGGGCTATGTGTGGGCTCATACTTTATAGTGGGGCTCTATGGGGGCTCATGCTGTTTATACGGGGCTTTCAGTGGGCTCATACTTTATATAGGTGACTATGGATGAGTAATACTGTCTATAGGAGACTTTACTTGCATTAAAGCCTGGTCCACTACTCGGGTTCTGGACAGGAGTATGCACATTGCATTCTTGGCTGCTATTCCCAGCCCTGAAACTGACGAATACTGTAGCGTACAGTGTGTGTGCTGGGAGGATTCGCAATTCTGCAGTCACATAGAGTGGCACACAGAGTGACTGCAGAGTTTTTATCATAGAATGGACAACCCCTTTAACATTATTACAGGATTTGGGACATTATTAAATAAGGGGGCCATGTAGGATGAGGGACATACATTATTAGTTTATGGTGGCATTTGGGGGACAAAAATACTGTAGGGGCCAATTAGGAGACATTGTTACTGCTCTAATATATTATAGGGTCCTCTCACACTGGTGTTTGTTCTCTCATGTGAGAGAATCGGATGCTATATGCAAATTACACTAGGCTCAAATTCTGCTACGAGGTTGAGCTGAGCGTCATTCATGTACTCAAATTCTCTCGCAAGCAAAAATCGGATGACAGATGCGGAGAAGATGGAGACATTAATTTCCCCATCTACTCCATTGCCTGTCTTGGCGTATATCAGACTGCACTCAGATGACATCAGTGCAGTCTGATGTTTTACACGCACCAATAGATTTGTATGGGTATGTGCAGTCCAATATACGTCTCCAGCATGCAGAGATATTTTTTTCTCATGCCAAATTGGCATGAGAAAAAAAAAACAGTCGACACTACTTCCATAGTATAACACTGCTCCGACTGGTATCCGATAAAATATCAGATTCCACTCATCCAAGTTATACACAAATGTGAGCATGCCCCTTGCTCTGAGGATACTGTTTTCAATGGGGGTAAAAAGGGAGATCCAGTTAGGTTATGTTCACATGTTGCTTTATCTGCGGGCCAAACCTGCTCTCTTAGAAATAAAGATGCTTCTTACAAAAAACAGATTTTGCAGCTTTTTTTGCTGTGTTTTTGGTGAGATTATGTGCTATTTGTCTACATTACATGTTTAATAAAGTTAATTTTGTTCACCAAAAAAGCAGCAAAAATGCTTATTTGCTTTATATGCTTTTTTGCACACTAATTAATTTCTATGGTAAAAAACCCCACTGCAAAACACTGAAAGAATTGACATGGTGTAGTTTTCAAAAACGCAGCAGTATTTCTGAACTCTCATATCTTTTGCTGGTACTGTAAATTACAGCTTTTAATTTGCCTAAAAAAGTGTAACGTGTGAACATAACCTTGCTGTGCAGGGCGTCACTATGTTGCTTTTTTATCTGGTGCCATGTAGTGTGAAGTTGGGGAAAAAGTAGGGAATGTGCACTACAAGTGATCAGCTATAGATGACTATGTGTTATTTTCTGGATAAAGTTCTTTCGGTCTATTGTAGCGCAAAAAGGGACACTTGCTGGTATTATTTGTTGTACTTTAATGAGTATATGCTCCTATTGATACAACGCGTTTCAGCAGAAATGCTTTCATCAGGTATATCAAACTACAAGTGATCAGCTATAGATGACTATGTGTTATTTTCCACAGAGATGAGCCCTAGTTAGAAGACATGATAACAGAGTGTATTGAATGAAGAAGAAAAGTGAACATGAATGATTTCACCTAGAGATCGGTAAGTCAATGTATTACATGTACACTTACACTATATACTATATACTATATACAGAGCTCCTGTGCATAATGGTGGTAATATTAGTGTTAATAGTATTGTACTTTCTATTCATGATCAGTATTGTATTATTTGTTCACTATGTGGTTATCTGGTGTGGTCTGGTCATGGTGTGGCGGTTAGTGTTGAGCGAGTAGTTGACTGTTCGTACTCACTATGCTCTGAGTGAGTACTGTCCGCTACTTGCATATTCGTTACGAGTAGCGAACGCAATGTAAGTCAATGGGAAATACTCGCTAAGTAACGAAAACCCCAAAAGCCGTACTACTCGCTACTCGCGCAAAAAGTACAGCTTTTGGGTTATTCTCTACTTAGCGAGTATTTCCCATTGACTTGCATTGCACCCGCTACTCGTAACGAATATGCGAGTAGCAGACAGTACTGGCTAAGAGCATAGCGAGTACGAATAGTTAACTACTCACTCAACATTAGCGGCAGTATTTGTCCCTTGTATGTGATATTTTTCATTCACCATGTGGTGGTACTATGTGGTCTTGTCATGGTGTGGTGCTCTTTGTCCCTTGTATGTCGCATTATTTGATCACTGTGGTAACATGATGTGTTCTGGTCATGGTGTGACAATATTTGTCCTTTTTATGTGATAATATTTGGTCATCATGTGATGATAATAGGTGGTCTGGTCATGTTGTGGTGATATTTTTCCCTTTTATGTGGTATTTTCAGCTACTATGACAGTTATATATGGTCTGGTCATGGTTTGGAGGCATTTCTCTCTTGTATGTGGTACTATTCGGTCACTGTAATAGTAATATGTGGTCTGGTCATGGTGTGGCATTATTTGTTCCTTATATGTTTTATTGGTCTTGGTATAGTGCATTGTGTTGTGTATGCAGGTGACTTGTTTGCTCTGATATTAATTAGAAGATTATTTATTTCCATTAGAGATTAAATACTTGGAAGTTTAACCACTGCCTCTCCTGTGACATCCTGCTACACAGTAGCAAAGGTAAAACACAAAAGTTTAAAGAACCCATTTTATAGATACCTTATGACTCCATCAACAACTTAGGAACATGAGAAACTCGAATCAGTATTAAAAAATACACATGTACACATACAGTACAGACCAAAAGTTTGGACACACCTTCTCATCTCTAGAACAACTGTTAAGAGTAGACTTTGTGCAGCATGGTAAAATAGCTGCTAAGAAATCCCTGCTAAGGACAGGCAACAAGCAGAAGAGACTTGTTTGGGCTAAAGAACACAAGGAATGGAAATTAGACCAGAGGAAATCTGTGCTTTGGTCTGATGAGTCCAAATTTGAGATCTTTGGATCCAACCACCGTGTCTTTGTAGAAAAGGTGAACGGATGGACTCTACATGGCTGGTTCCCACTGTGAAGCATGGAGGAGGAGGTGTGATGGTGTGGGGGTGCTTTGCTGGTGACACTGTTGGGGATTTATTCCAAATTGAAGGCATACAGAACTAGCATGCCTACCACAGCATCTTGCAGTGGCAAGCTATTCCATCCGGTTTGCGTTTAGTTGGACCATCATTTATTTTTCAACAGGAATATGACCCCAAACACACCTCCAGGGTGTGTAAGGGCTATTTGACTAAGAAGGAGAGTGATGGGGTGCTATGCCAGATGACCTGGTCTCCACAGTCACCAGACCTGAACCCAATCGAGAAGGTTTGGGTTGAGCTGGACCACAGAGTGAAGGCAAAAGGGCCAACAAGTGCTAAGCATCTCTGGGAACTCCTTCAAGACTGTTGGAAAACCATTTCCGGTGACTACCTCTTGAAGCTCATCAAGAGAATGCCAAGAGTGTGCAAAGTAGTAATGAAAGCAAAAAGTGGCTTCTTTGAAGAACCTAGAATATAAGATATATTTTTAGTTGTTTCACACTTCTTTAAGTATTTCATTCCACATGTTTTAATTCATAGTTTTGATGCCTTCAATGTGTATCTACAATTTTCAGAGTCCTGAAAATAAAGAAAACTCTGTGAATGAGAAAGTGTGTCTAAACTTTTGGTCTGTACTGTATGTGTATTTTTTAATACTGACTCGAGTTTCTTATGTTCCACAGTAGCAAAGGTGCACTTACAGGGGTTCACCAGTGAAAATAAGTAATCATCTCTCTACAGGATAAGTGATATTGATCGATGAGGGTCTGACTGCTGGAGCCGGCACTGAGTGGCAGCAAGGAGAACATTTATCCCATGAGACTGGAGCTCATGTTTGACTCAACCACTTATTCATTAATTCTTTCAGTAGATGCGAGCACTGTGCTCAGCTTCTTCTGGCAGCCCCAAGAACCTGAATAGATCTGAGATCAGTGATCAGTGCACAGCTGCTACTGAACCCTAGCTTTGTGATGGCACAGACATCTATCAGATACCTGCATCACAAACCTGTAAATGAATGTAAATAAACACAGACACACAGAAAAATCCTTTATTTGAAATAAAGTACAAAACGCACCCTCCTTCACCACTTTATTAATCCCCAACACCCTCCAGATCCAGCGTAATCCACACGAGGTCCCACAATGACACATCCAGCTCTGCTACATGTCACAGCTAGCAGCCATAGAGAATACTGCCAGCTCTGAGGGTAGCCTATTACTGAGCAGCAATGAGTGATGACTGCACAGGCTGGGGGGCGCATCACCCTACAACCAATCACAGATGAGAGGATGACTGGTGGCCGGGCAAAACACAGAAAGCTGTGTGTATGCGATGCACAGTGAAGGAAGTGAATGCGCGACCCGGATGCAATGTACCACCATGACACCAAGTCTCGGTAAGTATGAAACTCTCACTTATTTCTTTTTTTGTTTATTTTAACTTTACAGTCCTGATCCGCTCAGTTCTAGAGATCACACATCTGACCTGCCACTGCATTTTATAATGGGATTAAAAATGCCCTGTCAGGGATAAGAGTTCCCCATTCTTCCAATCGGTGCATTTTTGAATGGTAGGATTCCACCGATTAATATGTAATAACTTATACTTTGAATCCCATGGATTGGTGATAACTTATTTTCACCAAAGAACCCTTTAATGCAAACTACTGTAATTATACATCCCAGTTATTGTGCATGCAAAGTCGATTAGCAGGAGCCTTCTGTATTTTACAGTTGATACTCCCCTAGAATGTGGATAACAAATAACAGGTATTTGCATATAGCTGTAGTGTGGGCCACTAGAGTCAGTTCCTCCTGTGGGCCCCAAACACCCCAGTCCGACCCTGGGACTAGTCCCTGCGCTCATTAGCATATCATAAAAGATCTTTAGAAATCCTTTTTCTAAAGATCCCTTTATCTATGCTACTATAGCTTGGGACAGTTAGGCAGGGAATAGCAATATCCACCTAGAACTGCTCGTTGTTCTGGGTGCATATTGTTCCTGACAGATTCACTTTAAGAACGGTGAGATAATTGGAAATGCTCTAGTCCATGGATGTGTCTTTTTAACATGAATTAACACTAAAAAGTGTGTTAAATTATCTACATGGTTATGCTGAATTAACTTTTTGTTTTGCAGAATTCCTCTAGTGGTCAAAAGAAGTTTAGCACCCGATTAATGAGGTTCTTTTGTTATCTATATGCATGGGAAGTGGGCTGACCAACAAGAGAACTGTTGTTTTGTCATGTAAAACTATACTGCTACTTTTGTTGAATGGAACTCAAATTAATAGTTAAAGTGGTTATCCCATGAACAAAGTACAATTTAATCTTGGTGTAATAATAAGTTCCACAATTGGATTTGTTAAAGAAATGTTCCTGTGCTGAGATAATTTTATAATGTGCCCCTGCTGTGTACTGTGTAATAGCTGTGTCTGACCATACAGGGACATACAGAAACATTACAGCACGGGATCACAGCAGCTGATTTCTGTGTGGTACAACATTTTAAAAAAAACTATGCTTTACCTCACATAAAGAATAAGATGCTATCTGTAAACTATTTTGCATCATTCCCTGCCCAGGAGATGTGGTATGATCAGACCATGTCCCTGTACGGTCAGACACGGCCATTACACAGTAAGCAGCAGGGGCACATTTATAAGATTATCTCAGCCCTTGAACATATTTTTTTACCACAAACAATTGTAGAACGTATTATTATTTCAGGATCTATTGGTTGAGATGTATTTTGTTATCATCAGTCACAAAATCATATAGATATCTGTAGTCTTTTTTTTTCTAATACAAAGACAGGCGATAATTCTTTTAAACAAGAATATTTCTTATCGTCCCTGGCTTACCACCATACCATTTTGTCTTGTGCTTGTTGTGGTATACTCGGTTTTATCTTGCAGACCGGTGACTTGTTACACCCTGACCTGTAGCCATACTTCCGATCCTTATATTGCTCTTCTCTGCCCCACAGCCATTTCTACACTGCCTGTATTCACTCCCTCAACAGATAAATTTACTTTTTTAATAAAAATGGAGCTAGATTTTTGCGTGGGAGAGACATATAAGAAGTGGCAGAATCTGCTGAGGTAATATGAGGGAGAGCAGCATGTCATGTTCACCTCTGGGAAACCATTATCCCACAATGTTCTGCATGCCGGACTTCAAGATGCCTTCTGCTCTCGGGCCTTCTCATTGCCATCCAGACAGTTCATATCACATCTCAAAACGTCTTTGACAGCCTCCTCATAAATTATCTCAGGAAAAGAGAGGAATCTGCAAGAAACACAAAATATATTGAAAGATGCATTACATAAATCCTGTTTTTCTATTTTTTCATTTTAAAGTAACTAGATTGTCATGTCAGGGAATTTGTGTTTTTCACTTAATCTGATGTGGGCTAGCCGTTCTAACAGGCAAACTTTAAAATGCTAAGGTAGTCATTTTGTTCAATCAAAGCACAAAGTTGAAGTAAACAGCACAGGCATTTACATATTTATTAACCATGACTTTCCTTTACAAAGAAAATTATAGACACACTATATAACTTTAATGTTTACTATTTCAGCTCTAAATGGATATAAATGCGTAGACCGACATTCAGACGCAGTAGGTTATGGGGCAAAAAATGATCTCACATGTCATAATTAGGGATGATCGAATACCAAAATATTCGACTTCGCGAATATCCGACGAATAGGCCGCCACTATTCGACTATTCACAAATATTCGATGCACAATGTAAGTCTATTGGAAACCCAAATAATTTCACGTTGGACCTAACGGAGAACCGTGGTGACTGAGGAAAAGGGGCTGCAATGGATGGGAAAAGGCTGAAACAGTATGGGCACAGCCTGTAGAAGGTGCCTGACTGCATATCTGGTGTCTTTGAATAATGTGCTCAGAGCAGCATGCGGAGTTTACGTGGTTGCCAGAACAGCTCTCAAATCAAAGTAAAAGAGGAGAAATTGATACGAAACAGTTTGTAGTGCCTAATCACTTTAATAAAACGTAAAATCAAGGCCCGACCTCAAAAAAACACTTTAGCATATGTTCACACATTTCGTTTTTTACATTTTTCTCCCTTTTTTGATTAGTAAGGTGTTACGAGGGGGACCCAGGGAAGCGTGCCAAGATGGGAAATGGACAGCTTCCGCCGGTCAAGGTCCACTGTGCGGTGTAAGGGACCGCTGCTATGGTCAGGAAAGAGTGAGCGGGTTGCTACTAGTGATCGTCTGGAACGTCACAGACGATCTATGTACACCGGTCCGCCCTAACCCGTGAGGGTTGTATGGCTCGGGGCTTCTCGTACGGTGTACCTGTTGCACGGGGACGCACAGAGGTGCCTACGCACGTGTGCCAGCGGGAGTCACAGGATATGGCACGAGGGTAGCACAGAGGTGCCCACGCACGTGTGCTTTCAATAACCAGGTGAGTCCGGTGGAGACTCGAGGAGCTCACCTGGGACAGGAACACGGCCTGTTGAAGGAGATACTGCCGGAGCAGCAAGGCAGGAACACGGCCTGCAAACCAGGTGCTGCCTGAGCAGCAAGGGCAAAGCCCACAAAAGACAATGACGTCTGTACAGTGGCGTGGCAGCACGCTGCCAGACATCCAAACATAGAAGGACGGTCGCGCACCGCCATGATGGCAGGGGGAGCTTTTAAGGAGGTGTAGCTCCACCCAAGGGCGGGCGCGAGACGGGCGTGACTCAATCAGGGTTCGTGACGTCCTGGCCCAGCCAGTCAGGATTCAGCACATCACCAGCCTCGTCATGGGGCCGTGTGATATCAGTGAGCGAATCAGAAGACGTCACGTGGAGCACATGCTCATCCTCCTGCCTCTGGGTCATAAAGGCGGGATCCCCGGTTTCACAATGTGCAGAGACATGGGAAGTCTTGCTGCTTCCCTGAGCATCTATTCTTTGCACACTGCGCAACTTCCCAGAGCCTCCATGATGCTGAGCAGGAGAGCTCGTGGCAGGCAAGGGATGGGAGACCGCTCCATTCCCTGCAAGGGGAGAACCACTATGTGTCACCCTTCTGCTGTGTCTCAGAGAAGGCAACTCCTGCAGACTGCACAGTCTCCCAGACCTTTGGTGCTGCTGAGCAGTAGGGCTCGTGGCCGACAAGGAATGGGGGACCACCTCATTCCTTGCAACAAGAGAGCCACGACGTGTAACATTACCCCCCCGTCTAGGCCCCCCCCCTCGCCTGCGCCTGAAGGCCGCCACCAAACCTGGGGCGCGGACATGCTCCTCCAATTCCCAGGACCTATGCTCCGGACCACGATCGACCCACTCCACGAGGAAGTACCTCTTGCCCTGTACAATTTTTGTTCTTACTAGCTTCGCTACTTCAGGGTCGTCGGATGAGAAGCCAACCTGGGACAGCAGAGACCCCGAGGTTTTAGGTCGTACGGGTTTCAGGAGAGATACATGAAAAGTACTAGAAATAGCCCAGCGCGGAGGGAGCTGGAGTCGATATGTTACCGGGGTTACCTGCTCTATTACTGTAAACGGGCCAAGGTACCTAGGAGCAAACTCGGCTGTCTGTACCGGAAGGTTAATATGTTTAGAAGACAGCCACACTAGGTCACCAGGTGCGAAAGATGGCACAGGATATGGAAGACCCGCAGGCCTCCGCCTGAACGGTATATTATACGCACACGACGTACGGACTCCCATATTCTTCTGTACATCCTGAGCTACCGCCGGCCCCCAATAATGCCTGACCGCAGGGTCTCTGGTCCTGTCGACCCTGAAGTGACCCCTGCTTTTGGAAGCATGATCCCATGACAGCACATCATTCCGTGGGTCAGGGGGAATGAGGGTCTTACCAGGTGGCACCTGGTCTAGGGAAACGGAAGTGACCCTCCTCACGCTGACCGGAGATGGAACAAGACACTGTGTTTCTTCCGATGGTTTCGAACATCGGGTGTCTACATGTCCCCTCTGCCCACAGGTAAAGCAATCGACCGACGGCCGAGAACCTGTGGTAGAGGAGACCACTGTGGAGATTTCCATGGGCTCCACAGAATCGTCAATAGAGCTGGCTGGGAGACCGGTCTGGTGGGGAAGGGAAGTCAGAGGCTCTGTAGACCAGGAAGACGTGGGTGCCGAAGAGACCTCGAGCCTCCGCTCCGCGTGGCGGATGTCTATGCGAGAGGCAAGCCGAATCAGGGCCTCTAAGGTGGTCGGGACGTCACGCGTGGCCAGCGCGTCTTTGACGAACCCTGCCAGACCCTCCCAGAACACAGGGACCAGGACTTTATCTGGCCAGTCCAGCTCTGCGGCGAGTGTCCTGAATTGTACTGCAAAGTCCCCGACTGAAGTGGACCTTTGCCGAAGGCGTAGGAGCCGCAGCGCGGAGTCGTGGGTGACTTGAGGCCCGAGGAACACCTTTCTCATGGCCTCAAGATAAACTGGAAGGTGATTCACCACCCGATCTCCGCGCTCCCACAACGGCGTGGACCACTTTAGCGCTTTCCCTGTGAGCAGGGACTGGACGAAGGCTACCTTCGCCTTCTCAGTAGCGTAATCAGTCGCGGACAACTCCAAGTAGGTGGTAACCTGGTTTATGAAACCACGGCACTCAGAGCTGTCCCCGCTGAAGCGCTCTGGGAGCGCAAGGCGAGGCGACCTTCCGCACAATTCCACCGCCTGAGTAGCCGCCTGGGTGGCGACTGTTGCTAGAGCAGCCTTATTGGGGGAAGACCGCTCCACTGCTGCCAATCGTGACTCCAACTGCTGCACATAACGCAGCAACTGCTGCTGCTCTTCCACCATAGCCAGACCTTTGGCGCGACCATAATGTTACGAGGGGGACCCGGGGAAGCGTGCCAAGATGGGAAATGGATAGCTTCCGCCGGTCAAGGTCCACTGTGCGGTGTAAGGGACCGCTGCTATGGTCAGGAAAGAGTGAGCGGGTTGCTACTAGTGATCGTCTGGAACGTCACAGACGATCTATGTACACCGGTCCGCCCTAACCCGTGAGGGTTGTATGGCTCGGGGCTTCTCGTACGGTGTACCTGTTGCACGGGGACGCACAGAGGTGCCTACGCACGTGTGCCAGCGGGAGTCACAGGATATGGCACGAGGGTAGCACAGAGGTGCCCACGCACGTGTGCTTTCAATAACCAGGTGAGTCCGGTGGAGACTCGAGGAGCTCACCTGGGACAGGAACACGGCCTGTTGAAGGAGATACTGCTGGAGCAGCAAGGCAGGAACACGGCCTGCAAACCAGGTGCTGCCTGAGCAGCAAGGGCAAAGCCCACGAAAGACAATGACGTCTGTACAGTGGCGTGGCAGCACGCTGCCAGACATCCAAACATAGAAGGACGGTCGCGCACCGCCATGATGGCAGGGGGAGCTTTTAAGGAGGTGTAGCTCCACCCAAGGGCGGGCGCGAGACGGGCGTGACTCAATCAGGGTTCGTGACGTCCTGGCCCAGCCAGTCAGGATTCAGCACATCACCAGCCTCGTCATGGGGCCGTGTGATATCAGTGAGCAAATCAGAAGACGTCACGTGGAGCACATGCTCATCCTCCTGCCTCTGGGTCATAAAGGCGGGATTCCCGGTTTCACAATGTGCAGAGACATGGGAAGTCTTGCTGCTTCCCTGAGCATCTATTCTTTGCACACTGCGCAACTTCCCAGAGCCTCCATGATGCTGAGCAGGAGAGCTCGTGGCAGGCAAGGGATGGGAGACCGCTCCATTCCCTGCAAGGGGAGAACCACTAGGTGTCACCCTTCTGCTGTGTCTCAGAGAAGGCAACCCCTGCAGACTGCACAGTCTCCCAGACCTTTGGTGCTGCTGAGCAGTAGGGCTCGTGGCCGACAAGGAATGGGGGACCACCTCATTCCTTGCAACAAGAGAGCCACGACGTGTAACAGTAAGGGCTGTAACGTATACATTATATTGGTGTCTGTCTCACACCTCCTTTTTTGGGACATATTTGACAGCACTTTAAAAGGTCAGCTACAATGTGCCCGTTGTGATGTTAGCCTTGCCCTCCTCTTCCACCAACACCACCGGCTCCAATGGCCCTCTATTCAAATTCTATTCAAATTATTCAGTAATGTCTATTTTATGGACAAATGAACGCCACATTGGGACATCGAAGATGATGTCGTTAATGATGATTGCTTCTGGCCAAAAGCAGATTGGGAGCAGGAGGCATCATCGTCTGCTTCCTAGACCACAGTTTGTGAAGCATGCAGCACCGTGGAAGTGGCAGTTGTTTCACTCTGGAACTCAGGCTTTTTTCCACTAGCTAACACCGGGGATTTCAAAAAATATGAATTACACCTACCGGTATTTGGTAATTCGGTTTCCAGTAGTCCCTCAGGACAGCACCACAGGAGTTAATGACCTTTGACCTATACAGGGACAGGATCAGAGAGAGGTTAAAAGGCCCCTCCCACCTCCACCCTCCAGTGTCTTTTCAAGTACTTACAGAAGGATGGATACAAACGGTTTATACCAACAAATAGGGTTTATCTTGCAGATGAGTTACCAAGGGGAGGGAAATAAGGGGGCTGTCCTGAGGGACTACTGGAAACCGAATTACCAAATACTGGTAGGTATAATTCATATTTTCCAGAAGGTCCCTCAGGACAGCACCACAGGAGCTGTACCAAAGTAATATCTCAGGGCGGGTACAGAAGCCTTAAGGACACAAGTTCCGGGCAAGAAATAGGTTAGACATATCAATCTGTAAAACCAAAAATATTGATAGTAGTAAGAATCTGCAAGCATATGAACCCCTATGCAGTACATCTTAAGGGATACCAAACATGGCTGGTGTAGGATCCATAACACCCAGAATCCACCAATGTCTGAAGAACATTAGAAGGACTAAATCTTTGATAAGTACCGTCATGTACTGAAAAACTACAAGGTAACTCACCATAGTGAGTGTGATATATTCTATACTGCTGAATATTCAGAATAAATGTGGTAGACAGCTTATACTACAGAAACCAGATATAGTGAGATATACCCAAAAAATGGGTTAGATGAACATTCTTAACATTGTAACTATAGAATAGATGTTAAAGTCCTTAACAGCTTATCAAAGGATGAATAAACCACAGCCCGATAGAATGACCACCATCGTAGATCAATAATAAACTTGTCCGTGCTTAATAAACCAGGTCAGTACTGTCATCAGCTCTCCTAGGCTCAGTTGACTACCCCTGGTCACAGACCATCCCACTGTTCCACCAGAGGTCACATTCTGGCCCCAGAAGCCCAAGATGTCAATGCATAAACTACTGGATCTTGAGTAATGAGACGGACCATCATGAAAACTATAGACATGAAGAATTGTAGTCTGGAAGGCACGTGTTCCGATATTACCAAGCCAAGCACATCATCTGACCACTTGAGGGAAGCATTGTTCACCATTCCCAAGGTGCAGATGCAAAGTACAGCGGGGTATGGAATCTGGATGTGATGAAAGTGTCCCAGAAAATGTAGGTGGCCAAACCTCATATATACTGTATATATATATATATATATATTGGAATTTAAACAACTGGCTTTTCATATCTGTGGCTGCTAATACAGGAGCCTAGTGTTGCCCTGAGCTGGTGTAAAGAAACCACTACCACCTGGGGAAGACTACCCAACTAGAAATAGACTATACTCCATTAGCATGTAATTACCACTATATTGGACACTAGCGTAAACATACCACACAGTCTTCCATAGTGACCAGGGAACATCTTCTAGAGGAATGAGGGCCTCTAATAATCACAGAGTGATATTTCATTTGACAGCGGTGAGACCCTGGATTTTATCTTGTGAGAGCAGTGAGGCTAAGAGGGAGACTATGGAGCTCCCTGCCACAAGATGTTGGAAAAACCTCACAGGTTATTTACGAGATTCTGTATGTTGAACAATGGTCCAGAAAACTAGTCCGATTGCCATCAAGGGACCCGTCACAGTAAAATGGGGCTATTACCATGATCAACTACATTCAGTTCTTTCCATTATTGGATGAACTCGATAAACATTTCTCTTTAACCATAAGTTATAAATGAGAGACCAGAGTTAAGCAACTAAGCACAGCTGAATACTACTGATTAGAAAGGAAGGACCGTAGCTGAACTCAGATTCCTGTTCTGACGTCGTAATAAGGAGAATTACTAGGCCAACTGAAGCATGGCTGCTTATCACGCTAAGCCAAGTGCAGGTCCAGAAGCGTGAGGCCCCTCTAACCAAAGCCGATGCTAGAGACCCAAGATGTAAAGCATGCAGCCCGAGGCACAAGGGACAAGGCCACCGGTGCAAGGCCAAAAGTGCAGAGGCGCAAGGCCAAAAGTGCAGCGGCGCAAGGCCAAAGGCACAGAGGCGCAAGGCTAAAGGCGCAGAGGCGCAATGCCAGAGGCGCAAGGCACAATGCCAGAGGCGCAATGCCAGAGGCGCAATGCCAGAGGCGCAAGGCGCAATGCCAGAGGCGCAAGGCCAGAGGCACAAGGCGAAATTCCAGAGGCACAAGGCGCAATGCCAGAGGCACAAGGCGCAATGCCAGACGTGCAAGGCCAGAAGCATGAAGCACAAGGCGCAAGCCCGGAGGAACAAGGCACAAGCCCAGAGGAAAAAGACACAAGCCAAGAGGCACAAGCCCAGAGGCACAATGCACAAGCCCAGAGGCACGAGGCACCAGCCCAGAGGCACGAGGCATGAAGTACAAGCCCAGAGGCATGAGGCACAAGCCGAGGCACAAGGCACAAGCCCTGGAGGCCGAGAGCCAGTGAAGCCAAGCCACGAAGGGCAAGGCTGTGAAGCAGTAAGACCATAGATGCCAAGCAGTGAGGCCTTGACTGTCCCAAGGTGCCAAGCCAGCATGTGGTCAGAGTTGTGTGGCGTGTGGGCCGAGGCCAAAGCCGTGAGGTGCGATGCTGGAGCCCCAAGTTGTGAGGTACAAGGCTGGAACCACGAGGCCAGAGACGTAAGCCCGGAGCCTTGAGGTGCGAGGACGGAGCCGTGAGGCGCGAGGCCGGAGCCAGGAGGCCGGAGCCAGGAGGCGCGAGGCCGGAGCCAGGAGACGTAAGGCCAGAGCCAGGAGGCGCGAGGTCGGAGCCAGGAGGCCGGATCTGTGAGGCACGAGGCTGGAGCCGTGAGGCCAGAACCAGGAGGCCGGATCCAGGAGGCCGGAGCCAGGAGGCGCGAGGCTGGAGCCGTGAGGCCGGAGCCAGGAGGCCGGAGCTGTGAGGTGCGAGGCTGGAGCATTGAGGCTTTGAGGCGCGAGGCTCAGGCCAAAGTCGTCATGAGGCCAGAACCCTGAGGTGAGTTGTGAGGCCCCATCAGAGTTACCCTTAAGAGTGTAACTCACCTGTGAACTTCAGGATACACCTACTTCATGAGTAGTATCCTAAATGCCAAATTAGTCACACCTGAACCAATTAACTCACCTTGAGGTTCAGCTGGAGGGCAAGTTCAAAATGTTAGATAATGTGTTATATCCACAATTTTTCCTCCTATAGAAGGAGGAAATCAGACAGAACCTGGTCTGGTGAGATAATAGTGGAATCAACTGAGTGTTAATAAACAACAACATGAGGATCAACATAAGGTTCCATCAATAGGTAAATTCTGAACTTAAACATGAGGTCTGCTGATCTCAACAGAACATGAGGCAGCAACCTCACCATGCAGCATAATCTACTTAGTTCCAAGGCTAAACTTTTGTGCATGAGGCCCAGGGTTGCATAAGGCATGCAGCTTGAGTCAGCCCAGAGGCCCCGCAAACTCCCAGTGCACTTACCTGTGGAGCCTCCACTGTGCTTTGGCTTCACCCCTTCTTTCCACCTCCAAACCTTAGCGGGATAGAGGAAACTGGTAATTCCAAGAGCCCTCCATGAAGAGAAGTGGCATCATGGACAGGAAGACCACATCGTTGCAGATGGTGCGCTGATGGCTGAGGGACCTCTCTTCGAGAGGTGTCGGCCTCTTGAAAGAGAGAAGGGAAGGCCGAGACCCCCGATCTCCCTGAGTTCATTCCCATACAGCAAGCAATGGCTGAGGGACCTCTCTTCGAGAGGTGTTGGCCCCAGGCGACTTGACAGAGTGAAGGGAAGGTCGAGACCCCCGATTTTCCTGAGCCCGTACTTCTTGAGTCCGTATCATGAAATTCCAAAAGATAAAATAGCTCCACTCTAGGAGCACCTCTCATGCGTCTGTCTTCTGAAGGGACAGGAAAAACACTGGATGGTGGAGGTGGGAGGGGCATTTTAACCTCTCTCTGATCCTGTCCCTGTATAGGTCAAAGGTCATTAACTCCTGTGGTGCTGTCCTGAGGGACGTTCTGTAAAATTCAGTTTCCCCAGGGGGGAATGGTTCAGACACCATGGAGCACAGCATAAGAAGGAACTCCAAACTGCTTTTTTTTTTTTTTTAAATTGGGAGGATTTGCAACAGTGCATAACATGAACCAAGAAAACGATTTAAGATACTCAGGTAGGATCTCCGAATCAAATACCAAAATGTTCACATTACCTTAAAACCAATAACGTTAATGAACATATATGCCACAAACATAGTACGTACAATTTTTCATATATTATAGTGTGAAGAGAAGGTGGGAATACATATATACCCTACTCTTTCCCTTCCTAAAATAGAGGGTCGGCGTCCTATTTATCAATGACGCCCCCGTTCCACGTCAACCAACCTCTTTGCTGACCCTCTACTATCTCTATATACCCAGTGCTCCTATTTTGTAGTGGGTAAAGTGTGTCACCAAAGAGAAAGCCCACAAGGGATAGTATGTGCACTGTTATCAAGAGTTCATTTCATCAGTATCTGTCCTTCAGTAACCGATGGGCTAGTCCTAATTAGTCAACTACCAATAGAAACAAAATATCTGTATCCATAAATTCCAAGCAATATATTTTTGCTGTAATTTAGTCCAAGAATCGCCCGCCCATAAATTCCAAGCAATGTATTTTTGCTGTAATTTAGTCCAAGAATCGCCCGCCCATAAATTCCAAGCAATGTATTTTTGCTGTAATTTAGTCCAAGAATCACCCGCCCGGGCAATTCTTGGACTAAATTACAACAAAAATACATTGCTTGGAATTTATGAATACAGATATATTGTTTGGGTCTTGTTAACAGGCGGCCTGAGATACTCTGGGGCAATTCACCTATGGTTCATTTTGATCATCGTCAAACTGTCTTTCCGTGGATGATTGTGTGCGACTGTTATTATTGACCCCGCTGAACTGAAAACATGCTTAGACAACACAGTCGCAGCAGGGCAAGCTAGCACTTCCAAAGCGTATAAGGCGAGGTCTGGCCAAGTGTTGAGCTTGGAAGCCCAATAGTTAAAGGGAACTGTAGACTCTGAAAGCACGCTGACTTTGTCACCTACATAGTCCCTTACCATCTTACTTAAGTGTTCCCTCCTTGTCACAGGTTCCCCAACCGGTATCTGATTCGCAGTTGACGGTTTGTGGAAAATAGACCAGTTTTGACACTTTAGTCCCCGCCTGTGTTGCTCCTACTATGCGTAGCCCTCTCTTGTAATCCTGTTGCATGAGATGACATGCTACCTCTGACGCCAGCATTATTTGAGGGTAATCGTTTCATCAACTGCTCCACTACAGCCTTCTTGAATGTTTCCGTAGTAAAATCCATATTTGCCTCGACAAGTAGCGAAGCAAATTTGTCTTTGTAGCGTGGGTCAAGGAAGGTATATAACCAGTATTTGTTGTCTGCCAAAATGTGGACAAGCCGACAGTCATGAGAAAGTCAGTATGACATGAATTGTGCCATGTGTGCCACACTCCGTACTGGAAACCTTTGTGTGTCACTGCTAAGAATATATTCTGTCTCCCTAAACCTCCTCTCCACCTCAGTCTGTCTCTCCTCCTCCTGCTCCTCCTCAACCCATCCATGCTGGACAGCCCTGAAGCTTGGGTTGTCAATCCCTTTGTTACCAACTTCAAAACATTCCTGTTCTTCATCATCCTCCATAATGCTGACCAAAGGTGGCCTGAGCCTGTTGGCCGAGGTTCTGCGGATTACTAGCAACCATTGTGAAGTGTGAATCAGGCACCTCGGGTGTATTAACACTTTGTTCAGTCAGACCATCCAGACAGCATTTCAATAAACAAATCAGTGGAATGGTAATGCTGATAAGAGCATCATCACTGTTTACAAGGTTGGTACAGTAATCAAAATTCTCTAGTACCTGACAAATGTCTGTAATCCACACCCACTCTGCAGTACTTATGTCTAGCAGGTGTGTCTGACAGTCATGTTCCAGCTGGAATTGGGATACTGCCCTCTGCTGCTCATGGATCCTGGCCAACATATGATAGGTTGAATTCCATCTCGTAGGGAGGTCATATATTAGTCTGTGATGAGGCAAGTGTAAGCGCTGCTGCAGCACTTCCAGGCCAGAAAAAGAGGGAGATGACTTGAGTGCTAATACGTCGTACCTTGGTAAGTAGGTCTGGTATCTTAGGGTATTTTTTGAGAAATTGCTGAACCACTAAACAACTCGGGCCATACAAGGAACGTGCACAAGCTTTCCAAGCTTTAAAGCCACCACCAGATTACGACCATTATCACACACTACCATCCCTGGACGGAGGTCCAACAGTGCAAGCGACTCATCTGTCTGCTTAGTTATTGCTGTCAAAAGCTCGGGTGCCATGTGCGATTTGTCACCGATACAGATGAGCTTCAGTAGAGCGTATTGCCACTTAGCCGAGGCAGTGCTGCCGAGATTCAAGCTTGAGAATGCTGTCGACGGTTGGACAGCGGCGGATGTTGAGGAGGATGCACAGGAGCCAGATGAAGAGTAGGAGGAGGAGGGAGTTGTTGCTGTAGGAGGCAACTGAAACTCTGATTGAAGTGGGGCCCGCTATTCTGGGTGTGGGAATTATATGGGATGTGGCCGGCTCAGACTCTGTTCCAGCCATCACCAGGTTCACCCAGTGTGCCGTCAGTGAGATGTAGCGTCCCTGACCACTTACGCTTGTCCACGTGTCTGTGGTTAAGTGGATCTTCCCTGTTATGGCGTTGGTGAGAGCCCGTTTGATGTTTAGGGACTTGTGATTGTGGAGCTCGGGGACGGCACAATGAGCAAAATAGTGGCAGCTAGGCACAGAATACCGATGTTCTGCCACAACCAAAAGGTCGCGGAAAGCCTCTGCTCCCACAAGCCGATACGGCAACATCTCAAGGGCTATCAATCGTGCAATGTGTGCAGTTATGGTTTGCGCCCTTGGGTGCGTAACGAGGTATTTTCGCGTCTTTTCGAAGGTCTGTGGTATGGAAAACTGAACGAAACGCTGAGACACCAAAGCGAATGTGGTCAATGATGATTGAGTGTGGTCAACATCAGGTTGGGAGAAGGAGGCATCAGCGCCACCTTCTTGCGCACGAGTTTGGGAAGCAGGCAGCCCAGGGCAGTGTTTTGAGTCTGGAAATCGTGGTTTTTACCTAGAGCTTTCAACCACCTAGTGATGTGCTTGGCTAACATATGGTTTCTCATGCTGGAGGTGCCCAAGCTGGAAGTATTTCTGCCTCTGCTAAGCTTGGTCTGACAGACAGATTTGACAAATGGTAACCATTTGGTCCAGAGGACTCTTGGGAAAAAAACTCCCACACAATCGCAGCATGGACCCTTGGATTCTGAGATGACACAGGTGGTGGTGTCATGTGCACAGTTGGTTGACCTCTGGCAGTGGTCGAACCCCTATCTCTTACAGCCTTTTTGTGGACTATGGGTACATGCTCCTCTGCACTGCTGCTCTCGCAATCTATGCTATTCGTCCATGTTGGATCAGTCACCTCATCATCGACAAGGTCGTCTTCACTTTCCTGAAGGTCAACATCATCGGTGATGGAGGTTTCACACTGACCTGAGGGAAACTGTGTCTCATCATCCTCAAACACTTCCACCTGTTTGCCCAGCATGTCACAGCCAACAACATGGCTTTCTTCTGGCCTTGGGTTCTCAAAGATCTGTGCATAACTGCACACCACAGCCTCACATGCTTTGGTGGTGTCGTGCGGTGAAAGGCAAGAAGGTCAAAGGGTTCCGTAAACAGTTCCTCAGAGTAACCTGCTTTGGGGTCATATGTTTCCTTAGAATATTGATGTTGTGAGGAAGGAGGACCAGGCTGAGGATTTGATGGCCCAGCCTCGGAGCTACTCATGTCTGTCTGTGTGGACTCTTGGGATTTGCTACTCGACAAGTAACTGGAGGCATTTTCTGCTAGCCAACTCGTTACCTGTTCGCATTGTTCAGGGCGCAAGAGTGCTTTCCCACATGTACAAGAAAATTGGGATAGGAATGCAGAGGCAGATAAAGCAGGAACCTTTTTCTTTGGCTTGGTCACACTGCTTGGGCGACCACCACTGTCACCACCACCTCGTCCACGGCCCTTACCGCCTCTTTTTCCCATTTTTTGGTTTGATTATTTGAAGGTGAACACTGTAACGACCTTTTGGGCAGGCAGTGGAAAAACACTGATGCTGGGTTAGTAAGCTTGTGTTAATAGTTTTCCATGATAGCTGTTTCTGTAAGTCTAAAAAATGCAAGGTAGCTTTATAGGACAAAGTACCATTTGGATGAGTCAATAAAGATGTTGTGAATGTCTTTCAGCCCTAAAAGAAAACAGGGTTTGACACAACTTTTATTTTAGTATTGGTTTTTGGCACTCAGACTGTGTTTTAGAAGCAGCAGGCCACTATCTAGGTTCTGTACGATATGAAGCAAACATCAGGATGCTAGGTTGGTGCTATAATGGTATTTGGCTTGCGGCAGAAGTAGAGCCACTGAGACTGACTATTAATTTAAATTTTGTAACATTGAGGTCCCCTTCACACGCACGTGTCTCCGGTACGTGCTAGGTCCGTGCCCGCATGTACCGGAGACACGGGCACACATAAACCCATTAAAATCAATTGGTTTATGTGCACGCACGTATGCAGCCATTGGCCCGTGCCTCCGTGTGGAGCAGACGTGTGTCCGTGTGCTCCACACGGATGCATGCCCATTTTACACGGCCTGCACCCGTACCACACGGATGTAGTGTGCATGCGGTCCCGTTTGACACGCGCCGGAGAAAACACACATGTCAGAGAAAAAAATAACATATCTTTACTCACCTTCTCCAGCCCTCTTGTCTCTGCCACTGCTGTCACTTGCTGCCGACCGACGCTCATTATGCTCATTTAATATTCACTTCACTGCGGTGGAAGCGGCAGCAGCGGGGAGACAGCAGGGCTGAAGACCGAAGATCAGCACCACGGACAGCAACGCCAGGGACAGGTGAGTTGAAAGTTCCCATTCTCTGTGTGTTATTACGGATAACACACGGAGAACACACGTAGTGCCATAAACACAGCACACGGAGGGGAAAACGCACCTTTGACACGTCCGTGAAACACGTGCGTGATTTTCACGGACGTGTGAAGGGGGCCTGACACTGTGTTTTAGTAGCAGCAGGACACTATCTAGGTTCTGTACGATATGAAGCAAACACCAGAATGCTAGGTTGGTGCTATAACAGTATTTGGCTTCAGGCAGAACTACAGGCCCTGACACCAATTTTTGGGGGTTTTTTTTACACTTAAGGCCGCTTTACACGCTGCGACGTCGCTCAAGCGATTTTGTTGGGGTCACGGAATTTGTGATGCACATCCGGCCGCTTTAGTGATGCGTTGCGTGTGACACCTATGAGCGATTTTGAATCGTTGCAAAAACGTTCAAAATCGCTCATCGGTGACATGCCCCCCTATTATCGATTATCGCTGCTGCAGCTAGCGATGTAGTTCCTCGTTGCTGTGGTAGCACACATCGCTATGTGTGATGTCGCGGGCGGAGGAGGGGACGCTGTGCTCTCCCACTGCTCGGGTCCGGCTGCCGCTGCTGCTGCGGCCTCTGCTGCTCGGTGGCTCGAGCGATGGGCCGGATCCCAGGGACTCAAGCGGCGCTCCTTGCCCGTGAGTGAAAAGGGGATTGGTATTGGGGATTTATTGGTGATGCCACCCACGGTTGTGGTGATTGTGTGGACACCACCGCTGCTCTGTATGGGGATCCCGGGAGCGGTGACAGGGAGCAGCTTTGTTGTTATTTCTCCCCTCCATGGGTAGGGGGTTGGTTGTCCCGGGGCCCGTTGATGGGGTAAGGGTGAATGGCAGGCCGGGTGCGGGGCCTGGTGAGGTGCAGGGTCGCGGGGGCAGCGCTGTGCCGTACGCCACGGTGGTACTCACTCAGCCTGAGACGTTGACACAGTTCTCGGTAAAACACACGGCTGGAAAGACGGTTCCCACGGACGGCTGCTGTTGCTTTTCCCTGGTAGTTAACGGTGACTGTCTCTTTCCCTGCACCATGTGTAATGTTGGTAGCGATGGGTTCCCACCGGTAACCCGCTCCCCGACTTGGATATGGGCCGGAGGAGCCCCTCTTTGCCCGCAGGCGCTGGCCCTGAGAAACTGGTGCCTTGGCGTTGGCGGTGTCTCTCTCCTACGGTTGGACTGTTGCCTTTAATCGGGACTTAGTTGCTGGGAGACCCGGAGGTCCCCTTCACTGACGGATTTGGCAAATTCACGGCGACTCCTAGCCTTGCCGAGATCCGAAAGGCCCCTGCCAATGGTGCTGGCTTCTCTTCGTATACCGGTCCGGTACCGCCGGGCCACCACCCGTCCACGGTCCTTTCGGCAACCTCCGATCAGCCTCTCCTGCAGACGGTCACCGCCGTCTGCCAACCTTGCTGTCTTAGTCCGGGGCACACACCCGGACCAACTTCAGGCTTTCAAACTGTCACTTTCTCCTTCACTTCAACTCCTCTCACTTGCTCCTCTACCACTTCACTCTCCCTTCAACTTCAGCTCCAACTCATCTGCCTGGTTTTCCCGCCTCCAGGGCTGTGAACTCCTCGGTGGGCGGAGCCAACCGCCTGGCCCACCCCCTGGTGTGGACATCAGCCCCTGGAGGAAGGCAACAAGGCTTTCTGGTTTAGCTTTGGTGTACCTATCCGGGGTGTAGGGTGTGGTGGTGTCATTACCTGTGACCCCTGGCTTGCCCAGGGCGTCACATGTGACACCGCAGGATCGAGGAACCTCACCTTACCTGCTTCCCGGCCGCCAATGAGGAAGGAAGGAGGTGGGCGGGATGTTACGTCCCGCTCATCTCCGCCCCTCCGCTTTTATTGGGCGGCGGTCCAGTGACGCTGCTGTGATGTCGCTGTGACACTGAACAAACTGCCCCCTTAGAAAGGAGGCCGTTCACCGGTCACAGCGATGTCGCTAGGCAGGTAAGTAGTGTGACGGGTCCGCGCGATGTTTTGCGCCACTGGCAGCGATTTGCCCGTGTCGCATAACCAATGGGGGCGGGTACGTACGCTAGTGATATTGGTCACGATATCACAGCGTGTAAAGCGGCCTTTACACTAGGATTTTTTTATCAGTAGGGTACTATGGAGTTTATGAAACCAAAAAAGGTGTTTCTGCACACAAAAATTTCATCCAATAACCATCATGTTTTTAGAAAAAATATCAAATTTTATTCCATCATAATTGAAGTATAACATTATATTACTTTATTAATTGCTGGTATACACAGAGTTAAAAAACCCTACCCCATAAAAACAACCAATGAAAACAACTGGTGCATTGTGGAACAGGACATAATATCAAAAAATTCATGCATCATGCACACATATGAGTTCCTGGGTATAAATGGGCACGGGCACATCCAGTGATTGCCCACTACTGTGTTAAAGTGCCAAAAAGGGGCTCAAAATATTTTAGATCTTAAACCTGCAATTTGCATTCCATATTGCGACCAAATCTATAACTATGTGGGTGAAATAAGGCTATTTCCTAGTTGACAGAGTTGATATATACATCATCTATAGGGGACATCATTCAAAACCAATATATATATATATGATGCAATCCCTCCTATTAAAGGGAAAAAGACCTTTTCAAATGTTGACAAAATTGTGTTATTGCATAGAGTATCTCCCAACATTTAAACATATTGCATATTTTATCAGATATTTGCCTTGGATTGTAAATGAGTTACCCCCATCAGAGTTGAAAATAATTCAGAGGGCCAAGGTTGATATCCCCGGCAGGTGAGTCACAACAACCAGCACCTCAATGTACACTGGTACATAAAGAAACAACCACGATGATAGTGCTTCCCATATCACATATATAATTGTGAGTTGCTAGATACAATTGTAAATAGGTGAAAACACCTCCGGAGATTTCCCACAAGATCTTAAGTTTAAAGGAAAAAACACCTCCATTGAGATTTGGTACAATTCAAAGAGCCATATTCATATACCCAGGTGACGGACCACAACGCCCAGCACCTCACAATTATATATGTGATATGGGAAGGCAAATATCTGATAAATATTGCAGGTTTAAGATCTAAAATATTTTGAGCCCCTTTTTGGCACTTTAACACAGTAGTGGGCAATCACTGGATGTGCCCGTGCCCATTTATACCCAGGAACTCATATGTGTGCATGATGCATGAATTTTTTGATATTATGTCCTGTTCCACAATGCACCAGTTGTTTTCATTGGTTGTTTTTATGGGGTAGGGTTTTTTAACTCTGTGTATACCAGCAATTAATAAAGTAATATAATGTTATACTTCAATTATGATGGAATAAAATTTGATATTTTTTCTAAAAACATGATGGTTATTGGATGAAATTTTTGTGTGCAGAAACACCTTTTTTGGTTTCATATATGAGTTACATGGTGGAATCTGCGTTGTTTAATGTGTAAACAGATATGGATCTTTGGTCCTTCTTTTTGGTTAATACTATGGAGTTTATGTATGCTATGAAGCCAACACAACTGTGCTTGTATTGAAATGGTGGCTGACAGGTACTACCCTCCACCTTAACCCGTTGTTTTGGAGATTTTTGGACCTTTGTTTTAGGAATTTGCAATACCTAGCCCTTTTAGAAGAGACACAAGGGATGTAGCAGTGCTGGGATTGTTGATTAATTAGTAGCAGATGTCAGGACAGCTTTAAATCTCTCCCTGCCTCTGAAAAAGCTCTCCCTATATCAGACACAGCACTAACATACCGTATGCAGCACTAATAAGAGGATTTTATTTATTTTTATTTTTTTAAAGATGGATCGCTCTCACCTAACAAAGCACTGCATTAACACTGGCCCTATACCTGGGTCCGCATTCACTATTTTGCAGCCTGGAGATTTATGGAGCTGCTAGCATCTACTGACTACTGGCTTCAGCCCTTAGAAGGACTATTTAGGAGTTTGCCGCATGAACACTTTCACTTACAAGGCACTGCACTGTCACTGGCCCTATAGCTGGGTCCGCATTCACAGATTTGCGGTCTGGCAATTTATGGAGCTGCTAGCAGCTACTGGACACTGTCTTCAGCTCTTAGAAAGACTATTTATTAGTTGGATCTATGAACGCTCTCCCGCACATAATACAGTCTATCTACAGCACCATACCTCCCAACCTTTAAAGAACGGAAAGAGGGACAAAGTTTGCGGCGCGCATAGCGCGATGCGGCAATTTTTAGGCCACGCCCATGGCCACGCCTCTTACCACACCCAGTCAGCAATGACAATCATTGTTTTAGAAACAGTAATTAAAAAAATAAACCGTATTTTTCGGATTATAAGATGCACTTTTCCTCCCAAAAATTTGGGAGGAAAATGAGGGGTGCATCTTAAGATCCGAATACAGCTTACTGGGGTGCTGTTTGTGTGACGATCGGGTGCGTTCTGGTGGCCGGGTGCTTGTGGCTGCATGCAGGCAGCCGGGTGCCCGTTGGTGCCGGCTATCTCTCTGTACATGCAGGCGGGCGGATGTGCGTGCGGGCAGCCGGGTGCCTGTAGGTGTCGGCTGCATCTCTGTACGTGCGTGTGGGCAGCCGGGTGCCCATCGGTGCCAGCTGCCTCTCTGTACGTGCGTGGGGGCGGGCAGCCAGGTGCCCGTCGGTGCCAGCTGTCTCTCTGGCATGCGTGCGTGCGGGCAGCCGAGTACCCGTCGGTGCCAGCTGCCTCTCTGTACGTGCGTGCGGGCGGGCAGCCAGGTGCCCGTCGGTGCCGGCTGTCTCTCTGTACGTGCGTGCGGGTGGGCAGCCGGGTGCCCATTGGTGCCGGCTGGCTCTCCGTGCGTGACGGTAGGTATCCCAGTGTGTCTGCGGTTCCAGTTTCAAATGATGGCACCGTGAGTCAGCGCATGCGCAGATGGATCTCTTGGATGAGCGCTCCATCTGCGCATGTGCTGCTCCAGGCGCCATCATTTGAAGCGGTAAGGAATAACGTTTGGAACACCATTCTACGTCTGAACTGGGTGCAAAAATCGAAAAAAACATCACTATGGGGAGATAAGGTATGCACACCAGTGACTATGTAAGGGGAATACATGAAATAGCAGAAACTGGTGTGTGAATACTGACTTGAAAAATCCAATAGCTATATGTAAGAGTGAAAATGTACATATAGCTATTGGATTTTTCAAGTCAGTATTCACACAGCAGTTTCTGCTATTTCATGTATTCCCCTTACATAGTCACTGGTGTGCATACCTTATCTCCCCATAGTGATGTTTTTTTTAGGTTTTTGCACCCAGTTCAGACTTAGAATGGTGTTCCAAATGTTATTCCTTATTGTTAGTAGTTTTTCGTTTGTGAACCCTCCCCAACCACACCTATTGCCAATCCATATCATACGCATAAATAGCCTGGGTCTCAGCTTCCCATACACGGTAAGTTTTTTAACTGCATGAGAGGACACACACAAGCTAGGGACCCCAACGTAGAGAAATACTTTGGCGTAGTGTTGGGGCTCTATTGCATTGATCAATTCAGTAGCTAAATTTCTCTTTATTCATATGTTCATGGCAGTAATGCAGATTCCATTTTTCACATTTTCACTCTTACATATAGCTATTGGATTTTTCAAGTCAGTATTCACACAGCAGTTTCTGCTATTTCATGTATTCCCCTTACATAGTCACTGGTGTGCATACCTTATCTCCCCATAGTGATGTTTTTTAGGTTTTTGCACCCAGTTCAGACTTAGAATGGTGTTCCAAACGTTATTCCTTATTGTTAGTAGTTTTTCGTTTGTGAACCCTCCCCACACACCTATTGCCAATCCATATCATACGCATAAATAGCCTGGGTCTCAGCTTCCCATACACGGTAAGTTTTTTAACTGCATGAGAGGACACACACAAGCTAGGGACCCCAACGTAGAGAAATATTTTGGCGTAGTGTTGGGGCTCTATTGCATTGATCAATTCAGTAGCTAAATTTCTCTTTATTCATATGTTTATGGCAGTAATGCAGATTCCATTTTTCACATTTTCACTCTTACATATAGCTATTGGATTTTTCAAGTCAGTATTCACACAGCAGTTTCTGCTATTTCATGTATTCCCCTTACATAATCATTTGAAGCGGAACCGCGTACACACTGAGACACTTACTTCACCGGCCTGCTCCACCTGTCACCCGCCGCCACGGAGCCGCCGCGGCTCCCACCACGGACGCCGCTGTCACCACGGACCCGCTGCGGCTGACGCTACTAGCCCGCTGCGGCTGCCAGCACAACCTCTGCCTCCTGTGACCCCACTTCACCACCACTGCTGGCCCCCTCCGGTAAGAGAACACCGGATTATAAGAGAGACCCCATTTTTTTTTCTTACCTTTTTTTAGCTCTAAATTTGGGGTGCGTTTTATAATCCGGTGCGCCTCATAAAACGAAAAATACGGTACATAGATTTATTTCTAAGTAGTAAATTAAAATATAAATGCAAACTTGGCCGTGTTACTTTTAAACTAGAATATTTTAAAACACAAAATTCTGTTTTAAAGCAGATCTTTCCCCTAAATCTGCCCCATGTACAAAACTGCAGACTTCATGACAGAACCGCTTTATTAGATAAAATATCTGTAATACTGTGCTTTTGGTTAATGGGAGGAATTAGTGAATACAGGCAACTTACTGTTCTGATTGTTCCAATTGCGGAGACACGGGGGTCAGTGGGTGCTCTCGTCCGCTGATCCGTCCGCCTTTAGAAAGACAGGATGGCCCAGGGCTCATCCCAACTGAACGCCTGACATCCTTAATCCCTCCCTCTCCTCCTCAGCTGTGATCCGATGGATGGATCAGATCACAGTGTAATGGCTCACGCTCACAGCACAGCAGGAGCCGAGGGTCATTAGCATATCGCATCACATGTGATATGCCAGTGTGACCTCAGCTTGGTATGTGCGCACGTTGCGTTCTGTGCAGTGCGGAATAGAACACACCCTCTGGCAGACTGGACAAATGTAAACACTGCGTTTGTAATAAAAAAAAAATGCACCCAAAACTCATGCATTTTGGATGCATTTTCCATGCGTTTTGCATGCATTTTGGATGCATTTTTGATTTTTGACAGTGCGTTCCCCCATCAATTCAGCTCTGCTACATGCCTGCTAACAGCAGACACAGATAGAGTTGCGAGATGAGAATGAACTCAGATGAACTTCACCCAACTTCATTGTCATCCCGCGGCTCTGTCTGTGTATCGCGTCCTGGTTAGCGGTCACCCTTGAAGGACGCACCGGTGACCGCAAATCCCCTGAGTGACTGAAGTGAGCAGCGCCATCAGCGGTGCTGTCACTCAGGTTACCCGCGGCCAGCTGGAGTCCTCCACCTGAGACCGCAACTCACCTGTGATGTCATCGCTGATCGCGCAGCTCACTTCAGTCAGTCGGGCGATTTGCTGTCACAGTTGGAGGAGTGACCGCAGGTAACCTGAGTGATGTCATCGCTGATCGTGCGGCTCACTTCAGTTGCTGCGTGGAGCTGATAGAAAGCAATCGTGGTCTGTGGCCGCACCTGTCAGCTTCATGCAGCAGAGCTGGATGCGTCGCGGGACCTCATGTGGATTACGTTGTTCCTGGTGGGGTATTTGGGGGTTTAATAAAATGGTGAAAAAGGGTTTTTTTTTGTCTTTTATTCCAAATAAAGGATTTTTGGGTGTATGTGTTTATTTTCTTTAACTTACAGGTTAATCATGGTAGATATCTCGGGGAGACGCCTGGCATGATTAACCTAGGACTAAAGCGGGCTTTACACGCTGCGACATCGCTAATGCGGAGTCGTTGGGGTCACGGATTTTGTGACGCACATCCGGCTGCATTAGCGATGCCGTTGCGTGTGACACCGATAAGCGATTTTGCATCGTTGCAAAAACATGCAAAATCGCTAATCGGCGACATGGGGGTCCATTCTTAAAAATCGTTACTGCAGCAGTAACGAAGTTGTTCCTCGTTCCTGCGGCAGCACACATCGCTGCGTGTGACACCGCAGGAACGAGGAAGCTCCCCTTACCTGCCTCCCGGCCGCTATGAGGAAGGAAGGAGGTGGGCGGGTTGTTACGTCCCGCTCATCTTCGCCCCTCCGCTGCTATTGGGCGGCGGTTCAGTGACGCTTCAGCGACGTCGCTGTGACACCGCACGGACCGCCCCCTTAGAAAGGAGGCGGTTCGCCCGTCACAGCAACGTCGCCGGACAGGTAAGTATGTGTGACGGCTGTTGTGCGGCACGGGCAGCGATTTGCCCGTGTCGCGCAACAGATGGGGGCGGGTACCCACACTAGCGATATCGGGACCGATATCGCAGTGTGTAAAGTAGCCTTTAGTGGCAGCTATGGGCTGCCATTAATTCCTTATTACCCCGATTGCCACCACACCATGGCAATTCGGGATGAGCCGGGTAGAGTACCAGGACTGTCGCATCTAATGGATGCGGCAATTCTGGGAGGCTGCTGGCTGATATTGTTAGGCTGGGGGGGCTCCACATAACGTGGAGCTCCCCATCCTGAGAATACCAGCCTTCAGCCGTGTGGCTTTACCCTGGCTGGTATTGTTAGGGCCAGGTGGACGGGCAGACCCAGGAGGTGGATCCACTGGGCTGAACACCTCACCGAGGGCAAGGTGCCCGGTAGCCGGAGCACTAGCAGGACAGTCCGTTCAGAGGAGTGGAGTGAAGAAGTCCCTGGGACCACGGGGTCTCTGATGGTAGTCCGGGTGACGGAGCTCAGGTTCGGAGGCCGAGATGACGTCAGGCAGAGTCCGGAACCAATGGAGCGAGAAGGCGGGTCACCACAGAAATCGGAGATGGTAGGAAGTGACGGGATGGCAGGCCGTCACCGTTCGGGGTTCGGGTATCGTCAGGACCGGTTGGCGAGGCAGGAGCAGCTCTACGAGAGAGATAGGTGAGTATATCACAAGACACAAGGAGACCTGACTCCTAGCTTAGAAAACACGAAGAACAGGCCCCGCCCACTTGGAAAGGATCCCCCTATATACCCAGTACCTGATCCTTCAATATCCTGTTGGAGGACACTGGCCCTTTAAGAAAGGGTCAATGACCGCGCGCGCGCCCTAATGCGCATGCGCGAGGCCCGGGTGCCAGAAGCCAGGGCAGGGAGCGGTGAACAGGAGGCAGGAGAGCCGGGCTGGAGCAAAGGTGCCGACGGGCGCCGGGAGCGGGGACCGGGCCGCCTGGGGACAGCAGGTGATGCGGCCTAGAGGCTGTGGATCGGGGGACGCCTGACAGAGGAGCCGGGGAGCGAGGCAGGGAAGCTGGGGAGCGTGGCAGGGGAGCCGGGGAGCGAGGCAGGGGAGCCGCAGAACGTGGCAGGGGAGCCGGGGAGCGAGGCAGGGGACCAGGAGAGCGTGACAGTACCCCCTCCCCCACGCCCCCCTCCCCGCAACCGGGACAGGAAGGCACGTATCAGAGGAGTACCCACATTCTCCCGGGGTTCCCAGGACCTATCCTCAGGATCATACCCTGCCCAGTCCACCAGGAAGAACTGTCGGCCCCGTACGGTTTTCATGGCCACGATATCCCTTACCGCATAGATGTCATCATCAGCAATAGGAGGAGGAGCAGAACTGGCAGCAGCGGAGAAGGGACCAAGGACAACCGGCTTGAGCAGGGAGACGTGGAAGGAGTTGGGTATCCTCATCGTGGCCGGGAGCTGCAGCTTGTAGGAGACCTCATTTATTTTGCTGAGGACTTTAAACGGCCCGATGTAGCGAGGACCCAGCTTGTATGATGGTAGCTTCAATCGAACGTACTTGGAAGCACCGGTACGTAGTTCCACCGGCTTGGTGATCCACGAGATGGTGTCAGAGAGGGGTCTCCCATCTACAGAGGCAATCACAAGGGGTTTGTTGAGTGGAGTAACAGGCACCTGGTACTTGTCCACCGTGGCCTGCTGGATGAAATTGCCTGTTGCCCCGGAATCGAGGTACGCCTCGGCCGTGAACCGCGTCTCTCCCATTGTCACTTGAACGGTCCACGTAACCGGGTCTGAGAGAGTCCCAGCACCTAGGGTGGCCTCTCCTACCAACCCTAGGCTTTGGAGTTTCCCGGCCTCTCTGGACAGGAGTGTAGAAGGTGTGTGCCCTCTCCGCAGTAGAAGCAGAGGCCCTTGGCGAGCCGTTCTGCTCGGCGTTGTTCGGACTGCCGCAAACGGTCAATCTGCATGGGCTCATGGACAGAGACACCAGACGACGCTGACTGAAGTACAGTGGGCTTCTGCAGAGGAGAGGAATTCCGTATCGGACGTCTCTCACGGGACACCTCTTTGGATCGTTCCTGGAATCTGAGGTCCACGTGGGTGGCTAGTGCGATCAGGGCATCCAGGGTGGAAGGAACATCGCGGCCTGCCAGCTCGTCCTTAATACGGCTGGAGAGTCCTTCTCAGAAGGCGGCAGTGAGGGCTTCATTGTTCCATCCCAATTCTGAGGCCAAAGTGCGGAAGCGGATGGCATACTGCCCTACCGTCATGGTCCCCTGACGTAGCCTGAGGAGTGATGAGGCGGATGCAGCGGCACGTCCAGGTTTGTCAAAGGTGTTTCTAAATGCCTGCAGGAAGTCCTGGATGTTAGTGGTCACAGGGTCCTCCTTTTCCCACAAGGGGTTCATCCAGGCCAGTGCCTCACCCTCTAGATGGGACATCACAAACGCCACCTTGGCTTGGTCGGAGGCAAACAAGTGCGGAAGCAGCTTGAAATGGAGGGAGCACTGGTTTAAGAATCCTCTGCAGGTCTTGGGATCTCCGGCATATCGGAGTGGAGAGGCCAAGCGGAGTTTAAAAGCTTCTGAGGTAGCCGCCACAGGAACCGTGGCCGTGGACTGTGCAGTAGCAACCTGAGATGCCAGGGACGTGGCAGATGCTTGCAGCGTGTGCAGGCGGGTATCCACAGAGGACATGAAGGCCAGCATGCGGGTCTGGGTCTCGCGCTGTCGTATGAGTTCCTGCTGCAGGGTGCCCAGCTGGGCCGCTAGTGCTTCGGCAGGATCCATGGCCTGTTCTTACTGTTAGGGCCAGGTGGACGGGCAGACCCAGGAGGTGGATCCACTGGGCTGAACACCTCACCGAGGGCAAGGTGCCCGGTAGCCGGAGCACTAGCAGGACAGTCCGTTCAGGGGAGTGGAGTGAAGAAGTCCCTGGGACCACGGGGTCCCTGATGGTAGTCCGGGTGACGGAGCTCAGGTTCGGAGGCCGAGATGACGTCAGGCAGAGTCCGGAACCAATGGAGCGAGAAGGGGGGTCACCACAGGGATCGGAGATGGTAGGAACTGACGGGATGGCAGGCCATCACCGTTCGGGGTTCGGGTATCGTCAGGACCGGTTGGCGAGGCAGGAACGGCTCTACGAGAGAGATAGGTGAGTATATCACAAGACACAAGGAGACCTGACTCCTAGCTTAGAAAACATGAAGAACAGGCCCCGCCCACTTGGAAAGGATTCCCCTATATACCCAGTACCTGATCCTTCAATATCCTGTTGGAGGACACTGGCCCTTTAAGAAAGGGTCAATGACCGCGCGCGCGCCCTAATGCGCATGCGCGAGGCCCGGGTGCCAGAAGCCAGGGCAGGGGGCGGTGAACAGGAGGCAGGAGAGCCGGGCTGGAGCAAAGCTGCCGACGGGCGCCGGGAGGGGGGAACGGGCCGCCTGGGGACCGCAGGTGATGGGGCCTGGAGGCTGTGGAGCGGGGGACGCCTGACAGAGGAGCCGGGGAGCGAGGCAGGGAAGCCGGGGAGCGTGGCAGGGGAGCCGGAGAGCGAGGCAGGGGAGCCGGAGAGCGTGGCAGGGGAGCCGGGGAGCGAGGCAGGGGACCCGGAGAGCGTGACAGGTATCATAATTGGGGGGGGGACAGTTTAAGATTATTTATTTATTTTACTGCTTGATATAGACCCGCCCACCGGCGGCTGTGATTGGTTGCAGTGACACAGCTGTCAGTGTGGGGGTGTTTCTAACTGCAACCAATCTTAGGCGCCGGTGGGCGGGGAAAGCAGGGAATATGAGATGGAATAATGAGCGTCCGGTATTTTCAAAAGAGGAAAAGCTGCCAGAGCAGTGTGACAGTTATGCAGCGTCTCGCCCGTGATTGGTGAGTATGAGAGAGGGAGAGAGACTGACCGACAGACAGAGAGACAGAGAGACAGAGAGAGAGAGACAGAGAGAGCGACCAACTGACAGAGAAAGAGACCGACCGACAGACAGAGGGACATTGACCGACATCGACAGACAGAGACTGAAAAGACCTGCGTTTTGTTTGTCAAAAAAGCACGCGGAACACAACAAAAATGCAGTCCAAGTGCATTGTGGTTGCGTTTTGACCCACATCATTGATTTCAAAGGGTGGAGAACGCAGCTAAAAAAATAACAAATTATTTTATATATGCTCGTGGTTTCTTAGCGCAGCAAAACCCCCCGTTTTTCTCCAGTTTTTTACGCTGAAAATGTTCTCTCCCTCCTGCAGGCACTCTGCACTCTCCCTGCTGCAGGCACACTGTTCTCTCCCTCCTGCAGGCACTCTGCACTCTCCCTGCTGCAGGCACACTGCTCTCTCCGTCCTGCAGGCACACTGCTCTCTGCCTCCTGAAAGCACTCTGCACTCTCCCTCCTGCAGGCAAACTGCTCTCTCCCTACTGCAAGCACACTGCACTCTCTCCTGCAGGCACACTGCTCTCTTCCTGCTGCTGGCACACTGCTCTCTCCCTGCTGCAGGCACACTGCTCTCTCCCTCCTGCAGGCACACTGCGCTCTCCCTGCTGCAGGCACTCTGAACTCTCTCTGCTGCAGGCACTCTGCACTCTCCCTGCTGCAAGCACACTGCTCTCTCCGTCCAGCAGGCACACTGCTCTCACCCTCCTGCAAGCACACTGCTCTCTCTCTCCTGCAAGCACACTGCGCTCTCCCTCCTGCAAGCACACTGCTCTCTCCCTCCTGCAGGCACTCTGCACTCTCCCTGCTGCTGGCACACTGCTCTCTACCTTCTGCAGACACACTGCTTTCTCATTGCTCCAAGCACACTGCACTCCCTCCTGCAGGCACTCTGCATTCTCCCTGCTGCTGGTGCACTTACCTCAGTTGCAGAACTGACGGTTTTGAAGCAGCCGCTCTGCAGATGAGTCTATCACATGTGAGAATCCTGGGTAGAGGGGGCAGGCAGAGGGGGCGTGGCCAGCTTCGAGAGCAGCAGGAGGAGACAAGGAAGGCATCCGAGGAGTGTGTGTGTCCAGCATAGAGGGGGGGAGTGGACGACCGCAAAGGGGCGTGGCCAGCAGCATAGATGCCAAGGAAGGCACCCAGAGAGTGTGGCAGGCATCCGTAGGGGACGTTGTCTGCAGAGTGCGGGGCGAGGCAGATGCGTCTCACTGCACTGCGGGACACAGCTTCCCGGGCATGAGAACGGGACTGACGTATAAAATCGGGGCTGTCCCGCTATATCTGGGACGGTTGGGAGGTATGCACCACCAGTTCCCCAATGACTGTGTGTTCACAAAATGGCCGCTGGCTTATATAGCCCCTATGACGCTCTGTGGCGAAACCAATCACAGTAACATCACAACAAAGATGGCTGCGGCGAGCGTGAGGGCAAGCAACGTCAGATGTGTTCATTGGCTGGAAAACAGGCGCCAGGATTTCAGAAATGAAAATGAAAGTATCGGAGCGGATGCTGTTTTATTCGTCGGATACCAAATGGTGAGAATAGCCTGTTATCCGTTGGATACTGAATAGCGGCGAATACATTCGCTCATCCCTAGTCATTATGTTAGCAAACTATTAGTAGGTACAAACATGGAAGTGATGGAAAACCTTAGGCCATGTGCACATGTGACAAGCTGGTCAGCCAGGTGGTCACAGATAGGGCCCCGCATTACACCTGTCCCTCATAGGTAACACACAGACAAACACTAAAACCCTAGTCACCCCCCTCAGGGCTTGATGGACACACCAGGGAGTGGAACCAGGCGGTTGGAAGACGCCCACCTAGGAGTCTCAGGCAGCCTGAGGCGGGAAATTAAACAGAACAGTCTGAGAGTTCAAGTTGGAGAGGTGTGTGGGCTGGAGCTGTGTGCAGCTCCAGCAGAGGAGAGAAACCAATTTGAGCAGGTGCCAGGGTAGGAGCCCTGTTACCTGGTGCCTTTGGCTAGAAGGCAGATTGCAGTCTCAGTCTGCAGGAGCCGGGAAGACGGCTCGGTGGAACTGAGGTGGACCGGGACAGGGTTGTAGCCCGCCGGTACTGACCCAGGGGAACCGACTAGGAAACCGGAGCACAAAGGGGGTACTCAGACCCTGAAGCTAGGTCCAGAAGCTACTGGGGGCTAGCTAATTAACCCCTTCACGACCATGGACGGATCTTTCCGTCATGGATCGTGTCCCGGTAAGCCCTGCCCCCTGTTTTCAACAGCTGACATGTGTGCCTACATGTTCCGAGTGGAATCGCATTCCACCCGGAACATTAACCCCTTAGATCTCGCTGCCAAAGTCTGGCAGCGAGATCTATATGCGCGCGGCCATGTTTTTTACTTACCGCCGCCCCCTCCGGACGTCACGTGAGTGATCACGTGACGTTCGGTGGTTGCCATCGTAGCACAGGGTCATGTGATGACGCCTGATGCTATGAAGTTTCACTTTCATTCTTCCTCGGCACGGAGCAGAGGAAAAAAGAAAGTGACTATTTCTGCTGTTTACAGCGGTATAGCTGTGATCAGCAGATAGCGATCAGCAATCGGATTGCTGATCGCTATAGCCCCCTAGGGGGACTAGTAAAATAAAATAAAAAAAGTTAAAAAAAGTTTTAAAAAATTTAAAAAAAAACAAAAAACCTAAAAGTTCAAATCACCCCCCTTTCCCCCCATTGAAAATTAAAGGGTTAAAAAATAAATAAATATACACATATTTGGTATCGCCGCGTTCAGAAATGCCCGATCTATCAAAATATAAAATCAATTAATCTGATTGGTAAACGGCGTAGTGGCAAAAAAATTCCAAACGCCAAAATTACGTTTTTTGGTCGCCGCAAGTTTTACGCAAAATGCAATAACAGGCGATCAAAACGTAGCATCTGCGCAAAAATGCTACCATTGAAAACATCAGCTTGAGACGCAAAAAATAAGCTATTATTGAGCCATAGATCCCAAAAAATAAGAACGCTACGTGTTTCAGAAAATGGCGCAAAACGTGTGCCACTTTTTTTGGACAAACCTGTGAATTTTTTTTAACCCCTTAGATACAAGTAAATCTATACATGTTTGGTGTCTACAAACTCGCACCGACCTCAGGCATCATACCCACACATCAGTTTTACCATATAGTGAACACCGTGAATAAAACATCCCAAAAACTATTGTGCCATCACACTTTTTTGCAATTTTTCCACACTTGGAATTTTTTTGCTGCTTTCCAGTACACCATATGGTAAAACTTATGATTTTATTTAAAAGTACAACTTGTCCCGCAAAAAACAAGCCCTCATATGGCAAGATTGACGGAAAAATAAAAAAGTTACGGCTCTCAGAAGAAGGGGAGCAAAAAACAAAAACGCAAAAATGGAAAGTGCCCCGGGGCTGAAGGGGTTAACTGATTGAGGCCAGGACTAGAGGTCCTGTCCCACCCAAAGTCCCGACTAAAGACAACAGCCCAACGAGGGGGATAAAAAGCCACCGCCACGGCTCAGAGATCCCACGGGCCAGCGTCTGCGGGCAACGGGCTCCTTAGGCGCTGCAGCCACTCTCCCTGCCATTTGTGCCAGCTCCGGACCTCCACTGCAGTCGTCCATTCACCTCACATTGTGATCCTGTCACCCCTCCACCTATGGCAACAACCTTGAGAAAGGCTCTATGCCGAAACGTTGGTGCTGTTGCTCTGGTTGGGTTCCATTTGCAGTGTGTCAGTCAATAAATTCACTTGCGCATACTCCCCCTTTTTGTCTTCATTTGAGTGCTGGGGTTTACTTTACTATACAAGCACACAATTGCTGTCATTGCTGCATCTTGAGTAATCATTGATCCAACTAGGTGAAAGTCAACTATAACTTAGAATTCTTTGTGTCCATCTCAAATGTGTCCAGGTCATCCATGGCAGTAGTCAATATATTTGTCTTCTTTGTGTTGAGAAGTCCAATGTTGGAGCTTTCCCGTTTGACATGCCAAAATAAGTCCTTTATTCCATCTATGTGTGTTGCTCTCAATGATGTATCATCTGCGTATATTTTAGATTGTTGATGATTCATCCAGTAATTTTGATTCTTTCTTTTCCGGCAAGTCCAGCCTTTCTGAAAATAGTTCTGCACATAAATTGAACAGAAATAGTGCGAGGATTTAGCCTTTTCCAACACCCCGCTTTGCCTGAAACCAAGTCGTTGCACTATGTTTCATTCAGACTCTTGCTTCTTGATTAATGTAAAATTTTCTAATAAGGTTGATCAGATGGTTTGTCAAACCCATAATTTACATGATATTCCAAAATTTCTGGTGATCAACTAGGTTGAAGGTTTTGCTGTAATTGATGAAGAAAATAGATCTCCTTGTTTTACTCTTTATCCTATTCCATTATCCATTTAATGTTAGCAGTTATATCTGTTGTTCCTCTGGCTTTCTGAATCCTGCTTGTTCCTCTTAACAGCTCGGAGATCCGCTAATTATTTTTCCACCTTAGATCTCACCAGCGGGAACTGGCAGGTCCCAGTGCAGAGGCGGATAAGGAGAAGACCGCGTTCACGACACCCATGGGCCTCCGTAAGTTTAACTGTATGCAATTCGGGCTCTGCAATGCACCAGGGACTTTGCAGCTGTCAATGGAGTGCTGCCTAGGACATAAAAATTTTGAAACAGCCTTACTGTACCTGGATGATGTCATAGTCTACTCGAAGACCTATGAGGACCACCTGCTGCACCTGGCCGAGGTGTTTGAGGCCTTTTCCGGGTTTGGCTTGAAAATGCCATCCAAGTGTCACCTGTTGAAGCCAAAGGTGCAGTACCTAGGTCCTATGGTAAGCGCTTAAGGTGTGGTACCTGATCCTGAAAAGGTCACAGTCATCAAGGACTGGTCAAGACAGACCACAATCAAGGAGGTGCGGCGGTTCCTCAGGCTGGTAGGCTATTACAGGAGGTTCATCAAAGGTTTCACCAAGATAGCAGTGCCCCACCAAGACCTCTTAGTGGGGCAGACCAAGAAGACCAAGAACCAGAGTCCTCTGTTTGAGTGGAATAGCCAACAAGAGGAGTCCTTCATCTGGTTGCAAATGGCTCTTACGGGTAAGGAAGTCCTAGGCTACCCTAACTATGGCCAACCATATACTCTACACGGACACTAGTAACAAGGGATTGGGAGCAGTACTGTCTCAGGTGCAGGCAGGCAGACAAAAAGTGATCGCCTACGCCAGCAGGAAGCTTCGTCAAACTGAAAGAAATCGTTAGAATTATAGTTTCTTTAAGCTGGAATTTCTCGCCATAGTCTGGGCTGTCACCAAGCGATTCAAGCATTACCTGGCTTCGGCGAAGTTTACCATCTTTACAGACAACAATCCATTGACTCAATTGGAGAACGCAAAGCTAGGTGCACTGGAATAGCGATGGATGGCCCGGCTATTCAATTATGAGTTTACCATCAAATACAGCGCAGGCCGGAAGAACACGAATGCAGATGTGCTGGTCAGGATGCCCTACTTGCCTGAAGCAGGAGAGGACCAGGATGACCTGGAGGAAATAGAGCTGCCAGCCTTCCACCAGCACAGTGTATGCCAGTACTTGCATTACGTGAAAGAAAAGCACTCAACCACGCTAGAGGTCTCTTTCAACTCGTTGTCCCTCCATAGATGTGAATAAACGCAAGACAGTGACCCAGCCGTCCGCTTAGTCAAAGAGCTGCTGACACAAGCTGACTCACACCCCGGTCAAGATGCTGCACAGGAAGTACAACAGCTGTGGAAAGAGAAGGGTAAATTGTTCATCTACAGAAGTAAGCTGTGCAGAAGAAGTGATAATCCGCGAGCCTGGAAAATAGTGGTTCCACAGAGGGATGCCCCTATGTTCCTAGTTATGTACCACGATGGAGCAGGACTCTTTGGGTGGAAGAAACTGGAGGTCCTACTTTACGACCGTTTCTTCTGGGTTGGCAAGAGAAAGGCGATCGAGAAATGGTGCCGAGAGTGTGGTCTATGCAACCTGAGGCAGAAACACCGTGAAAGCCAGAAGACTCCCCTGCAGCCAATCATCACGAAGCCTCCGAGATCTGCTGGTTAATAGCCACTATGTGGCAAGAACTCCAACAGGCCTTCTTGGATGCAGTCCTCCTAGAATTGGATGTTTCACTTGTGGCGACTGTGTAACCTGTAGGTCTGGTACCATCGTGAGGGGGAAGGAATTCCACTTAGCAGACAAAAAACAATGTTTTAGGATCAAAAAATATATTTCATGCAGTAATACACATGTCATTTATTACGCCACGTGCCCATGCGATTTAGTGTACGTGGGCTTGCTATCAAGACAAATGCAGATACGCATACGTGAACATGTACGCGATATCCTGAAAGCCCCATCCATCACAGACCTGTCATTGCTGAGAACTCTCCCCAGACACTTCAAAGCACACCACAACTGTGACCCTACAGGTCTGAAAGTGATGGCGATTGATCTGATCAATGGCGGGATTCGAGGGGGCAATCTGAAGGCTGCCTTAGCTAGACTGGAATGCAGATGGATATTTTCCCTTGGTACACTATCCCCTGCAGGACTTAACGAGCAGCTCAGTTTTGCCCCATATCTTAACACATAATAGCCCCATAATCCTCTCTACCTGTGGTAGCTAATTCCCTTAATTTGGTTCAAGAAAAGACTATCCCATGTCCATATGCTTGGGTGTTTTTATGCTTATTTTTAATTATATGTTGTTTGTTTGTTTCCCTTTTAGTAATGTAAATCTGATTGACGAATCACTTCACGCCTTCTTCTATTTATGCGGGAGGATTCCCAGAGATGATGTGGGCATTGCCCTGATGAAAATCCGATTACTATACCATCATGATGATTAAAGAATAAAGATTGTCTAATGTTTTATAACAACCGTGTATATGTAGTCGTCATTATCTGCTCCAATTTACATATGTGCTTACTGATTTACTTTCACGTTGACATATGGCCCTTTACTATGTTGTTATTCTATGCGGGCCTAAGTATATGTGACATATTTAAATATTGTAAATGACTAGTTTTTGGGAATGAATTAGACTACCTATTCGGTGTTATTTCTATTATTATATAATAAACTAGAAGGTGGCCCGATTCTAACGCATCGGGTATTCTAGAATTTACGTATTGTGTAGTTAATGTATGATTTTTGTTATATATATATAGATGTTGTTGTGTGTGGTTGCCAAGTGTTTGTGTAGGGCACTGTAAATGTTCTGGGTGTTGTCTGGGTGGGGGGGTGAGAGCGGTGTTGTTTGTGTGTTGCGTTGTGTGTGTTGCGTTGTTTGTGGAGCGCTGTGTGTCTGCAGCATTGTGTGTGTGTGGTGCTGTGTGTGTTGCGCGGTTTGTGTGGGTGTGGCTGTGGGGTGCGTGTGTGTGTTTTGGGGGGAGGTATGTTTTGTGCAATGTGTGTGTGTTGCGCGGTATGTGTGTATATTTGTGTATGCCGCGGTGTTTGTGTGTTGGGTGTTGTGTGTGTGCGGCGTTGTCTGTGTGTGTGTGGGTGTCTGTGTAGGGCGGTGTTTGTGGTCCCCAGTGTTTTGGGGGGAGGTGTGCACCCCCATCGTGCTCCATGCCCCATGCTGCGCACCCCCCATCGTGCTCCTTCCCCCATGCTGCGCATCCTCATCGTGCTCCATCCACCATACTACGCACCCCCCATCATGCTCCATCCCCAATGCTGCGCACCCCCCATCGTGTTCCATTCCCCATGCTGTGCACCCCCAATCGTGCTCCATCCCCCATGCTGTGCAACCCCATTGTGCTCAATCCCCCATGCTGCGTACCCCCCATCGTGCTCCATCCCCCATGCTGCGCACCCCCTATTGTGATCCATCCCCCATGCTACGCACACCCCATCGTGCTCCATCCCCCATGCTGCACACCCCCCATCATGCTCCATCCCCCATGCTGCGCAACCCCCAACGTGCTCCATCCGACATGCTGTGCACCCCCATCGTGCTCCATCCTCCATGCTGCACCCCCATCATGTTACATCCCCCATGCTGCGCACCCTCATCATGCTCCATCCTCCATGCTGCACACCCCCATCGTGCTCCATCCTCCATGCTGCACCCCCATCATGTTACATCCCCCATGCGGCGCACCCTCATCGTGCTCCATCCTCCATGCTGCACACCCCCATTGTGCTCCATCCCCCATGCTGCGCACCCCCATCGTGCTCCATCCCCCATTCTGCGCACCCCCCATCGTGCTCCATCCCCCATGCTGCGCACCCCCCATCGTGCTCCATCTCCCATGCTGCACCCCCCTCCTCGTGCTCCATCTCTCATGCTGCACACCCCCATCGTGCCCCATCTCCCATGCAGCGCACCCCCCATTGTGCTCCATCCTCCATGCTGCACACCCCCCATCATGCTCCATCCCCCATGCTATAATAGTCCTCCTATAACACTCAGAGAGGAGTATAATAGGAGGACTATAATAGGAGGAGTAGTCCTGGGGAAAGGGGAGTATAATGGGAGGAGTGGTCCTGGGGAAAGAGGAGTATAATGGAAGGAGTGGTCCTGGGGAAAGAGGAGTATAATGGGAGGAGTAGTTCTAGGGGGGAGGTGTATAGGTGTATAGGTGCCCAACGTGTGCCAGGGCGGGGCCAAGCGGGCTAACGTGTGCCGGGGGTGGGGCCGAGCGGGCCACCGGGGGCAGGGCCAAGTGGGTCGCCGGGTGCGGGGCCGAGCGGGTCGCCGGGGGCGGGGCCGAGTGGGCCAACGTGTGCTGGGGGCGGGACCAAGTGGGCCAATGTGTGTCAGGGGCGGGGTCAAGCGGGCCGCCGGGGGCAGGGCCAAGCGTGCCAACGTGTGCCGGGGCGGGGCCGAGCGGGTGAAGCGTCAGCATATGCCGGCTCCCTGCACATGTGTATCGGGAGCCCGTGTACGCTGGTAACCATGATACACATCGGGTAACTAAGGGAAGCGCTTCCTATAGTTACCCGATGTGTATCATGGTTACCAGAGTACACCGGCTCCATCACGATCCCAGCATCGCAAGGTTATGTCCGCCGGGGGTGGGGCCGAGCGTGCCAATGTGTGCCAGGGGTGGGGCCGAGCGGGTGAGGCGTCAGCGTATGCCGGCTCCCTGCACATGTGTACCAGGAGCCGGTGTACGCTGGAGCGGGCGATGCGTGCAGAGGGCCAGGGCGAGCGGCCAATCTATGCGGGGGGCGGGGCCAGGCCGATCAGAGCAGCCAATCCGTGGGGGGCGGGCCAGGCCGAGCCCAGCGGCCAATCCGACAGTTGTCACTGTAACGACACTGTCACTGTAACGACACAATTTTGGAGCAAGACAGACAGACAGAATAAGGCAGTGATATATATACAGTGCCTACAAGTAGTATTCAACCCCCTGCAGATTTAGCAGGTTTACACATTCGGAATTAACTTGGCATTGTGACATTTGGACTGTAGATCAGCCTGGAAGTGTGAAATGCACTGCAGCAAAAAAGAATGTTATTTCTTTTTTTTTTTTTTAAATTGTGAAAAGTTTATTCAGAGGGTCATTTATTATTCAACCCCTCAAACCACAAGAATTCTGTTTGGTTCCCCTAAAGTATTAAGAAGTATTTCAGGCACAAAGAACAATGAGCTTCACATGTTTGGAATAATGATCTCTTTTTCCAGCCTTTTTTGACTAATTAAGACCCTCCCCAAACTTGTGAACAGCACTCATACATGGTCAACATGGGAAAGACAAAGGAGCATTCCAAGGCCATCAGAGACAAGATCGTGGAGGGTCACGAGGCTGGCAAGGGGTACAAAACCCTTTCCAAGGAGTTGGGCCTACCTGTCTCCACTGTTGGGAGCATCATCCGGAAGTGGAAGGCTTATGGAACTACTGTTAGCCTTCCACGGCCTGGACAGCCTTTGAAAGTTTCCACCCGTGCCGAGGCCAGGCTTGTCCGAAGAGTCACGGCTAACCCAAGGACAACAAGGAAGGAGCTCCGGGAAGATCTCATGGCAGTGGGGACATTGGTTTCAGACAATACCATAAGTAACGTACTCCACCGCAATGGTCTCCGTTCCAGACGAGCCCGTAAGGTACCTTTACTTTCAAAGTGTCATGTCAAGGCTCGTCTACAGTTTGCTCATGATCACTTGGAGGACTCTGAGACAGACTGGTTCAAGGTTCTCTGGTCTGATGAGACCAAGATCGAGATCTTTGGTGCCAACCACACACGTGACGTTTGGAGACTGGATGGCACTGCATATGACCCCAAGAATACCATCCCTACAGTCAAGCATGGTGGTGGCAGCATCATGCTGTGGGGCTGTTTCTCAGCCAAGGGGCCTGGCCATCTGGTCCGCATCCATGGGAAGATAGATAGCACGGCCTACCTGGAGATTTTGGCCAAGAACCTCCGCTCCTCCATCAAGGATCTTAAGATGGGTCGTCATTTCATCTTCCAACAAGACAACGACCCAAAGCACACAGCCAAGAAAACCAAGGCCTGATTCAAGAGGGAAAAAATCAAGGTGTTGCAGTGGCCTAGTCAGTCTCCTGACCTTAACCCAATTGAAAACTTGTGGAAGGAGCTCAAGATTAAAGTCCACATGAGACACCCAAAGAACCTAGATAACTTGGAGAAGATCTGCATGGAGGAGTGGGCCAAGATAACTCCAGAGACCTGTGCCGGCCTGATCAGGTCTTATAAAAGACGATTATTAGCTGTAATTGCAAACAAGGGTTATTCCACAAAATATTAAACCTAGGGGTTGAATAATAATTGACCCACACTTTTATGTTGAAAATTTATTAAAATTTAACTGAGCAACATAACTTGTTGGTTTGTAAGATTTAGGCATCTGTTAATCAATCCTGCTCTTGTTTGAAGTTTGCAGGCTCTAACTTATTTGCATCTTATCAAACCTGCTAAATCTGCAGGGGGTTGAATACTACTTGTAGGCACTGTAGATAAATACTGACCTGTATATGATGTGCTTTAGCTTCCTCGTCATTCCCCCTTGCGTGCAGCTGAGCAGGTGTACTGTGTGGGCTGCACAAACGTGACTTCCGGGTGTATACACCCGGCGGTGTCAGATATTGAGCCGCGCATGCGTTAAATGATGTCTGGGAAAAGAGTTTTCCTGACGCATGCGTGGATATTCAATGATTACCGCCGGGCGAGATACTTCCGGGTCCCGATGGCAGTGCAGGAGTGATAGACAGCCGGCTCAGCTGTTAACAGTGGGGAATGATCACTATAAAGGCGGGTGCTTTGGGCTTATTCAGACAACATGTGGTGGCCCTTGAAAAAGGATCACGAAATGCGTGTCGGGCTTGTATGTATATGTATATCTTTATGTAACGTCTTTCACTATTCCCTTATTGTGGTATCTATTGCATGTACCATAGGATGATGTGGATCGCAATGGATTTAACCATTTGGATGTAAGCAGGATCTTACTAGAAAATTAGGTCTGAGGGGAGCAGGATATGTGGTTATTTATCCAACCTGCTTTTTGATATTATGCTGCTATACCTGCTATTATTGATATTATGATATTGCTGTAGTCACCTGGTCCCCATCTTGATGAGACTTACTTGCTCCTTGAAACTGTCTCTTTTCCTATTGTGCACGATTTCCATACTGTGTTAGGCCCCTTTCACACGTCAGTGATTCTGGTACGTTTGTGCTTTTTTTTAAACGTACCAGAATCACTGACATACGCAGACCCATTATAATGAATGGGTCTGCTCACACGTCAGTGATTTTTCACTGCACGTGTCTCCGTGCGGTGTACCCGCGTGTCCGTGATTGCCGCACAGAGACATGTCCATTTTTTTCTGGCATCACTGATGTCCCACGGACCACGCAGTGGTGTGGTCTGTGAAACACGTGCCAGAAAAAAACCTGCATTTAAAATAATAAACATTTTAACTCACCCGGCGTCCAGCGATGTCCTCTGCAGCCCGTGCAGCCTGCTGCTTCTAAGCCGGCTGATTACTGTCGTGCATCTTAATGATGCACGACACAGCCGACCCGGAAGCAGCTGCTGCAGGGGTCAGCGCCGGCCGGATGCTGCACCGCGGGAGGATTCAGCACCACGGACAGCGGGAGCGGGCGCAGGTGAGTTGATTTCTAAGTGCAATCACGGGCCACGGAGAACGGAGCCCAGATTGCACTTAGACAACCCACGTGTGCCGTGATTCACGGCACACGCAGGGACATGTGCGTTTTTTACACGCCAGTGAAAAACGTCTGTGTTTTTCACTGACGTGTGAAACGGGCCTTACAGAGTGGTTTTTACTCTGTTGTGTGTTTTCACGTAGTTGGAATCCTTGTAGGAGTAGATCCTATTATTTTCAATCCTTTAGCATGGGGGAGTCTATGAGCACTAGCAATTTATAAACGTTACAATATGCTTTCCCCAATCATTCCATGAATATTGTGTTCATAATCATCACAAAGCAGCAGCTTAACTAGTAGCCTTGGACCACGTGAAGCTAGCTCCAAGCCAGTCAGGTTATGTCTACACCCTCACCATTGTAGACCATTACTCCCGTTTCCTGGTAGTGGTTCCAGTGAAGAATCAAATGGCCAAGACAGCAACCAAGGCATTCCAAGAATACTTTTGTCCGCCCTATGGTTACCCTGAAAGAGTGCTCACCGACCAGGGCCCAGCCTTTGAAGCAGAAATGATCCATGAGTTTTGTCACCTGTACGGCTGCAAGAGAATAAGGATGATGCCATACCATCCCCTAACCAACGGGTTATGTGAGAAGATGAACCAGGTGGTCATAGACCTGTTAAAGACTATGCCCCATGAAGAGAGAAATCTGTGGCCTGAGAAGTTGCCGGATCTGGTAGACTTGTATAACCATATCCTGGTGAACTCCACCAACTGTACCCCGGCCTACTTGATGGGGGCAAGACTTGGCAAGTTACCCATAGACTTAGACATGGGAGTCTTAGTGCCTGAGGCAGTCCAACAAGATGCGGATTGGGATACTGAGTGACAGCAACAGTACCGTAAGGTCCAAGATTGCGTGGAGAAGAGTCTATCCCAGGCAAGGCTGAGACATAAGAAGAATTATAACTTAATGGCCCCAGCGACTCCCTTAGCACTTGGATAAAAGTTCCTCTAAAGGAAGCTGAGGATGCACATGCCCTTGAACTTTGACAACCACAAAGTATGCCTCATCGGTAAAGATAGAGGAAAGACTTCAAAAGTGGTTTCAAGGGATCACCTGAAGGCATGCCCTAACCAATTGAAGACCAGAGAGGAAGATCAAGAAGTTTCCCAGCCCACAGAAAAAGTAGTAGAGACAGTTCAAAGCATCCTTGGAGAGTTTCCCAAGACCTGGACACAGGTGAACTAAGCCATTGTAGTACCAGTCCTGACCTTTCCTCAAGTTGTCTTACCTGAAGCGGCAGAGACTCAAAACTAACCTGAAGACCAGTCAGCTAAGGAAACAGATGCCACACCAGCAGTGGAACCAGAGAATCTACTCCCTGCCAGCGGGAAATCTGTCATGCCCGTGGTGAGTCTAAGTCGTAGAAAACTGCCCGCCCTACCAGTAAGATCTAGGCCTACTTGCAACATAGACATATGTGGCGCCCTGGACTAGCCAGGTCGTCACAGATAACACTCACACACCCCCACCCCCATTAGACAGTGACACCAGCCAAACAAAAACCCTTGTTGTCTCCTTCCAGAGTCTGATGTCCACACCAGGTGGGGCGGAGCCAAGCAGTTGGCCCCACCCACCGAGGAGTTCACAGGCCTGGAGGCGGGAAAAGTGACAGAGAACAGTTTAGGAGGTTGAAGTGAGAGGAGCAAATAATTGAGTGTCTGGGTTTGTGGCCCAGGCACTGACAGCAAGGTTGGCAGACGGTGGTGGCCGTCTGCAGGAGTGGTGAAGCAACGCAGAATCGTAGGACCGGGGTCGGGCGTTGGCCCACCGGTACTGACCGGGGAGCGAAGTGAAGCCAGCACACACAGGCAGGGCCATCGGACCCCGACCAGGCTTGGAGCCACCGACAATAGTCAAATCTGAGTGTGACCGGAACCCCAGGGGTTTCCTAACAGCCAAAGACCCGATAGAAGGCAACCGCCCACACCGTGAGGGTATACAGCTACCGCCTAAGGCTAGAGACCCAAGGGCCAGTGCCTGCGGGCAAACGGGCTCCTCCGGCATCCATCCACCGGGGAGCGGACTAGCGTTGGGGATCCATAGTAGTCAACTAAGTACATCAAGGTGCAGGGAAAGACAGCTGCCATCACCTGTCTGAGGAGAGACACTGCAGCCGGCTGCGGGACCCGTCCATCCAGCCGTTTGGTTTACCGAGGACTTTGTGCATCTCTTACTGAGTGAGTACACCCGTGCCATCCGGCACCACGCCGCGCTGTCCCTGCAACCCTGCACCTCACCAACTCAGCCTCCCCGTCACATCACCGGGCCCCGGGACCACCTACCCCTACCCACGGAGGGGGAAAACAACATCCCAGCTGCTCCCTACCATCGCTCCCGAGATCCCCGTCACCAGCAGCGGTGGTGCCCATCTTCACCATGACCCGTGGGTGGCGTCACGGACTAAATCCCCCAAACCAACCACCCCTTTCACTCACGGGCGAGGAGCACCGCTCGAGTCCCCGGATCCAGCCCACTGCTTGAGCCACCAAGCAGCAGCAGCTGCAGCAGCGCCGGACCCGAGCGCTAGCAAGCGCGCAGCAGCGGCGGCGTCCTCCCCGCCCGCGACACATAGAAAACTAGAACAGATTAGTAGACATGACAGACAGTCAAGGGTTACCACCAGTCCTACATAAATCATAACATAGTACCCATGTCGCAACGTGTAAAGCCTAGATGCGCCGATAAACGATCGCAAAAGCGTCGTACATCGGTGATCTGTGTAGTGTCGGTCATTTTCATAATGTCGCACCAATAGGAGATACAATGTTGTTCCTCGTTCCTGCGGCAGCACACATCGCTGTGTGTGAAGCCGCAGGAGCGAGGAACATCTCCTTACCTACCTCCACCGGCTATGCGGAAGAAAGGAGGTGGGCGGGATGTTTACGTCCCGCTCATCTCCACCCCTCCGCTTCTATTGGCCTCCTGCCATGTGACGTCGCTGTGACGCCACACGACACGCTCCCTTAGGAAGGAGGCGGGTCGCTGGCCAGAGCAACGTCGCAGGGCAGGTAAGTGCATGTGAAGCTGCCGTAGCGATAATGTTCACTACGGCAGCTATCACAAGATATCGCATGTGCGACGGGCGCGGGTACTATCGCGCTCGGCATCGCTAGCATCGGTGAAAAGTACCCCTTAGTCATATGCAAAGGATTGTTAAAAATCTAATTTTGACTTTTAGGATCGCCACTTCCAATAGGTGGCGCTGCGCTAGAGTTTGTCTCTTTTTCTGGAGCAACAATTTGCATAGTTATTTATTGATTTATGGACAATTGGACCACTGGACTATGTGTGGTCAGGACAATAGTTGTATATGAGTTATGTTTATTGTTGGCCTTGAAAAATAAACCACCGGTGTTGCCGAAAACCAGGCCCACCGTGCAACAGAGTGTCCTGTAGCTACACCCAGGGACGAAACACAAAATGGGTTGAGGTGGTTCCCACCAACTAAATGCCAGGTACCTGGAAAGAGACAATTCCTGGATAGCGACGTAAAAACTGGTAGCCGCAATAGCTACTTTTCTGTTTTTGTAAATCTTATATTTTTCAAATTTGTAATTCTCAAATTGTTAATATCTTGTTAAATGTTTCCTCAGTCTGGGAGTATTGACATTAACTAGGGGGAATGTGGCACCCCAGTGGTCCGGTTGCCACAGTAGCGTTGCCCTCCTCACAGGGGGTGATGCTATGCCTGGAAGCAAGAGGGGGGATCCCCATGTTAGGTAGCTCCAGCAGTCCACACTTTCCTAACTCCAGACCAGAAGGGGGAGCTCTAAAATTCAGTTCATGGGGAGCTTTCCTGTGAATTCTGGCCTGGTGGAGGCGTTAATAACTCACACAGAAGTGAAACTGAAAGGAGCAGAGGAGAATTGAGAAGACAGTCTCTGGGGAGAGAGCCTGGGGATCAGAGCTGTGACAGAGCTCCCTCAGAGCAGAGCGCAGAGGACAGGACACTGGAGTCCTAGGCTATGCAGGTACTGAAGTCCCATCAGCTGAAACCAGAGGGCAGGAGACTGCATGTCTTCTGGCCACACAGAATGCCCGGGCACAGCAGCATAGTAGAGCCCGGAGCCGTGACCAGAGGAGAGGCACCTGTAGAAGGCTCACGCTGCCTGCCATACGGGTAAAAACCAGTATCAACATCGGGAAGAGGGCCACAGCATAGTTTCCAGCAGCAGGGACCCACATGTCACAGTACCAAAGGAAGGTATCTGAACCCACCTGGCTAGGTGGATCCCTTCAATTGCTTCCAGGCTGCCCAGACCTCTGTTAAAATCTGGACCAGTCTCCCGGGCCTGTACCATGTACTACCCAGTAAAAGATAAAGGAAACTACGGTCCCTGTGTTGTCCAGTTATTAGCGGCATCTTCGGTCCTGCACCCCAACGTTAACTCATCCATCATACACGATCACCTGCCCTGGGGTTAAGCTCTACCTGTGGAGAGCTGAGCCACCTCTGCTGCATCACCACCAACCCCAGGGGAACTGAATGGCAGTGGCGACCCATATCTTGCCGTACGCCACGGGCGGCATCACGACTCATCCCATGTAAATATCCCCCACTCATATAAACGACACTGCCAGAGTAACGGAGTCTGGACCTTCAGCCATGACCTCCCAACAGAACCGGCCCGGTTCCGAGTGCCCCACGGCTCTGGTGGGCATGTCACATAGACATGTGTAAATCTGGTCCTGGGTTCTTAAATCCTTCTTTGATCTATTCTGGCTATGTTAGTTTGTCCCCATTGGAGACTTTCAACATGCTGTCTCTTGATTAAAACTTTTGTTGCATCTCCGTGATCTTTAGGTATGCCATCCTGTTTTTTCCCCGCAGATATTTTATTTCTATCTTTGAACACATATTTTGGTAATAACAGCCATTGTCCACTCGAAAAACTCCATTTAGTTTTTTACTGATATTGTCTGCGGCCTTCTTGTTACCTTTTGCTATTGCCATTCACCTTTCTTCATTGATCTTTAGTCTCTTCTGTTAACCGGATTCCTCAGTAATAATAGTTTTTTTAAGTGTCCATAATTCCTCAGGTTTTCTTTCATTCTGTAATAGGGTGTGATGTGATAACTAGGAACAGGAGAGCCTAAAATGGCTCTCAGGCTGGGGGAATGCTACCTGACCCGGATCCCAAAGGTACATTTGACGGTGACAATGTTTGAGCATTCCTTGCCCTAGCTCCTGAATAACCCTGGTCTAGTGGCCCCCCCTCCTCCACCCAGGAGAGGGCCAAGACAGGAGTGGACAAATAAACAGACGGGGGAGAAAACCAAAATTCAAACTCACAGCAATCACTCACAGAGGTATAGACATTACGTGATAAGCAGGAATCTAAAGGAAGGGAGGAAATAGTCATGGGATGTTGTGAAGTGAATTATGTCAGACCTGGGTGTTTTGGGGGTTAATAAATTGGAGAAAGAGGTTTTGGGTTTTTTTTAATAAAATATTTTTCTGTGTGTTTTGTGTTTATTTTTATTTACAGGATTAGGAATGAGGGGGTCTCATGGGACCCCTACCCCTTACTAATACAGGGTTTAGTGGCAGCTGTAATCTGTAATTTTTGACAAATGACAGTTGTTATTAACCCCTGATATTGCCACTGCACCAGAGCAATCGGAATGAGCCGGGTAAAGCACCGGAGTTGTCACATCTAATGCAGTTGACAATTCTGGTCTGCTGCGAGCTGCTATTTTTAGGCTGGGGGGGGCAATAACCATGGGTCTCCCCTGCCTGAGAATACCAGCCTCCAGCTGTTGGGCTTCATTTTGGATGCGTATCAATATTTGGGGGCCACATGCTGCTTTTTTTTTAATTATTGATTTATTTAAAGAATTTAAAAAAAAATAACCAACATGTGGTTTCTCTTATTGCTATACACAGCCAAGAAAAGCACACTGTTGGGGGCTGCAGCCTGTAGCATGGGCTTTATCTGTGCTGATATCAATACAATAAGGGACCTTATGCCAATTGATTTATTTCTTTATTTATCACCAGTATAAAGACACACACAGCATTTGTGATTCCAACCAATCACAAATGCTGTTTCAGAGGGTGGGGGTGTGGTCCAATGGCAGCCAATCAGAGATGACTTTGGAAAGGGAAAGCAGTAAATATGAATTAGAGATAATTATTGGCCCTGTAGTTGCAGGGACTTGGTAACTATGTACTGCTTTAATAATTTTGCTTCCTTATTTTTTTACTGTGGCCAATCGCAGCCATGCCAATACTTGACATGGCTGGGATTTGCAGGGAGAGGATTGTTTTTGTCATTGAACATTTACTGATTCAAAGCAAGATCGCCAACTTCTATGGTAAATGATCGGATGTTCGATCCCGATCCGATCTGCCCAAAGACTGTACGATTTTAACATTTTACGATCTTTGCTGATCAGGATCGTTCAGCTCTAGTCCTCTAACAGTGACACAATCAGCTGGATTCTCAGTTCAGTCCATCTCTTCAGTTATCAAAATACCTAATGCTGAACATAGCAGAATTTCCATTCTGTCAATGAAACCTGTTTCTATTTTACCACAGTCTCCTAGCTTACAGCACCCCAGGGGATAAGGAACATAATACCCAAGAACAACATTTCCAGTTAATATATAGGAAGAAGCTAATAGTCAGCCTTTGTTTTCAGACGACAGGGAGTCAAGGAGATGGAGAACACAATTTTAAAGCCAAACTTTTTTTAATTTTTAAGCTGGGGGTTCCAATAACCTTGGGCCTTCCCTGCCTGAGAATACCAGCCTCTAGCTGTTGCCTTTATCTTTGCTGAGTAGAAAAATTGGGGGGGGACCGCATGTAATTTTTTAAAATTATTTATTTAATAATTTCAAAAAAAGGCACATGCGGTCCCTTGTATTTTGATACACAGCAAAGATAACACGAACAGCTAGGGGCGGCAGACTGTAACCGTTTGATTTATCTGCGCTGCGATAACCTACGTAATTTTATAAGTTCGATACATATGGTAGATGATCTGATATTTGGCACCATAATTATTAATACTATTTATTTATAGAGCTCTACTGATTCTATGGTGTTGTACATAAGGCAGGGTCACATATAAACTACAGATATAAATTACAGTAAACAAACTGACAATGAGACTGGTACAAATGGGAGAGGCCCTAATTCTACCTTTTTTAATGACCTTGCACATTTTTTTTAAACATATTGATATCTACTTGAAATTTATATTTGACATTTTAGTACCATGACACTCTTTTGATGAATATTTAAAGGATGACAATATAAATAGCATTTGTACCACTAAATTTTACCATAAACCAAGAAATGGCAATTCTATAGTATATGCACCCCATTGTCACCCTTATCACTTTCCATGGGAGAGTTTAAAAGGACACGAAGAGCATGGTCTGATGATTCTTTCTACTGAAAGGAATGTGATATCATCAAAAACAATTTAGGTTGACAAGGGTACAATAATTCCACTATGAATAGAAATCTATCCCTAGTGTCTGCCAAACCACGCCATCATTATCTATCGTCTTGTATGGCTGACACAGATTCTCATAAATCAAGTAAAGTTACTATTTCTACCAATTATAACAATGACTACATTTCCGTTCTGCAGAAAATATCTGCCTCTCTTACACTACACCAAGATGACATTATAGCCAAAATATTGTCCCAGCTAATTATATGCATGACACATATAGCAAATGCACAGTAATTTTTTGGCTGCCATGTTGTTTAACACCCCTTCAACTTAGTTATCCATGAATGGATGTTTTAAATGCGGTATAACGAAATGCAACCTCTGCAAATTGCTGTGAATATGTGGTGTTGGATCTAAATCTCAAATCCACATCAAATCTACCAGTTTTGAACTGATCATTAAAGGAGTATTCCAATGTCATATATTGATGCCAAAGCACAGAACATGCAATAATTGTATACTAGAGGCAGATCTCACCAATAGGACGAACCTTTTCTTTTGAGAATGGGGCACAGTCTCAGGCTTCTTTTTGTGAAGAGATGAACAATTTCTATATAAATGAACTAGCTGTAGTTGCCCGGGATAGTAACTGTCTCTCTATTTCTCTCCTAGTCTCTGTCTGTGTGTCGCTGTCTGTCTGTCTCTTTCCTTGTCTGTCTGTGTCTATGTCTCTGTCTGTCTATTTCTATCTCTGTCTGTCTTTGTATCAGCCTATCTGTCTCTATCTCTGTGTCTCTGTGTCTGTCTGTCTCTCTCTATATCTGTGTCTGTCTATATGTCTGTGTCTGTTTGTCTCTCTCTTGCCCCATCTGTCTCTTTCCCCGTCTATCTCTTTCCAGGTCTGTCTCTTTCCCTATCTGTCTCTTTCCCCGTCTGTCTCTTTCCCCCTCTGTCTCTTTCCCCGTCTGTCTTTCTTTGTCTGTATCTCTGTCTGTCTCTTTCCCTGTCTGTCTCTTTCCAGGTCTGTCTCTTTCCCCGTCTGTCTCTTTCCCCGTCTGTCTCTTTCCCCACCTGTATCTGTCTGTCTCTTTCCAGGTTTGTCTCTTTCCCCGTCTGTCTCTTTCCCCGTCTGTCACTTTTCTTGTCTGTTTTTGTCTGTCTCTCTGTCTGTCTCTTTCCAGATCTGTTTCTTTCCAGATCTGTCTCTTTACCCGTCTGTCTCTTTCTCTGTCTGACTCCTCCGTCTGTCTCTTTCCCGGTCTGTCTCTTTCCCGGTCTGTCTCTTTCCCCATCTGTCTCTTTCCCCAGCTGTCTCTTTCCCCATCTGTCTCTTTCCCCAGCTGTCTCTTTCCCCATCTGTCTCCCCGTCTCTTTTCCCGTCTCTTTTCCTGTCTGTCTCTTTCCCTGTCTGCCTGTCTCTGTCTGTCTCTTTCCTTGTCTGCCTCTATTTCACTGTCTCTTTCCCCGTCTGTCTCTATCAAGGTCTGTCTCTTTCCCCATCTATCTTTGTGTGTCTCCTCTTTCCCTTTCTGCCTGTCTCTGTCCCTGTCTGCCTGTCTGTCTCTTTCCAGGTCTGTCCCTTTCCAGGTCTCTCTCTTTCAAGGTCTGTCTCTTTCCCCTTCTGTCTCTCTCTGTCTCTTTACCTGTCTGTCTCTACAGTGCCTACAAGTAGTATTCAACCCCCTGCAGATTTAGCAGTTTTGTTAAGATGCAAATAAGTTAGAGCCTGCAAACTTCAAACAAGAGCAGGATTTATTAACAGATGCATAAATCTTACAAACCAACAAGTTATGTTGCTCAGTTAAATTTTAATAAATTTTCAACATAAAAGTGTGGGTCAATTATTATTCAACCCCTAGGTTTAATATTTTGTGGTATAACCCTTGTTTGCAATTACAGCTAATAATCGTCTTTTATAAGACCTGATCAGGCCGGCACAGGTCTCTGGAGTTATCTTGGCCCACTCCTCCATGCAGATCTTCTCCAAGTTATCTAGGTTCTTTGGGTGTCTCATGTGGACTTTAATCTTGAGCTCCTTCCACAAGTTTTCAATTGGGTTAAGGTCAGGAGACTGACTAGGCCACTGCAACATCTTGATTTTTTCCCTCTTGAACCAGGCCTTGGTTTTCTTGGCTGTGTGCTTTGGGTCATTGTCTTGTTGGAAGATGAAATGACAACCCATCTTAAGATCCTTGATGGAGGAGCAGAGGTTCTTGGCCAAAATCTCCAGGTAGGCCGTGCTATCCATCTTCCCATGGATGCGGACCAGATGGCCAGGCCCCTTGGCTGAGAAACAGCCCCACAGCATGATGCTGCCACCACCATGCTTGACTGTAGGGATGGTATTCTTGGGGTCGTATGCAGTGCCATCCAGTCTCCAAACGTCATGTGTGTAGTTGGCACCAAAGATCTCGATCTTGGTCTCATCAGACCAGAGAACCTTGAACCAGTCTGTCTCAGAGTCCTCCAAGTGATCATGAGCAAACTGTAGACGAGCCTTGACATGACGCTTTGAAAGTAAAGGTACCTTACGGGCTCGTCTGGAACGGAGACCATTGCGGTGGAGTACGTTACTTATGGTATTGACTGAAACCAATGTCCCCACTGCCATGAGGTGTTCCCGGAGCTCCTTCCTTGTTGTCCTTGGGTTAGCCTTGACTCTTCGGACAAGCCTGGCCTCGGCACAGGTGGAAACTTTCAAAGGCTGTCCAGGCCGTGGAAGGCTAACAGTAGTTCCATAAGCCTTCCACTTCCGGATGATGCTCCCAACAGTGGAGACAGGTAGGTCCAACTCCTTGGAAAGGGTTGTGTACCCCTTGCCAGCCTTGTGACCCTCCACGATCTTGTCTCTGATGGCCTTGGAATGCTCCTTTGCCTTTCCCATGTTGACCAAGTATGAGTGCTGTTCACAAGTTTGGGGAGGGTCTTAATTAGTCAGAAAAGGCTGGAAAAAGAGATAATTAATCCAAACATGTGAAGCTCATTGTTCTTTGTGCCTGAAATACTTCTTAATACTTTAGGGGAACCAAACAGAATTCTTGTGGTTTGAGGGGTTGAATAATAAATGACCCTCTGAATAAACTTTTCACAATTTAAAAAAAAAAAAATAAAAAAAGAAATAACATTCTTTTTTGCTGCAGTGCATTTCACACTTCCAGGCTGATCTACAGTCCAAATGTCACAATGCCAAGTTAATTCCGAATGTGTAAACCTGCTAAATCTGCAGGGGGTTGAATACTACTTGTAGGTACTGTATCTATTTCTTTCCTTGTCTGCCTCTTACTCTGTCTCTTTCTGTACCGCCACAGTAGCAGCAGCCGAGCTGCTGGGATCCGGAGCCGCGGTGGCTCGAGGGGTCTCCGGACCCGGGGGGGTTCATGCGGACACTCGAATTAAAAAGGAGTGGGGGAGTATATACACGGGATCAGGAAAGTTCCTGACTCTACCCACGGTGCCTATTAAGTTAGGGTACCACCGGTACGGCAGTCCGTGCCCCCTGACACTATACCCTGCGACCGGGTTCCAGCTCCTACCAGGCCCAGACCAACGTCTGCCACCTAGTACTCAGGAGTCCTGCTCGACCTGTGACCTCTCCTCACGAGAGTCCCTTCCTTCTCCTTCCACTACCACTTCACTTCTCCTTTCACTTTCTCACTCTCCCCTACCAACACCCCATGTGGGCGGCCCCACTCCCTTCAGGCCCCCCAATGGCACATCTGGTGGGTACAGCGCAAAGTGTTCTTAGGGTTTTGATCGGCTCAGCTGTTGCCAACACCAGGACCAGGACCCGCAACCAAGAAGGGGGGACACCGTGCTGAAGGGCAGACTGCACAACACCCCGTGACGACCTGACAGGCCAGGGCGTCACATTTCTGTCTCTCTCTGTCTCCCAACCGACATCATATTACCTCACACATAGGCTTCTTATACTAACAATGTCCTTTGTTCCTATAGCAACCAATCACAGCTGCTATTAAAACCAGTAGTTCCAGGCTCCATTTACTTTAATAGAGGCATGTTTTTTGGAGAGTAACTGTAAACTGCGGGGTTAAATTTCTCCTGTCAAAACATAGTCCATGATGTTCCGTGGGTCACATGAAGTGTCTGTGCAAAATTTTGTGATTCTACATGCGACAGTGCGGATTCCTTTAGCGGACATGCACACATACATACATACACAGATACATACACACATACATACACTCAGCTTCATATATTAGATGGTAATTCTGCCAATGTCCTAGATGAAAGCGATGCATGTCAAGAGCCAGTACGCAGGACACATCCATATCCCAATGGTGGCCTCCACATCTACTAGCATATCGTTATGGGTATGTCATAAATGGAGGAGATAGGAATACCTGGTGCATGATGTACTTAGCAGCCTTGCTCTGCGTTTACTTAAGTCTAACATGGCAAATATCAAAAAATTACCCACCACACATCATTAAATTACGCAGATTTGTACAAAATTAAAAATATATCTGTTTCTTAGCAGATACATCACTACAACTGCCCATATATTTTGTACTGCCTTACAGATCTATTGAGCTGAATAGAGGAAAATTGCATTACAAGTAAAACAACTTGTGGCCAAGTTTGGCTCTGTATTTTGGAAGAAAACAGCTATGTTAATCCTGAATAATCCCTTTAATATTAATATTAATCATGCGCTGACACGAGTTGGCAATGCTGCAGATAATTTTGCAGGAAGTCTGTAAAACAAATTTAGGCTGAGCCGTATACTTGTAGATTTTAGTGCAGATTTGCTGCTGATTTTCCTGTGTGTTATGAAGAGAAGAAAACAAATCTATGTTTTGAAAATCCACGGAAAAATATACCATACATTGTAAATAGTACAGGCCGCAGCTGCTGCAGAACCACATAATACACACCTCAGCTACTGCAGAACCTCATAATGAACATCTCAACTGCTGTGGAACAGCATAATTGACACATCAGCTGCAGTATAACCTCATAACACATACCTCAGCTGCTGCAGAACCTCAAAATATATACTTCAACTGCAGCAAGATGTCATAATACACACCTAGCTCCTACAGAACATCATAATAGATACCTCTTCTGGTGCAGAATCTCATAAAAGAAATCTTAGCTGCTGTAGAACCTCATAATAATTCAGCTGCAGCAGATCATCATAACAGACACTTCAGCTGCTGCAGAACCTCAAAATACACACCTCAACTGCTGCAAAACTACATAATACATACTGTACCTCAGCTGCCGCAGAACATTATAATAGACACCTCATCTGTTGCAGAATTTCATAGCACATTACTCATCTGGTGCAGAACCTGAAAATAAAACCTCACAGCTGCTATAGAGCCTCATAATAAACACCTCAGCTACTGCAGAAATTAATAAAAGACAACTACCTTGCTGCAAACATCAAAATACCCACCTGAACTGCAGCAAAACCTTCTAATACACATGGAAGCTGCTGCAGAACATCATAATAGATGTCTCCGCTCTTGCAGGATCTAAAAATAATATTTATGTAGCACCAAGATATTCTGCAATACTTTATAATTCATAGACAACACGTATGAACCATAACAGTCATTAACAAGTAATATATAACTCAACAACTATAAGAGGAGTGAGGACCCTGCTCGCAAGCTTACAAACTATGAGGAAATAGTGGGCGCACAAAAAGTCTTACATGAGTTGTCGGGGCTTGGGATACCTGGTAGCATTCTCTCTATGTGACTGCAGACTTGTGAATCTTGACAGTACTAAAGCAGGTGCATGACTGCAAATATTCGATTTGTATACATGCAATCACATGCCTAACAGATGTTTGTGGCATTGCTCAATATAAATGAATTGAGCAAGGCAAAACACATCTGCTTGGAATGTGGCCAAAAATATTCAACTGCATACTTGGAGACACATGACCACTCTCTCCCAGCACTGGCATGGCAGAATCCTGACAGTATGCACACTGCACACTGTGAGGATTCACAAGTCTTCAGTCATTTAAAGTGACTGCAAACCTATGCACCAAGCCAGGACAGCCTAGAAAACCTCTTTAAGTGCTTGCAATTTATGGTCCACTCATCAGTAAAATAAATAAATAGTGGCAATCATGTAATGTTGTATGAACCAATCATCAGTCAATATCTAAGTACAGAGGCAAAGTGCTATTGAGTAGTGTTGAGCCACCCCCGCAGTGTTCGAGTTCGGTTCAGTTCGTCGAAAGGCGGCTTAGTTCAGCGAACGTTCGACGAACACCTTCGAACCCCATTGAAAACAATGGCAGGCAAACAAAAACACATACAAACACATTATACATGTACACATACAGTTAATAAACATTGCCATTACACTTACAGGTCCCCGCGACGCGTCCTGCACTCTGTCTCTTGCCGCTTTTCCTTCCGATCATCGCTGCGCCCTCCCCGTAACCAGTACTGATGATAGGACCTTCCGTGACGTCGTCATAGCATGTGAACAGTCACGTGTCTATCATCTCATTGGCTACATACTGGTCACATGGCTAGACGTCATGCTAGGTCCTGTAAGTGCATCTCTCCGGTACGCGGTGCTCGTTTGAGCATCTCCGTGTACCGGCGAGATGCTTGGGCACATGCATGGCTCCCCGTTTCTGCATGTGGGTGCTCTTTACAGAGTAAGACCACATGCAAGGACTGGATGCCACAGTCGGTGAATAACGGAGATCACCGTTGCTATAGTAACCCACCTGTCAGATTACTATTTCAACGGTGGCAGCGGTAACGTCACCGCTTACAATCTGCAGCCTCTGCTCACTCACTGAGTGATTAGACTGCACGGGAGCAGCAGCGTCTTCCTCCCATGCACTGCTGTCTGATGTAGCAGAGCTGCATGGGTTGAAAGAGAAAGAAGACAGAAGACTAGGATTGTGGAGGGGTGAGAGGTACAAATAGGCAGCTGGGGGTTGGGGGCAGCCGTACCTGCCTGCTGTACCTGGCTAGCATACAAAAATATGGCGAAACTCACATCATTTTTGGGGGGGGCAAAAAGCTCCTGCATACAGTCCTGGATGGAGTATGCTGAGCCTTGTAGTTCTGCAGTTGCTGTCTGCTCTCCTGCATACACTAGTGGATGAAGTATGTTGAGCCTTGCAGTTCTGCTCTCCCTGCCTCTCCCTCCAGCATACAGTCCTGGATAGATAATGCTGAGCCTTGTAGTTCTGCAGCTGCTGTCTGCTCTCCTGCATACACTAGTGAATGGAGCATGCTGAGCCTTGTAGTTCTGCTCCCCCTGTCTCTCCCTCCAGCAAGCAGTCCTGGATGCAGCATGGTGAACCTTGTAGTTCTGCAGCTGCTTTCTGCTCTCCTGCATACATCAGTGGGTGAAGTATGCTGAGCCTTGCAGTTCTGCTCCCCATGACTCTCCCTCCAGCATACAGTCCTGGATGGAGGATGCTGAGCCTTGTAGTTCTGCAGCTGCTGTCTGCTCTCCTCCATACAGACAGACAGCAGACAGCAGCTGCAGAACTACAAGGCTCAGCATACTCCATCCAGGACTGTATGCAGGAGTTTTTTGCCCCCCAAAAAATTACTTGGGCTTCGCCATGTTTTTGTATGCTAGCAAGGTACAGCAGGCAGCTACGGGCGGCCACCAACCCCCAGCTGTCTTGCGAAACGCGCGTCAGGTGTGGGCGGTGTGCTCTGGTGGGGCCGTACACATTGGTGGGTATTTTCTCCCGGCTGAGCTCTCTCTATTCAGGGTTTATTATTCCTGCCAGCAGTGATCGTTATCTCTGTTTTGTTATGGTTATCTGACCTGTAGCCTGCTTTTACAACTCTTAAGGTGGCTTTACACACTGCAACATCGCAAACGACATCGCTGTAACGTCACCGATTTTGTGACGTTACAGCGACCTCCCCAGCGACATTGCATTGTGTGAAACACATCAACGACCTGGCCCCTGCTGTGAAGTTGTGATCGCTACAAATCGTTTAGGACCATTCTTTGGTCCTTTGTTTCCCGCTGTGCAGCATGATCGCTAGAAAGTCTCAGTGTGTAAAGGGGACTTTACAGCGACTCCGCGGCTCTGTCTGTGTAGCGTCCTGATTAGCAGTCACCTGTGAAGGATTCACCGGTGACCGCTAATCCCCCGAGTGACTGAAGTGTCCCCCCCTCTCTCATACTCACCGATCCCCGATCAACGGTGCTGCACGGCATTCACACTGCTCCAGCGGCTTTCCCTTTTTTGAAAAAGCCGGCCGCTCATTAAACAATCTCGTATTCCCTGCTTTTCCCCGCCCACCGGCAAATATGATTGGTTGCAGTGAGACACGCCCACACGCTGAGTGACAGCTGTGTCACTGCACCCAATCACAGCAGCCGGTGGGCGTGTCTATACTGTGCAGTAAAATAAATAAATAAATAATTAAAAAATCCGGCGTGCGGTCCCCCCCAATTTTAATACCAGCCAGATAAAGCCATACGGCTGCAGGCTGGTATTCTCAGGATGGGGAGCTCCACATTATGGGGAGCCCCCCAGCCTAACAATATCAGCCAGCAGCCTCCCAGAATTACCGCATACATTAGATGCGACAGATCTGGGACTGTTCCCGATTTGCCCTGGTGCGTTGGCAAATCGGGGTAATAAGGAGTTATTGGCAGCCCATAGCTGCCAATAAGTCCTAGATTAATCATGTCAGGCGTCTCCCCGAGATACCTTCCATGATTAATCTGTAAATTACAGTTAAAAAACTCACACCTGAAAAATCCTTTATTAGAAATAAAAAACACTAACAAATTCCCTCATTACCAATTTATTACCCACAACAAAGCCCTCCATGTCCGGCGTAATCCACGGTCCTCCAGCGTGGCATCCAGCTCTGCTGCATGCAGGTGACAGGAGCAGCAGAAGACACCGCCGCTCCTGTCACCTCCACGCAGCTAATGAAGAGAGCCGTGTGATCGGCTGAGCTGTCACTGAGGTTACCTGGATCCAGCGGTGGATTCAGCGGTGGCCGCGGGTAACCTCAGTGACAGTTCAGCTGATCGCGCTACTCACCGCCGCTCCTGTCAGCTCCACAATGAGGTGAGTAGCGCGATCAGCTGAGCTGTCACTGAGGTTAATCGCGTCCACCGCTGGATCCAGTGGCGGCCACCGGGTAACCTCATAACGTGAGGCTCCCCATCCTGAGAATACCAGCCTGCAGCCGTATGGCTTTATCTAGCTGGTATTAAAATAGGGGGGACCGCACGCCGGATTTTTTAATTATTTATTTATTTACACGGCACACAGAGCCGCGCGGCATTAAATGAAGTCGGGTGAAGTTCACCTGCTTTTTTGACACGTCCCCAACGACCAGCTAGTCGCTCTGCAGGTCCGGATCGCTGTTAGGTCGGTGGCCAGGTCTGCCTGTTTGACAGCTCACCAGAGACTTTGTAGCGATCCCGGCTAGGTTGAGATCGCAGGTTGGATCGCTAGAAAGTCTCAGTGTGTAAACCCAGCTTAACCCTTGCAGATGCATACATGGGTTTTTGTATTTATTTATTGATATTATTGCCTCTCTTCTTTTAGAGCTCTCATTTGCAATGTGCAATATATAATAAGCCCCATTTATGGTCACACCGCCCAATCTCTTGCTGTGTTGATTTTAAATTTGTCTGTGTATGTCCTTTATGTGTCACGCATAATAAATAATTTGTTATATCTTTTCAAAAAAACTGTGTGCATTGATGCCTTTATTGATAGTCTATTTTCCAGACTAAGTCTAATTTCTTTAATAATGTATGATATGAGGACTTTAGTCGTTTAATAAATATATTCATTATGAACTCCTGTACTCTATTGTTAATATAACTCTTCCAGCTGCCCTGGTGATGACGGGTGGCTTGCTGGGTAATAATGGGGTTAGGGCTAGCTGTATATTGTCAACTGGCCCTAAGCCCGAAATTCATGGTGTCACGCCAATATTAGACATGGCCACCATGAATTTCTAGTAAAGATAAAAAAAACACAACACACAGAAAAATATTTTTATTAGAAATAAAACAACACAATTAGTGACTCCATCTTTATTGAAATAAAGAACCCCCCTCCGCAGTAATCCTGGGTCAGGGGTCCCGAATCCAATATCATCTGATTGGTTTGCTGGAAGGCAAAGCGATCAGATGATGTGTCAGGTTTAAGGGCCTCAATCACATGACACAGCAGCTGATTGTATAAACGGCTTTTATTCAATCAGCTGATGCATCAATGAAAAACAAACAAACTACACACTTCTGTGCAGACTCCTGTCCGACAGCAGCAGCTGATAGTTTAGCCAGCCGGGCGGTAAAAAGCCGGCCTCTCCCACTCGACTTATAGTGTCAGCTGATTCCATCAGGTGACCGCATTAGCTGATCATCGCCAGGTCTGAGAGAGAGATAAGAGCGAGAAAAGAGAGAGAAAAGAAAGAGAAAAGAGAGAGAAGAGAGAAAAAGAGAGAAAAATAGAGAAAAAGAAAGAGAGAGATAGAAAGAGATAGAGAGGAAAAGAGAGAAAGAGAGAAAAACAGAGAAAAGGAGAGAGAGAGAAAGAGAAAGAGAGAAAGAGAGAAAAAGAGATAAAAAGAGAGAAAAAGAGATAAAAAGAGAGAGAAAGAGAGAGAAAGAGAGAGTAAGATAGAGAAAAAGAGAGAGAGAAAAAAAGAGAAAGAGAGAGAAAGAGGGAAAAAGAGAGAAAGAGAGAGAAAGAGAGAAGAAGAGAGAAAAAGAGAGAGACAGAAAGAAAGAGAAAATGAAAGAGAAAAAGAGAGAGAGAGAAAAAGAGAGAAAGAGAGAGAAAGAAAGAGAGAGAAAGAAAGAGAAAGAGAGAGAGAAAGAGAAAATATAGAAAAAGAGAGAGAAACAGAGAGGAAGAGAGAGAAAGAGAGAAAAAGAAAGAGCGAAAGAAAGAGAGAAAGAGAGAGAGAAAGAGAGAGAGAAAGAAAGAGAAAAATAGAGAGAAAGAGAGAAAAAGAGAGAAAAAGAGAGAAAAAAGATAGAGAGAAAGAAATAGACAGAGAGAGAAAAAGAGAGAAAAAGAGAGAGAGAGGAGAGAGAGAGGAGAGAGAAGAGGAGAGAATAGAGGGAGAAAGAGAGAAGGGAGAGAGGAGAGAGAGAGAGAGAAGACAGAGAGAAGAAAGAGAGAGGAGACAGGAGAGAGAGGAGAGAGCAATTCAGCCTCATTCCGTGAACTGCTCCGATTTTAGAGGTGTGTCCCGTGGCTCACAGCTGATGTCCAGCTCCTCCCCTCAGTGCATAGTTAAATTAAATTATAATTATAAATAAATAATAATTATAATTTAAAATAAATTAAATTCTTTACTGGGACGGCCAGGAATTGAACTTGTGAAGTAATTCTCCTTAGGCGGCAGCTCTCCCCATTGAGCCACTGCCTTTAATGAAAAGCATAGGAAGATTTGGTAATCTTGACCTCTGTATTGCAGAGAGATAGAGAGAGATAACACGCAGGCGCTACCTGAGTGAAGTCTCCGATGACTGCGCGGCTCACGTCAGTTGCTACGTGAATCTGACACAGAGCGCTCGTGTGCTACGGCTCTCCCTGTCAGCTTCATGTAGCAGAGCTGAAAGCGTCGTGTGGATTATTTAGGACCTGGATTGTTGTTTGGGATTAATAAAGAGGTAAATGAGGGTGTTTTTTTGTCTTTTATTCCAAATAAAGGATTTTTCGTTGTGTGTGTTTATTTACGTTCACTTACACGTTAATCATGGAAGGTATCTCGGGGAGACGCCTGTTATGATTAACCCCTTATTTAATTCGGGATAGCCGGGTACAGTCCCGGGACTGTCGCATCTAATGGATGCGGCAATTTCGGGCGGCTGCTGGCTGATATTGTTAGGGTGGTGGGCTCCCCATAACGTGGCACTACCCATCCTGACAATACCAGCCTCCAGCCGTGTGGTTTTATCTTGGCTGGTAGCAAAATTGGGGGGAACCGCAGGGGTTTTTTTGTTATTATTTATTTATTTATTTTACTCCACGATATAGACCCACCCACCGGCGGTTGTAATTGGTTGCAGTGAGACAGCTGTCACTCAGCGTGGGGGCGTGTCTGACTGCAACCAATCATGGGCGCCGGTGGGCATAGAAAGCAGGGAATACCAGATTGAATAATGAGCGACAGCCATTTTCAAAAGAGGAAAAGCTTTGTGACAGCCGTGCAGCGTCGCGCCCATGATTGGTGAGTAGGAAAGAGAGAGTGGTTGTGCTGGGGACGCAGGACGCATGCAAATACACAATGTGTGCACATAGCCTTACTGTGAAAAGCCACGCTTTTGGTGATCGAACTGTATGGTAACTCGAATTGCCACACTTGAAGCAAATCGTTCGAGTTCGTCGAATGACTCGAGCACCTCCCAAAATCACTCGATTTGAAATTGGCGAATGGTTTGAATCGAACATCGCTCAACTCTACTATTGAGTACATGAAAGGTGTGAAAACAGATGATAGATGAGGCCTTTCTGAGGAAAGGTTTGAAATGGAGAACAGGGAAAAGTTATATGAGTGAGATAATGTGATAGTTAGTGGCGTAACTATAATAGATACAGGGGTATACTTGCTCACGGGCTCTAAAGACTAGAGGGGCCCAAAAGGTCTCTTTGCCCCTTATAAAAAGACTGTTACTAGAAAAAGGGCGAGCATGGTTGGTATTGGTCATTACTTGATTGAGCCTTTCTGTGCTTGAGATGATCGATACTCAAACAGGGATTCTGGTATACAGGAGCCATGCTAACGTCATCACCCCACATGCTTTCTGGCTTTTTAGCAGCAAGTAAACATGCAGGGATTTCTGTAGCAATCATGGTATTGCAATAGCTATGATTGCTGCATTCTACCCGAAAATAGTATAGGGACTAGGGAGAGATTCTGCTGGAGAAGGGACAGTGTGATATAGTGTAACAGTACTTGCTGCTGGTACAACAGTAAACAAACGGTCATTTTTAGGGCTAATTCAAAATTATTTTATTCTCTAATAATATCATTTTTATTCTTCAATTAGTGCAGGGCAAGCTTCTGTAGAAGGGTTAGTGTATTAGATGCATGTAGTCAGGGATTTTATCCTTTGCTGCTGATACCTAATTTTTTTTATCTATTCTCTAATAATATCGCTCTTTGCTGCATCTAGTGTAGCGCAAGCTGTTGGGGTAGGCATAGTGCGTCGGAGGCATGTTGGCAGGAATTGTAGCATTATACAGTGTGCTGCTGCTAACTAAAAATCAATTCTATTCTCAAATAATACTGCATTTAATTTTGGATTGAAATTCTTAAGTAGAGATCGTGTATTACAGGCATATAGGCAGGGAATCAAGTCTTTCACAGCATGCTGCTAGCTAAAAAATCAATTCTATTCTCTTATAATACCGCTCTTAGTTTACAATTAATTTTGAATTGAGATTCTGGAATACACATTGTGTATTACAGGCGTATAAATGGGGATTCAAGCCTTCCAAATCATGCTGCTGATACATAAAAAAAGTAATCTATTCTCTAATAATTTTAGCTGTATTTAGTGTAGGGCAAGCTGGTGGAGTAAGGAATGTGTATTACAGGCCTGCAGGCAGTGATTCTAGCCTTACACAGCATGCTACTGCAAGCCAGAAAATCAATTAAATGCTCTAATAATGCCGCTCTAAGTTTGCAATTAATTTTGGATTGAGGTTTTGGAGCAGTGATAATTTATTATAAGCCTATAGGCAGGGATTCAAGCAGTGTTGGTCTGGTTACCGGAGGAATCTCCTGTATTACCAGGCCTGCATTCAGTTACATGTATTGCACTCCAGAGCTCTCACCTGAGCTCCAGACTGCAGCCTAGACTGCACCGCGAGCGTCGAGTGATTGATTCCCCGGCGATTGCGGTTCAGTTCATGACAGCTGAAGACATGCCGGGTTGATCTCCGGTGCTCTCACCTGAACTTGCAGCCTGGCCTGTCCACAGCTGTTATGAACTGAACCACAATCGCCGGGGAATCAATCACTCAGCTCTTGCGGTGCAGTCCTGCAAATTCTGAGATCAGACCAGGCTGCAGCTGAGAGCTCCGGAGGGCAAAGCAGGTAACTGAATCCAGGCCTGGCATTACAGGAGATTCTTCTGGTAGCCAGTCCGACACTGGATTCAAGCCTCACACAGCGTGCTGCTAGTTAAAAAAATGAATTCTATTTTGTAGTAAAACTGCTCTTATTTTGTGGGTGTTCCCTAGTCTGGTGCTTTTTTACAGAAGGTGCAGAAGGCAAGACAATGGTCATTTGCAACCTGTGTCTTACCTTTCTTCGTAGGACCCAGATCACTACCAGTATGACCACCACCAGCATGATCAGGCACATGTCATCTAAACACCCGACTAGGTGGACCGAACCATTGTCTGAGAACAACCCCACTGCCCATTCCCTTTTGCTATGTGCTGGTCAATGCACTGTCAAGGTCACAGGCTCGGATGCCTTCTCCCCTAAAGCTGTGTTTTCACATTAGCAAACACCATCAGCAAGCACTTCAGAGTAAAGAAATCGACAGCACTCACCTTCATAATACAAGCTTTTATTCGATCATCTTAAAAAACAAGCCTCCCAGTGGAGACCGTGGCAGTGGGGGAGAGGGAGCAAGATGCATCAGATGCTGGGACATGTCAGACAACCATCATGTTGCGCTGCAATGTGCTTCAACAGATCTGATGAGAGATTTTAAGATGATGTTGATTACGATGTGCATTATTTGGTTTGTAATGTTTGGGCACTTTAAATTGGTATTATTTAGGAACTGTATGTTAGTATAACTTGGGAATTCAATGTTGGTATTTGTATTGTTGATATTATATGGAAACTGTACATCAGTATTATTTGATTGGCATTATGTAGGAACTCAATATTGGTATATTTTATCATTTAATTTTTTATTATTTTATTAGTATTTTGATAAATCCACTTTTGGCTTACAACACTGCCTGAATCCTTCTGGGCATGCTCTCGATCAGATTCAAGCATATCTTGACCGAAATCTGAACCGAGGTCTCATGTAGACGTTCCCAATGTTGGTGCATACTGGATGACTCACTTGGGTATGTATACAGCTTTTTCTTCTACCTACAAGTATTCAATTGGGTTGAGGTTTGGGGACTGTGGGGGCAAATCCAGCATCTCTTCTTCATTGTCATTATTCCATTTATTTACCAATTTCGACATATGCCTCAGGTGGAACACTATGTCATCTTTTTCATACTCGTAGTACTCGATTGTACGTAAGATAATCACATATAGCTGAGCATTGAGACCATCATCAATCCTGGCCAAGAGTCCAACATCCTTGGCTGTGAAAACAACCCAATGTCATCAGACTTCCTCCACTGCATTTGACTCAATTTCTCGATCTGATAGCCCCTTTTTCCCTTGTTTCTTCCATTTGCACCTATTAGAGCCTAGTTTATCGGCTTTTGTCTCATCGCTTCAAATCAATTATTTTTCATTTTCTACAGTACACTTATTTGCAAACTGGAGCTGTCGCTAACTTTTGACGATATTGAAGTCGAAGCTACTTTACTTTTTTTGGTCAAGATAAAGAATACAAATCTACATAGTATTCAACTAAGTCATCTAAACAAAGACTACAATAACAAACTCCAGAAAAACACCTACTATATGAAGTGTAAACCAATGGCTTTTATTGATGATCTTATGTAAATATCTGTTTGGTATCAAATTGGGTATCTACAAAGCACAACAATTTCCATTACCGTTGACAGTCAATCCACTATATGGTTCATTTCTGCAGTATATAGTTATTAAGTATCAGATGAGGCCATTCATTGATAGCACTCCACATGTTTCTTAATTCTCCAATTATGAATAAAATGCAAAAGGGACAACAACAAGGCTTAGAAACCTTTAAAAAAGGGGGTGGGGGGGTCTCATTAAATTCCTTAAGATCTTGTATTGCATCCATGGAAAATGTCAGGACTTGGTCACAACAGAGCTTTTCTTTGCATCAAGTGTTGAAGAAATAGTTACTTCTTCCACTCCTTTTAGATATTCAATTCATCAAACATGCAACTACTTATTAAGACAAATGACTGTATTAAAATAAAAGGAACGGTAAAATTGCTGAAAGATATGGGGTTATTTACTCATTTGCTCATTTTTGTAAACATCTTGTGGAAGTATAGCTATAGCTTTTAATTGATCCAGGAGACTTAGGCGGGCTTTGCACGTTGCAACATCGGTAACAATGTGTTACCGATGCTGCAGCGATAGTCCCGCCCCCGTCGCACGTTCGATATCTAGTGAAAGCTGCCGTAGCGATTATTATCGCTACGGCAGCTTTACACGCACATACCTGCCGTGCGACGTCCCTCTGGCCGGCGACCCGCCTCCTTCCTTAGGGGGCGGGTCGTGCGGCGTCACAGTGACGTCACACGGCAGGCGGCCAATTGTAGCGGAGGGGCGGAGATGAGCAGGATGTAAACATCCCGCCCACCTCCGTCCTTCTCATTGCAGCCGGCGGCAGGTAAGTTGAAGTTCCTTGCTCCTGCGGCTTCATACACAGCGATGTGCGCTGCCGCAGGAGCGAGGAACAACATCGTACCTGTCGCTGCACCGGCATTATGGAAATGTCGGAGGCTGCAGCGATGATACGATAACGACGCTTTTGCGCTCGTTAATCGTATCATCTAGGATTTACACACTACGACATCGCAAGTGACGCCGGATGTGCGTCACTTTCGATTTGACCCCACCGACATCGCACTTGCGATGTCGTAGTGTGCAAAGCCCGCCTTAGGGGTCAAAGAAATGCAAAAAGCTTTAGTAGAGGGGTGGTGGAAGGAGATTTCCCAAGACAAGGGTAACAGCATCATCCAGCTCATTAATAGCAGTCTCTTGGCCCAAAAAAATTGCTGAACTTTAATTACCAGCCAAGGTAAAGCAGACAGCTGGGTGCAGGTATTATCAGGCTTGGAGGGTTATTTGGCCCCTCCCAGATTAAAAATGTCAGCTTGCAGCCACCCCAAGTCAGCAGCAGCCTAGAACTTCTCACGCTCGTGAGAAATTCCATACCTACCACTAACTACAAGTGACCCATGGAGCGTCAATCTGAGAACGTTCTCAGAACAAAGCTTCATAGGAATCGATAGGCATCATGAGACATTACACCATTAGATTATGATGGAACTTCCAGGATTTCTTTTTAATGAATACATTTTTGAATAAGGAAGTGTGGGGGAGTGTTTATTCAAATAAAATATTTTTTTCCAGTGTGTGTTTCTTAACTTTATACTTACCTGGTCAGTAATGGGAGTGTCTAATAGAGGAGTCCCCATTACTAACCCCTGGGCATGATGCCAGTTGTCAATTCACAGCTGATATCAACCACAAAATTATTTCCCCAATTGCCACTGCACCAGGGTAATCGTGACAAGCTAAGCAAAATGCCAGAATTGGTGCATCTAATTGATTTGCCCTTTCTGGCGTGTCTGCGGACTGTTATTTTTAGGCTGGTAAGGGCCAAATAACAATGTACATTCCCTGTCTTATAATACCATCCCCCAGTTGTCTACTTTACCTTGGCTGGTTATTAAAAATAAGAGGGATCCTAAGCAGTTTTTTTAAATTATTTATTTAAATATTTTTTTTAAAAAAGCATGCGTTCTCTATTTTTGATAAAAAGCCAAAGTAAAGCAGACGGCTTAGGGTTGCAGCCTACCGTTGTTTGCTTTACCGGCGATGGTTATCAAAAATATGCAATGTCAGCATGCGATAAAGCTTGTTGATTGGCTGCGCTGCAGCCTTTCAACAAACTTTATTAGTATACTAACAGTACCCCAACTTGTAAAAGTTTAAAAGTCCATGTTTGAGTCTGAAACCCGGACACCCAGTGTCCAGTACAAACCCTGCATTTCACTATATGAGTTCGCTCATCCCTAGTCACAGAATACATAGCATTATACCTATACAATATTTGTATTTTCACAGTTTTTCTCCATAAATTTATATGAAAATATGAAGAATCTTTATTATTTTATTGCATCTGTGGTTCTTTAAATTCTAAAATCCTACACAATATACCATGCCTGCAGCTTTTAACACATATTGTGTCTTTTTCACAATATTCAAAGCTATGCCGTGATCATCTATCATGTAAAAGTATGCCGAGGCATATAATAAATATAAAATATATGACATATACTTCTCGGTGATACAAGCACTGTCGAATGATGGACTAGCCCAGGTCACTTTGTTTTGTAATGAAGGAGGAATAACACTGTATCCAATCTAAGCTTGTCACTTTGTAGCAGTAGCTCTCTAAATGCAGACTCGCATACTGTAGACATGTGCTACCAGCCGCTCTCACAGCCACTTGGTTATTTTGCCCCAGGCAACAGATGTTTGTGCCAAGGAACACATTCATGTTCTTTTGCCATCTCACCGAGGATAAGCGATTTTATTTGGCTTGTTCGCAAAGAACTGGACTTTATTGCTGTTCTTCTCTTTCTCTCATCCTAAACTCCTTGCAGACTGGTTTGTGATACATAGCATTATGGAGGCATTAACCTCCTAACAGCTAACTGCTAGCAATACTCCAAGGTGGTATAAAACTGTAGAGTCTGTAGAGTCTGTAGGCTATATTCATAGCTATGAAACACACACTACTTCAGGAAACAAAATAAGGTATGTTCAGTAACTCTCCTGAAAAAAGATTTTACCAGCTCTGACATTTATTCATTGTCAAGAAGTACATACCGGTTTTATGATTTTAGTAAAATCCAAGTTCTCTAAGAATTATAAGGTCGGAATTCTGTTATAATCTTTAAAGGGAATCTGTCACCAAATTTTTCCTATCCCATGTCAGAGCATTATGTAGAGGCAGATTTTAGTGATGCATGCTGTAGTTTTAATAAAAGTACTTTTTAATTTACCGGCTGAAGATGTACCAGTTCTCTGAATGTTAAGCTCTGTATTACTCACCCCCCGCACAAACACACACTGAGCTTGACTAGGGTATTATAAAGTATCCCAAGCACATAAACCACAAAATGCTGAGTGATGTTGGAAATATATGGTCACAGCAGCCATTATTGATTATAATTAATAAGATACTCAATATAATAACCATCATAACCATAACTTTTTCTCTGAGGAGATCCTGGTTGGCCTGAACCACTGAACAGCACCAGAATACAATCCACCGTCTCACCACTCTGACTCCGGGCTGACAAATGTCACAATGCTGTCCCTTCTCCAAATTCTAACATATTCCCTGGGAACCGTCCCAGTGGGAACTTAACCATAGCAAAATATGAAGGGTCAGCATACCTCCGGTGTGACCCCGTACTCCATTAACCAAAGCCATCCCTGACCTCCTCAGCTGCCATGACATTAATACAAAATATAATTAACCACCACCCCATCACCATATTCATTTAAGGCGGCTGGGCAGATTGTTCACCACTTTGTGTTCCAAGAAGCAAGGTGCCCCAATTGCTCTTCCTCTTCTTTTAAAGGTACTCTTCCTCCCTTTCCACACCCCTTCCTTCAAACTTCCCACCAAATAGTAGCAAACAATGTGACCTTTCTCAAGTCTTACAACACCCCCCAGCTTCTTTTAACCCCTTCCTGCTCAATCTCCCTATTAACCCTATCTGTGTCTTGTTCTTACAAACCCCTGTCTTTTCCAATCTACCACTATAGCTGCGCCCTGTTCCAGCCATTTTCTTTCTGCATACCCTGTGCTTGAACTGGAAGCTGACAATCAGTGGTGTTAGCAGGGTTATAAAGAGCTGATGAATATGGAGTACTATTTAGTACAAGGTTTACTATTCTTCTTGTGGTAGTCTCTTGCAAGCAGCCCAGTAAGTGACATATTGTTGGAATCAGTCTAAAGGCCGCTTTACATGCTACGATTTATCTAACGATCTCATGAGCGACGTGCCACGCCCTGATCATAGTTACAATTTGCCGAGATCGCACATAGGTCGTTTATTAGCGGTCACACGTAACGATCGCACAAGCGACGCAAAATCGTTCAGCGATATATTGTTTGACCAAGGCGGTCGTGTGGATGTTGTTCGTCGTTTGCAGGGTGTCAAACGTAGCAATATGTCTGCTGCGATACAAACGACGAACAATATTTTGAAAATGAACGACGTGTTAGCGATCAGCGATTTTCACACGCAATGATGTCGCTAACGATGCCGGATGTGCGTCACGGAAACCGTGACCCCGCCGACATATCGTCAGATAAATCGTAGCGTGTAACGTCGGCTTTAGTCTTTACATTATACTTTACATGCTTTACATTATAAAATACATACCAAACAAAGTCTATGGTATTACTGTTACGAGTTCTGCTTCTGATAATTCGCGTTCTCCTTTGCCCTCCTCTGGTGCTTTGTGACAGCGTCCTGCTGGTCCCAGATCGCAGTAGTGCTGGAGACTAAGTCTAGAAAATGCGCTATTGCGCATGCGCGATCTAATTTGGACGCAGGTGTGATCTGTGCATGTGCGGGTGACATCACCGCTGATGCGGTGTCACATGTCTATGACGCTCTGGTTGCCGATTGGGCGGGTGACGTCATTGCTGACGTTCCTGAAGCTGATTGGCTGTGTAATCCTCCATCTTGGAGGAGGCACAGAGTCTATAAAAAGCCCTGACACACGTTGTTCAGCGTTCAGTCGTCTTGGTGCTTGCATGGAGTAGATGCTCCATGCATGTTGGTTCTCTAAACTGTTACTGATACAAGTAGGTGAGCGCTATCGGTAGGATAGTGTCACAGTGCTCTGCAGCATAGCTGCTGTCCGTATCCTCGCACATTAGTGGAGCGGGCTTAGGCAGGCCGTGCTGTGACTTGTAGTTCTACTACAGCTCCTTGCTTAGGGAACTTTGCTGTTCGTGTCTAGCGGTTAGCTAGCGAACATTAAGTGTATTCCTGTGCTCTTGACCAAGTGACCTTCTCCCTTGTCTCCGTGACCATTAATGGAGACATAACATTGCCCTCTCTGTGTGAGAGCGGAGCCACTCGTGTTATCACACATATATTACTCTGTGATTTAACAGAGGTACTAGTCACTGGTGTGCGGTTACGGTTAGTAACCGTACGATTTATGTAGAGTCCTGTGCTGCTAACAGATTCTACTACACCCCTTTTTGGTTACTTTTGTAGTCACCATAAGTTGTGTAGCATATCTCTCATTTGCGTTTATGCTAATACGGTAGTTGCTGTGAATTTAACAGTGTACGCCGCCTTTGGCCTTAGTGACACTGTGACGCAACAGTGTTAGTACAGCTTCTGTGGTACAAGTTCCCCCCTATCCTCTGCCATATTCAGCAGCAGGTTTCCTGCACAGTGGACCCTGACTGCCTGATAGCATGAGGCTACTTACTATCAGGCAGCCCCCGTAACATTACGACTGAACCAAAGGTCTGGATGATATGGCAGAATTTCAACAACTACACCACTACATACAGAGTCTTGAGGCTAGACTCAAGTTTGTGGAGGATAAACTTCAGACTCTAGTAGCATCCGCACATGATCCACGACTGGCTTTGCCCAACAAGTACTCTGGTGATGCCAGGTCATGTCGTGGGTTCATAAATCAGTGTCAGATACATTTGGAAGTTAACGCCTCTCGTTTTCCTACGGAAAAGGCCAAAGTGGCCTTTATCATTTCTTTGGTTCAGGATAAAGCCTTAGAGTGGGCAACTCTCTTGTGGGAATGTACTGATGTACTAACTCTAAGGTCCCAAGATTTTCTTAATGCTCTTAAAGCGGTGTTTATGGGGCCACAAGTTACCCATGATGCGGCTTTGAAATTATTGGATCTAGTACAGGGGTCTTCTCCTACTAGCTCCTATGCCATCAGTTTTCGTACTTTGGCTGTTAAACTGGCCAGAGGAGGTTCTTATACCCATTTTCTGGAGAGGCTTAGCGGGTTACGTCAAAGATGCTCTTGCTACTCGAGAGGTTCCCTCTACCCTGGAGGAACTAATTACTGTAGCAACGAGTTCCCCCATATCCTCTGCCATATTCAGCAGCAGGTTTCCTGCACAGTGGACCCTGACTGCCTGATAGCCTGAGGCTACTTACTATCAGGCAGCCCCCGTAACAATTACTTACATTTTTGTGCTTTTCTGCAAACCTTTAAAAAAAAAGATTTGGTCTGAGTCATGAATAAAAATTACTCATACAAATCTATGGGCCTGTTAAAATCATGAGCAGCACAAACTGATGGCACCTGTGTACTGTCCGTAATTAAAGGAGTTGTCTGGCCTAGAGGTATAAATCTGCAGTGCATGCGCTGTCAGGATTCTCCGGTGCTGGCACTAGGAGCTGGCAGGAGCATGACTGCAAGTAAGTGATTTGTATATACAGTGGCATGCAACTTGCATAACTGTTCACAGTAAGCATAATTTTGAGCAGAGGTGCTCAAACTTTTGCATGCCACTGAATGCGGCCATGTGCCGACTAGACATTCGCAGCCTTGCTCAAAACAAGTGAATTAAACAAGGTCAGATATGTCTAGTCGGAATGTGGCTGGAAGTTTGCAAATTGCATTTGTAGCACCCCTGAACCACCAGGGAGCTACAAGGTACTGCATCCATCATCTAGAAGACCAGTGCCGGTAATATCAAACAGTCCAGAAAAAAAACAGTTTTTCCCCAGCATTCCCCCATAGAATGGTACCAGGCTAGGGTTGGACCAATGGATGGCCGCCTAGAGGTGGAGCCAGTCCACTTCACTAGTTGACCAGGGGGGAGGGGTAGACAGTGGACAGTCAGAGAAGAATAAAAAGGGATTTGAGCAGTGACAGTGAACGTGTGCAGACGCACTGACAGGAGTGAACAGTGACCTGAGTGCCCTTTGTCAGGCAGAAACTCCAGGCAGGCCTGATAACACGTGCACAGTGTGGGGACCATCAAGGACCTCACTGACCTTGAAGTTCGGGACTCAGTAGCAGAGAAAGAACCGGGGACAGGACCAGAGACTCCAACCCCACAGGGTTCATGCTACCGTCATATGGACTGCAGTAGAAGACCACCAGGAGGAGACCCCCAGCTGCTCTATGCCACGGGAACCCACCAACCAAAAGACAGCTGCAGGGGAAGAAACCATCAGGTTACTAAACTGGCACTGGGACTAAGGGGACCTGAAGGTAAAACCAGCCGACCTCGGGTGACCAGTTACCACCGGAAAGTGAGTAAAGAACCAGTTGCACTGAAACCCTCTTGTGTTGCCACCTTCTTCTGACACCCATCATATCACCTACCCTCTGGGGCCTGGCCCTGCTTGCGGAGGGCCTAATATCCAGGCTGCCACCAACACCAGCCCCAGTAGCAGGAACTGTGCAGCGGCGGCTCCCTCTACATAGCTGCAACACCGCAAGAGGTGACACGTGTGAACATTATTCTAATCCCCTGTAAATATTCCCCTTTTCAAAAAGTACCCAGGGCACAGGACCGGGCAACGGCCACCAAAGTGACATTCCCCAGTTATAACCACCGGTACCGAGTACCCCATAACCCTGGGCGACACACAGGGGCGGACTGGCCCACCAGGAGGTTGGGAGAATCCCCGGTGGGCCCCTGCTATTGATGGCCACGCCCCCTAGGCCCCGCCCCCTACCACCCCTGGGCCCCTATGGATATGTGTGAGAGGGCCCCCCCCCCCGGCTTGTAATTTCACTAATCATATCGGCACATTGCTGATATGATTAGTGACAATCCCATTCCCTCTGCAGCGGCAAGCAGGAAGAGCGATCTCCCTACTCTACCTGCTGTCACTGTCAGTGCCGCATGGCTCTGACTCATCTGCGCAGCGACACTGCAGGAGGAGGCAGTCTCAGAGGGATGACTGCTTCCTTCCTTTGCAGGTGCTGGCAGCATCGCGCGGCGGAGGACGGACCCGGCGTTGCCCCAGTCCAGGCTGAAGGAGCAGCAGCGCGTGAGTATAGAAGGCGGGGGCCCAGGGGGGGTGTGGGGGCCCCGGGGAGCGAGCAGGGGCCCCGGGGGTATGTGCGGGGGGGCTCTTCTTCTTACCAGTCACCTGCCTGTATCTGCAGCCACCGGCGCGTTCCTCATCAGTGTGTGCATGCCGGGCACACTAGCAGGAGCAGGAGGCAGTGCGCTGTGCTGTGCCGGCTCTGCTGTGTGCTGTTTGCCCGACATGCACACAGTACAGAGGAGCGCGCCGGTGCCGGTGACCACAGCTTCTTCCTATTCAAATGTATTTGCGTCTTTCAGACGTAAATACATTTGAACAGCGCGCTGGGACTGGGCCCCGCCCCCGACGTGCAGCAACGTGATGAGATCACATTGCTGACGTCATCACAGTGCTGCGGGCGCCACACTGGATTCATCAGGAAGCGAGCGCTCCATGGAGGAGCCGAAGAGACAGGTGTAATTAATGGAGATGTGTGGGGAGGGGGTGAGGACACATAATGGGGAACATTTGTGAAAGAGACACAGCTTTGTGACAGGCAGAGGAGGAGCACTGTATTCCGAGGGAGGGGGGGGGAGCAGGAGTGTGTAGTGATGGGGTAGTGTAATTTGTGTCTGCATGGGGTGGTGATGTGGGTTGCAATGTATTATGTCTGGGGAGGGGGTAATGGAGGGTGCATTGTATTGTATGTGGGTGAGGGGTAATGGAGGGTGCACTGTATTGTGTGTGTGTGTAGGGAGTGATGGGGGGCTGCATTGTGTGTGTGTGTGTGTGTGTAGGGTGTGATGGGGCGTGCATTGTGTGTGTGTGTGTGTAGGGGGTGATGCATTGTGTGTGTGTGTGTGTGTAGAGGGTGATGGGGGTGTGTGTGTGTGTGTGTGAGGGGTGTGATGGGGGATGCATTGTATTGTGTGTGTGTGTGTGTGTGTGTGTAGGGTGTGATGGGGGATGCATTGTATTGTGTGTGTGTGTGTGTGTGTGTGTGTGTATGTAGGGGGTGATGGAGGGGTGCATTGTGTGTAGGGGGTTATGGGGGTGCATTGTGTGTGTGTGTTTGTGTGTTCGGAGGGGGTGCATTGTATTGTGTGCGTGGGGAGATGGTAATGGGGGGGTGCATGGTATTGTGTGTGTGTGTGTAGTGGGTGATGGGGGGATGTATTGTATGTGTGTGTGTGTAGTGGGTGATGGTGGGGATGTATTGTGTGTGTGTGTGTGTGTGTGTGGAGAGGGGCGCGGAGTCATTAATCGAGCTATAGTTACATTTAATTCTCAAAATTTTCGTTTCATTCACCTTTTCTGTTCTAATATTTTACAATGTGAACGACCATGGCTTGCCCCCCCCCCCCCATGGTTTTGATCCTGGGTACGCCCATGCACAGGCCTGAGTGGGCCCCGGCACCCAGCCTTTCAATCGTAAACTTCAGTGATCGTACAAGTTCTGTATGATCACTGAAGTTTTCGCAGTTGCAGGACCTTTAGTGACATCACATGTGTCATGTGAGTCCTAGCGGTGCACTGCGGGAGTCCCCAGGCCTGCACCGACCGCGCCCGTATTCAGATGTATGCGCGTCTTTCAGGCGCGCAATACATTTGTACAGTGCGGCCGGTAACAGGAGGGAGAGCAGCTCTGCTCAGCCCCGCAACGTGCCGTCATCGCCAGCGCTGCAGAGGAGCGCGCCTCAGTCCTGCACCAACATCATCATCACCGGGGCCGCAGCTGCAGGGATGAAGAGGAGGACGCGCAGGCACAGGTAAGCGCTCCAGAGGAGCCAAAGATGTACTTTTATATGAGGGGCTGCGGGTGGGGGAGAGCAGTGTTATTTTACAACTGGCATTAAGAAGCGGTGGGGGACTTTATGGAGCATATTATGGGGCAGTGGGGGACATAATAGGGCAGTGGGGGATATAATAGGGCAGTGGGGGACATTATAGGGCAGTGGGGGACGTTATAGGGCAGTGGGGGACATAATAGGGCAGTGGGGGACATAATAGGGCAGTGGGGGACATTATAGGGCAGTGGGGGACATTATAGGGCAGTGGGGGACATAATAGGGCAGTGGGGGACATTATAGGGCAGTGGGGGACATTATAGGGCAGTGGGGGACATAATAGGGCAGTGGGGGACATAATAGGGCAGTGGGGGACATTATAGGGCAGTGGGGGACATTATGGGGCAGTGGGGCACATTATATGGCAGCGGGGGACATTATAGGGCAGCGGGGGACATTATAGGGCAGCGGGGTACATTATAAGGCAGCGGGGGACATTATAGGGCTGTGGAAGGACACTATAGGGCAGTGGGGGACATTATGAAGCAAATTGGGGCATTATAGGTCAGTGGGGGACGTTGTGAAAGAAATTGGAACATTATAGGGCATTGAGGGACATTATGAGGCATCAAAGATTATGGAAAGCAGCATAGTATTATGAGGAGGGGGGGATTTATACAGGGATGTAGTTGGGGGAGATATTATAGAAAGGGAAATTTTTGGGGGGACATTTTGGAAAGGGGCACTTTGTGGGGCTATTTTGGAGAGCAGGATTGTGGGGTGATATTTTGTGCAGGAAGCAATTAACAACCCCTTCTGATTCCACTTGTTTCCCCAGACATTATTAAATAAAAGGGGCCAGAATGAGGGACATAATTACTATATAGGGCCAGAATGAGGGACATACATTATTGGTTTATGGTGGCAAGTGGGGCATAATTACTGTAGGGGCAAATTAGGGGACATTATTACTGATGAAATATAAGTTAATTTTGAGGATACTGTCTCCAATGGGGGAACAAGAGTCTGACGTGGTGTAGAAATTGGGGAAATAGTGAGGAATGTGCTCTGGGAGTGATCGGCTATAGGTGACTGTTATTTTCTGCAGTCGCGTCATGGCAGGAAGAAGTGATGATGGTCAGCGCCGGATGAAGAGAAAAAGCGAAGATGAATAAAGTCAGCTAGAGACGTCACTGGTAAGTCAGTCACGGTATTTCTCCCTTGTATGTGGTTGTATTCGGTCACTATGTGGTCTGGTCACGGTGTGGTGGTATTTCTCCCTTGTATGTGGCTGTATTTGTTCACTGTTTGGTTGTAATATGTGGTCTGGTCACGGTGTGGTGGTATTTCTCCTTTGTATGTGGCTGTATTTGGTCACTGTTTGGTGGTAATATGTTGTCTGATCACGGTGTGGGGGTATTTATCCCTTGTATGTGGTTGTATTTGGTCACTATGTGGTGGTAATATGTTGTCTGGTCGCGGTGTGGCGGTATTTCCCCCTTGTATATGGTATTATTGATTTTGGTATAGTGGATTGTGTTGTGCATGGAGGTCACTTTTTCTCTCTATAAGGTGGAGATTTTTTCCAGTACAAATTAAATACTTAAACATTTAACCCCTCCCCTCCCTGTCCTGCCCTGTCCTGTGACTATTACACTGCAGTAAATATGCACTTACAGAGATTCTCCAGTGAAAACAAGTAATCACCTTTATTAAGGCCACGTTCACACACTGAGTATTCAGTGATTTTTTTTTTTACCTCAGTATTTGAAGTCAAAACCAGGAGCAGTAAAATCAGAGAAAAAGTGTGTGAACGTGGCCTAAAGATAAGTGATAACTTATTCATCTGTGTGGACCGATTGCTGGGACCTGCACCGATCGTGCAACTTTTATCCCCCATTACACTGGAGCTCGTGTCCGACTTGACCCCTGATCCATTCATTCCCTCAGTGGCTGCGAGCGCTGCGCTTGTTATTATCTGGCTGCTCCACAGAGGATGAATGGAGCTGCGGTCACACATCCCACCCCACAGAGGATGAATGGAGCTGCGGTCACACACCCCACCCCACAGAGGATGAATGGAGCTGCTGTCACACACCCCACCCCACAGAGGATGAATGGAGCTGCTGTCACACACCCCACCCCACAGAGGATGAATGGAGCTGCTGTCACACACCCCACCCCACAGAGGATGAATGGAACTGCGGTCACACATCCCACCCCACAGATGATGAATGGAGCTGCGGTCACACACCCCACCTGCTCCTGCAAAACGTTCCCCAATCTTCCGATCGGTGCGGTTTACACTGGTCTGGTTCCACCGATCAATAAGTTATCACCAACCTACCCTGTGGATCGGTGATAACTTGTTTTCACCAAAGACCCCATTACTGCAAACGACTATATTTGTACATCCCAGTTATGGTGCACAATATAGATGTGCAGGAGCTGTCTGTGTATACAGTCAAAGCAACACAATAATGGGGATAACGCTAATGGGTGTTTATATTTAGCTGTAGGGTGGGCCCCTGGAGTCAATTCTCCTGGTGGGCCCCAGACAACCCAGTCCGCCCCTGGCGACACACATACTTGTATACTTGCAATCACATGAGCGCCACTTCCAGGTGCCAGCACCAGAGAATGCACTTCACACTGAGGATTCACAAGTCTGCAGTCACACAGACTGACTGCAGACTGTGAGACAACTCATTTAACCTTGCAATGTATAAAAGAAGCGTTGCAATTTTTTTTTCCATACAAACAAAATAACTGATAAAACTTTGATTGCAAAAGCTGACACGCTGACCAAACAATGATGAAGATCAAACCGAAAACTCATGTTTTTTTAACTCATGACGCCTCAATGAAGCCTTATTATAAGATGAATAAACCTGCAGTGTTGGCCTCGTTGTCCACCACCAATGCACGCTAAGGCATGAGAGGCTGTTGAATATTCTAGTTACATAAAAGGGCTTTGGTATCTGCACCTCTTAGTGAATTTGGTGCATATTTAAGCTACAGATCACCACCTCAAGAAGTGTACTCACGTTAGGGACTGGGGTACATTTCTGTATTTTTGGACATAAATTATGATGAATTTCCCAGTCATGCACCTACAAACTAAGTTCCAACCAGTTTTCAAAAACATGAAAGAGCTGGTCGTGATTGGCATAAAAATGCCAAAAATGGCAAAACATTTTTGTGACATTTTAAGCAGTTTTTATCAAAAGCACACATTTTATCATAAAATACGTCCAGTGATTGCACACTGCCAGTTCACATTGCATGATAATGAATTGCTCATATATCACATACTGTAGGTCCATTTTAACACAGATTATTCAAAACTTTGTGACATAGCATAGCACTGCTATGCTAGTATGTCCCAACAAAAGTTAGTGAATGTAGTCATTAGAGATGAGAAATCCTGTCAAGTATCGGATCAGAGACAGGATCGCCGATCCCACCTGAGATTGCGGATTGGTTCATCAATCCTAGCAAACCCAATCATCGATCCTTGCCAAACCCATTAAATTAAGTGGGAGGCAAAAGTGTTGTAAAATGGGGTAGGGGGCTGTAAAAGAAAGAAAATAAAAAAGGTTAAAGCAGTACATACTTGCTGAGTTCTCATGGCTGCAGCGCTACTTCCGGGTCTGATAATTATCCCTAATGCATATTCATTGCTTTTCTCATTCACTGCCATATCTGATTGGCTGCCACTGGACCACTCTCCCACCCTATGAGACAGCGTCTGTGATTGGTTGCAATCACAAATGCTGTTGGTGTCCTGGTGATGAATAAATAAAACAATTGGTGTGCGGTCTCCTATCTTTTGATACCAGCACAGAAAAAGCCAAGCCATTGCTGCAGGCTGCAGCCTCCAGCCATGCGCTTATCTTGGCTGTGTATCAAAATAAGATGAACCACATGTGGCTTTTTTTAAATTATTTAATTAAAGTATTAAAAAACAGTGTGCAGCCCCCCCCAATTTTGATACCCAGCCAAGATAAAGCCCAACAGCTAGGGGCTTGTATTCTCAGGCTGGGGAGACCCATGCTTATTGGCCTCTCCCCAGCCTACAAATAGCAGCCTGCAGCAGCACTAAATTGTTGCATCCATTAGATGTGACAATCCCAGCACTTTACTCGGCTCTTCCTGATTGCCCTAGTGTGGGGACAATCGGGGTAATAAAGGGTTAATGTGAGCTCACAGCTGCCACTAAGCCCTAGATTAGTAATGGAAGGTGTCTATGAGACCCAGCATTACTAATATATAAGAGAAAGTAAATAAACACAAACACCGAAAAAATCCTTTAATTAGAATAAAAGACAAAAAAAGCCTCTTTCACCACTTTATTAACCACAAAACATCCCCGTAGGTCCGACATAATCCATATTAAGTCACACGACAATTCCAGCTCTGCTACATTACTGAAGACACAGTGCGCGATTATGAAACATGAGACCGTTTCTAATTATTTTTTCACCAATTAAATCTTACAAAACCTATACATGTTTGGTATATACAAACTCATGCTGAGCTGCACAATCATATCGCCCTTTTTACCAAATAATGAACATAGCAAATAAAAAAAAAAAAATAAGGATTGTGGAATTGCACTTTTTTGCAATTTTACAGCATTTTATAGTAAAATGAATGGTTTAATTCAAAAGTACAACTTAGTAGTAGTAAAAAAAATCGAAGACAAAAAATGGAACATCGCCAGGTAGTGACGGGGTTAATGTGAATAAGAGCCAAGAGGCACAGTACTCTGACCATAGCACCTAATTTAGTACATCTATTTAATTGTTTACTTTATGATAGGGTATGTGCTGTTTTTATGTTTGTCTCTTTACTTTTGTCTGTGAAATGGCCAAGATGTTAACATGCTTCTATTATATGTATACCAACTTATGCTCTGGCTCATTTTTTGTTTTTGCCCACAATTCACTGTGTAGCCTTACATAGATAAGGATAGTTCACCTCGGGGAGATCAACATCCAACACCGCAGAGACACCATCACGTGTTTCTCAACGCAGTGACACTAGAACAAGGCCCCCTGGGAAAATATGCAAAACAAGAATGCCGCGGAGACACCATCACATGTTTCTCAACGTTGGCAGGAAACTAGCCAGGTCTTTCACTGGGAAGAAACAACCAAGGGAAGGGCAGTCTCCAGTCAAGGAAACAGCCTATACCAAAACATGGTATCCATCCACAGACAGCTGTTTCGGGGTATTTGCCCCTCATCAGTGTGGAGCTGTGTAGCCTTAGTCATATATATACTGTTTTTATTTTGTGACATTAAGGAGCTTTACAATAACAACAGGATGCCCTTTTTCTATGACAATTATCAAAAATGTTTATAAATGTCAAACCACTTAGATCCTATAAGATGGGTCCCATACTTTTTAAAGTCATTGTCCCCTTCCTCGATAAGCCCATTTTTAATGAAATATTCAATAGTCAAATAAAAACATCATAAACTCACCTCCCATACTGGCGCCTTTCCAGCATTGTTTGCTCCAGAGCTCTTGGGTCTAGCGTTACATTGTAATGCCCTGTGTGCCCTGCTGCCAATCAGAGGACCTTGGACAAGCAAAAGTAGCAAGAGCAGCCCAATTTTATGAAATCCCAGAAAGGTCTAGCACTCACTATATGGAATGGTACCGTAAGTGAGTACATGGTGTTTTTATTTTAATGGGGTGAATTATTATTTTAGAACAACCTTTTTAGGGATCATACATGTTCTATACCTACTGACAATGTAGCTGTACATCCACCTTTATGTTAAGGTGCATACATTTATTTTTTTGTATCTCTATGATCACCAAAACCCAAAATATTGGTCTAATTTGTCTAAAATCTGTTTGAATTGCTAAGGCGGGCTTTGCACACTACGACATCGCAGGCCGATGCTGCGATGCCGAGTGCGATAGTGCCCGCCCCCGTCGCAGCAGCGATATGTGGTGATAGCTGGCGTAGCAAAAGTTATCGCTACGCCAGCTTCACACACACACTCACCTGCCGTGCGACGTCCCTGTGGCCGGCGACCCGCCTCCTTGTTAAGGGGGCGGGTCGTGCGGCGTCACTGCGACGTCACACGGTAGGCGGCCAATCAGAGCGGAGGGGCGGAGATGAGCAGGATGTAAACATCCTGCCCACCTCCTTCCTTCCGCATATCCTACGGAAGCCGCAGTGAGGCCAGTAGGAGACGTTCCTCGCTCCTGCGACTTCACACACAGCGATGTGTGCTGCCGCAGGAGCGAGGAACAACATCGGACCATTGCGTCAGCGTAATTATGGATTACGCCGACGCTGTACCGATGATCCGATTACGACGCTTTTGCGCTCGTTAATCGTATCATCCAGGCTTTACACACTGCGATGTCGCATGCGATGCCGGATGTGCGTCACTTTCAATTTGACCCCACCGACATCGCACCTGCGATGTCGCAGTGTGCAAAGTGCCCCTTAGACTAACCCCACATTTCCCTGCATGGGACCACTTATCTGTAGCAATAAAAATTGTGCAGCATATACCGTAAATTATTATGGACCTTGCAGAAGAAAAAAAAATATGCTGTATTTTCTGCATTCTCTTTGTTTCCGTAATGGATTGAAGCACTCTGTTGTGAGCCATGTGAAAGTTAATAGTGTACAAAGCAAAAAGCACCCCTATGTCCATTTCTAATCCTGACCATCACATTAACAAATATTGCTCTCAACCGCTCAAGCCCACAGTTCCATCATTTATCACACTAGTTTGCTGTCCATGATACAAAAACTTGAAAGAATCCTGTCAAAAAATCTTAACAAGAAAATAATTTAGAATAACTTCACTTGGTTGCAAACGTTTTAGGAATTCACTGAACTATGAAAATTGGAACAATTATGTGATTTGCTTGTCCTGAAGTGCCTAAAATTGCTGCCACCATTTTACAAATTGCAGGAGATTGCATTAAGGCTGCTTTACACGCTGTTTTACACATTGCGACATCGCTAACGATGTCGCTAGCGATCGGCCCCGCCCTAGTCGTTTGTGCATCACGGGCAAATCGCTGCCTGTAGCGAACAATAGCGCTAGGACGCGTCAAACGGACTTACCTTCCTAGTGACGTCGCTGTGGCCGGCGAACAACCTTTTTTTTAAGGTGGCAGTTCGTGCGGCATCACAGCGACGTCAATCAGTGGGCCACCAATAGAACTGGAGGGGCGGAGAGCAACCGCATTCACGTCACTCCCACCTTCTTGCCAGAGGATGCAGGAACACTGTTCTTCGTCGTTCCCGGGGTGTCACACGTAGCAATGTGTGCTGCCTCAGGAACGACGAACAACCTAAGTCCAGCCCGAGCAACGATATTTTGAAAATGAACAATGTATCAACGATCAACGATTTGGTGAGTATTTCTGATCGTTAGCGGACGCTCGTAGGTGTCACACGCAACTACGTCGCTAACGATGCCGGATGTGCGTCACGAATTCTGTGACCCTGACGACATATCGTTAGATACGTCGTTGCATGTAAAGCGGCCTTTAGCCAGAGAAGGATAACATGACTTTGGGGGAAGATGAGTCTTATAGCTATCATGCGAGTATATCATGGTATATGGCACAGCCAATTAGGGGGGACTATCATAGCCTCTATATAAGGAATGTGGCAACCATTTTATGATAAATCTGGAAAATGAGAGGACATTACAGCTCATAGCTTAGCCATAGAGATAGATAGATAAGGTTCTGCGCTGGCACACAGGAGGTCAGCAGCATCACGATGTGATGATGTGCACTGTAACCTCCTGCATGCCTGTGCAGAACCCACCTTGGCATCATGACACCTGGAAGTCCATCATAATGCAAGAGGTTCGAAGATTCCATTGCGAGTGTCGTGAATGATAAGATGAACCGAACGGGTGGCAGTGAGTAACGGAGGGGCTGAATAATTGTGCATTGAGGTGCATATAAAGATATTTTTAAAAACCTTTTGATGACTCATTATGGTTTAAAAAGTGGATGTCAGCATCTGGCACTTTGCTGGATCCACGTGGAAGCGGATTACAAAAAATCCCACATATTGTCAAATGCAAATTTTTTGTAATTTAAGTCAATTTCACTCAAATTTATTTTCTCATCTTTAATTGTTAGTGATATCATTTCATTTGCAACACTTTATATATATATATATATATATATATATATATATATATATATATATATATATATATAACATGCACATCCACTATGAAGCCATATGTTGTTATAACTTTAATAAGCTTATGGGACAATATAGATTTCTTGTCATCTTTGGAGATATGCTCCATTTACATGTTTCTGGTTTATAGCTGTTCAAAAAGGCCCATTCTTGGATTTTGTATTTTTAGTCATTTACATATGTGGGTTGGCTATCTGATAAATACTATTTATTCTAAATGATATATGCATTCAAATTAAATGCCTGGATTTGGACTTGTCATCTAGAAATGGATGTTTCATCTAGTAATATACACTGTATGTCTAGACACTTCTGATGTCATACTTAAGGCATACTTATTAAATTATCCTTTTTACTTGGGTCTTTTAGGTCTCATTACTAGCGTATAGCTAGCGTGTAACTCGGACCAGTGTTGCCTGATAAAATATCGGAAAGCACTCGGGCTAATGTTTTACTATGGGGAAGGGCCAACCAGCACTTTTTTTTATCATTCTGAGTAAAACAAATTGCAGCATTCTGCAATTACGTTCTCTATCTTTTTGTCGGCTGTGATCCTTTCAGAAAATCGGATTACAGTAAAATGACACTCAATATAATATAAAAAAGCAAAAAAGAAAATATCATTACTTACAGCAAGATGGAATTGCAGCTGTATATTGCTCAGGCCAAAAGACTACTACTACTCCAGCAGGATACAGCTAAACCCCCACTAGGTGGAGGCAACACAGGTGCAGGTGGAGCCATTCACACTCACTTCCAAATATGGAGGAGGTGATGGCTGGATGGTAAAACTGCACACTGGTGGCTTGCATAGAGCACTGTTCACACTAGCAGACGCACAGTCACAAACCCGCAGCCTATTAGGTGACGCCCATACTATTAGATCAGGCGGGCTGCCAAGCCGTACCCCCACTGCGCGCTACGTAGGGACAGAAACTCTGATAGCAAGGCCTAACAAAAAGGGGCCTGGCTGTATCCTGTACAAAAAAGTTTTTGAGGTTTTTTGTTAGCGTTATGGCCATAAGACGTAAGCCTACAACCCTCGTCACGGGAACCTCATGCTTGTAGGTCCCTACACTATATATAATATAAAAAAGCAAAAATGACACTCAGCTTACGCTTGGATCAGAGTTTGAGCCGATTGCCATTTGCTTAATCCATGCGATTTGCTAGTGTGAGAGTACCCTAAAAGTGATGTTCTTATTTATATATATATATATATATCTTCTTTCTTTTTCACCAACAGACTACAGGGTCGTTTTTTATTTTGCACTTTCGGACATATTTTATATTGACATCGGTATGCACAAATATAATAGTTGGGTTGTTATGAAATATTTGTCAGGTTTCAATTAAGTTTCTAAATTTTCTTGGATGTTTGCGGTCCATCTTTATTCCTACGGTATTTATTACACATTTGTCTTTGCACAAATAATTGTATCATGTTTTTATTGAAATTCTATTATTTATACTTTAGTACTCTATACACATAATACGGACATTTAAGAGGATTGATTTGTGCGACTCCAGTTAATCGGCTAGGTCAGTAAATGCTTAGGCAGGCTGGCACGACATCATCATAGTGACATGATGCACAGATGATTTTGCTCCAGGTATGGCTGATCAAAAGCCCCATATCACTTTTTCCCCATGCCTCAAACCTACTAGAATAGCACATTCATCTTGAATTTTCCTGCCACCTCTCTTCCTGCCCCTCTTTTACCGGTTACAATCTGGCTTCGGACCACATCATTCCACTGAAACTTCCCTAACTAAAGACACCAATGACCTACTAACCACCAAAGCCAAGTGACACTACTCTGTTCTCTTCTTCCTAGACCTGTCTTCTGCCTTTGACACTGTGAACCATTCCCTCTTGCTACAGATTTGCTCATCTCTTGGTATCACAGACCTAGTACTATCCTGGATCACCTTACCTCTAATAGTCCAGATTTCAGCGTCTCTCTGTCCCAAACAACCTCCTCATCTCACCTCCTATCTGTCAGTGTCCCCCCAAGGTGCAGTCCTAAGACCCCTGCTGTTCTCCATCTACACCTTCAGCCAGGGCCAGCTCATAGAGTCCCACGGCTTCCAGTATTATCTTTATGCTGATAACACACAGATCTACCTCTCTGGACTTGCTATCACCTCCTTACTAACCAAAATCCCACAATGTCTGTCTGCTATTTCATCCTTCCTTTCTGCTCTATTTCTTAAAACTGAACATTGCAAAACAGAATTCATCATCTTTCCCACATGTCATTCTACCTCTCCACCTGACCTATCCATCAAAGTCAATGGCTGCTCAGTCTCGTTATACATGCATGCTCGCTGCCTGGGGGTAACCCTCGACTCTGCTCTCTCCTTCAAGCCACATATCTAAGCCTTCGCCACCTCCTGACAACTCCAACTAAAAAATATTTCCCTGATCTGTACATTTCTTGACCAAGAATCTGCAAAAACACTAGTGCATGCCCTCGTCATTTTCTGCCTCTACTACTGCAACCTCCTTCTCTATGGCTTCCCTTCTAACACTCTCACACCCCTACAATCTATCCTAAACTCTGCTGCCCAACTAAACCACCTGTTCCTTTGCTATTCCCCAGCCTGTCCTTTTTGTCAATCATTTCATTGGCTTCCCATTGCCCTAAGACTCCAGTTCAAAACACTAACCATGACATACAAAGCCATCCACAACCTGTCTTCTCCATACATCTGTGACCTAGTCTCTTGGTAGTTACCTGCTTGCAACCTTAGATCCTCAGAAGATCTCCTCCTCTCCTTCCCTCTTATCTCCTCTTCCCACAATCGCATACAAGATTTCTCCCGCGCCTCCCCCATACTCTGGAACTCACTACCCCAACATATCAGACTCTCACATACAGTGGAAACCTTAAAAGGAACCTGATGACCCACATCTTCAGACAAGCCTACAACCTGCAATAAACCTCACTCCACTATACTGCTGCACAACCAGCTCTATCCTCACCTACTCACCTCACCTACTCATCCCCGGTAGACTGTGAGCCCTCGCGGGCAGGGTCCTCTCTCCTCCTATACGAGTCTGTGCCTTGAATTGTTCAGGATTATAGTAGTTGTTTATGTATGCCTCTTTTTCACATGTAAAAAACACATAATAATAATAATAATAATAATAATAATAATAATAATAATAATAATGCAGGTGATCCTAGAATGTAAGAAATTGCAAGCCTCCATTCCAGCAGCGAGTGACTACTAATCTGGCCGGTGGACTGGAGTCCCATGAAGTGATCCACCGTTCTCTAATTATGCCCATTTCGTCTTACAGTATAAATGTTTAAATGCCTTCTACTCTGTCATACCTTTCCATAGAGGAAAAAATAATGGAAACATTTTGAAATTTTAGTTACATTTTAAAAACCGATTACATTTCCCTATAACAGGTACACTGCAATAAATGTGGGCCTATGCAGCTCACTTTAAAAAAAAAAGTTTTTACAGTGTGTTCTTTTTCATTTTCGGAACCAATGATCCTGTACATTACTTTGGATTATTTCCTTTTCTACTTTAAGGACTCCGAAAATTATTTCATATTCCATTCAGTAATTTATCTCTGTGTTTCTAAAAATATGATTAAAAATATGCCATTTAAATCCTTGTTATCACAAAGCTTAATTATTCTAACTATTGACTAATCCGCCTACATATTACTAAACTAGCTACATTTTAGAATATTATTGCTGGCAATTGTATAGACTTGTCAGTGATTTTTTGGTTTGATATCTTGATGTGTAGTAAACAAAAAGAAGAAATAGAAAGAAAACAGTTTAGTTCAATTTGCACCTTTTTTATTATAGCGATCAGTGCAATAGGATTTAATTGCTTGATGTTACCCAAAATAAAGTGTAATTTAGATTAAATTGATTTCATCAAATGCATGTATAATTTTTAGTAATCATACTCTTAAATGTAGCATGCCTGAGTGTCCAAAACTGCACGATCTTGTGTAGTTGTTATAGTTTTGAAATAATTTTTCTTGTCACTCCGGTTGTAGAGGTAAATAAATTACTTTATTGTGATTACTTGTAGAACTCATGTGGCAAACAACTTGATCACAGAACCAAAGCAAAGTTTTTGGAAAGTGGGGGGTGATGTACTGGCTGTGGCTGGGGCAGGAGGGCAGTGGCGACTAAGTAGATCATAAGAGGCAAGAGCAGGGTCACTGGAGATATCAGCCATATCAGATGAACACGTGTGCACAAATATAAAGAAAAATAATATCTACTGCTCCCCACTTACATAATCCCGCCGACCTCTTGGCACTGAAGTCGCCGCTGAGAGGTGGGTGGGGTTATGGGCTTTTCAAGCTGTGAATATTCATTTTCTTTAATAGCAGGCATACGTGATCACCCATGGATGAAAGTATACCAGGGCATCAGACAATTTTGCTTCCTGTCATCATTTCTCTTTAATTAGCATACAACAAGCTATTTTCAAGAAGGCTGGACTTGACAGAAAAGAAAAAGGAATACAAAATACTGGAAGAATGATCAACAATCTTAAATATGTAGACAATAAAAACATTGAAAGCAATAAGCGTAAATGCAACAAAAGACTTTTTGCAGAGCTCTAATCTGGAAAGCTCGACAAAGATATTAACTACAGCCAGGTATGACTGGGATACATTTCAGATGGATGGCGATGAACTGGAAGTTTTAAAGGACTTCAACCTACTTGAATCGATGATCATTCGAGATGCAGTGAAGAGACCGGAAGTCAATTGAAGAATAGCTATAGGCAAATGAAGAATGGAGTCACTGGACAAGATTCTCAATTGTGAAAAATATGCTGCATTCAGAAAACTCCCTGATTTACCTGTGTTTTAAATGAATCCAATAAAGGCTGATATTTTACTCCAGATGGTGAGTGCAGCTACAGCTTTTTCCCAATGACTGTTGTGCTTTCCATTTTATAGACTTAAGGGTGCTTTACATGCTGCGACATTGCTAGCGATTGCTAGGGATGTCGCAAGCGGTAGCACCTGCCCCCGTCGTACGTGCGATATGTGGTGATCACTGCCGTAGCGAATAATATCGCTATGACAGCGTCACATGCACATACCTGTGACCGCCGAACAATCCCTCCTTCAAGGGGTAGGTATGTTCGGCGTCATAGCGACATCACTGCGGCGTCACTAAGCGGCCGCCCAATAGCAGAGGAGGGGCGGAGATGAGTGGCCGAAACATGCCGCCCACCTCCTTCCTTCCTCATAGCCGGTGCTAGGAACAAGGAGATGTTCGTCATTCCTGCGGTGTCACACATAGCGATGTTGAAAAATTTTTGCTGTCCAGTTGTGCAAGTTTCTTCAGAAGATCTTTTAGTTCCAAAGTTCTGCGGTACATTCTGGTATCCTCCATTTTTAGTTGAAAGAAAAAGGTACTAACACGGTACCAAAGCCTTTTTCTTTCAACATAGCGATGTGTGACACTGCAGGAACGACAAACAACCAGTGGCATGCACCACCAATGATAATTTGAAAAGGAGCGACGTGTTAACGATCAACGATTTTTGACGCTTTTGCAATCGTTGATCGCCACTCCTTGGTGTAACACGCTGCGATGTCACTAACGGCACCGGATGTGCGTCACTAATGACGTGATCCCAACGATATATCGTTAGCGATGTCGCAGCGTGTAAAGCACCCTTTAGTAGCTGAGCACCACTTCTCTTTTTTTTTTTTTTTTATTGCAGCTTTCTTGATTAGCATTACACTCCATGCCCTGGTTTAACAGATAGTGCCAGTAGTATTCCCCTACTCTTGCTTGTAGGACAAGGTCTTCAAGTCCAGGAGCATTTCACTGGTAATGAAAACATAGCTTGTACATAGTTTAGTTATTTCTGTGGTAACACCCAGATGCAAATTCTGGACGATAAAGAAATGACAGAAGAAGAATTGACACCTTGGAAATGTAGTGCTGGAGAACGATGTTAATAATACTATGGATATCAAGAAGAACGAATAAATCAATTTTAGGACAAATTAAACCAGACATGTCACTAGAAGCAAGGGTAACCATACTAAGGGGTACTTTGCACGTTGCGACATCACTACTGTGATCTCGTCGGGGTCAAATCGAAAGTGACGCACATCCGGCGCCGGTAACGACGTTGCAATGTGTAAAGCCTAGAAGCACCGATAAACAATCGCAAAAGCGTCAAAAATCGGTGATTTGTGTAGTGTCTGTCATTTTCATAACTTCGCTGCAGCGACAGGTACGATGTTGTTCCTCATTCCTGCGGCATTGCTGTGTATGAAGCCACAGGAGCGAGGAACATCTCCTTACCTGCGTCCTGCATGCAATGAGGAAGGAAGGAGGTGGGCAGGATGTTTACGTCCTGCTCATCTCCGCCCCTCCGCTTCTATTGGCCGCCTGCCGTGTGACGTCGCTGTGATGCTGCATGACCCGCCCCCTTAGGAAGGAGGTGGGTCGCCGGCCAGAGCGACGTCGCAGGGCAGGTAAGTGCATGTGAAGCTGCCATAGCGATAATGTTCTCTACGGCAGCTATCACAAGATATCGCATCTGTGAAGGGGGTAGGGACTATCGCGCTCGGCATCGCTACAACCGGCTAGCGATGTTGCAGCGAGCAAAGTACCCCTAAGACTTACCTACTTTGAACAAATCATGCGAAGACAGCAATCAATGGAGAAAGACATAATGGTATGAAGACGAGAATGCACAAGGCGAAGAGGAAGAGCAGCAACCTGATGGCATGAAACAATTAAATTAACAGCGGAGAAGTCCCTGGTTGACCTATCAATACTTGCACAAGAATGATCATTCATCCATCAGTACGCATTGGCTCGAGACCAAACCAAAGGCCATTAAAATTGGCCCCTCACATTTTTGTAAATATTTTATTATATCTTTTCATGGGACAGCAAGGAAAATATGACACTTTGAGACAATGTAAAGTAGTCAATGTGCATCTTCTTTAACAGTGTAAATTTGGTGTGTCCTCTAAATATCTCAACACATAGCCATTAATGTCTAAACAGCAGGTAACAAAAGTGAAACATCCCTAAGTGATAATGACCAAATTGTGCCCAATGAGCCATTTTCCCTCCCTGGTGTCATATAACTCATTACTGTTACAAGGCCTCAGGTTTGAATGAGGAGCAGGAGCGTTAAATTTGGTCTTACCTCTCATACACTCTCATACAGTTCACTGGAAGTTCAACATGGCACCTCATGGCAAAGAATTCTCTAAGGATCTGAAAAAAAGAATTGTTACTCGAAATAGAGATGGACTAGGCTATAAGAGGATTACCAACACCCTAAGGCCCCCTTCACACGTCCGTGAAACACGTGCGTGTTTTTCCCGTTTCCGTATGTATGTTATTTACTGTAACTTACAGGCCTGATGAAGAGACCTGAGTAGTCTCGAAAGCTTGCAATTATTTCCATCTTTTCAGTTAGCCATTAAAAGGTATCAACCACTGAGGACTCTCAGTTCTTTTAAACAATTTTTTTTATCAGATTAATCATGGAAGGTATCTTGGGGAGACGCCTGACATGATTAATCTAGGACGTATTGGCAGCTATGGGCTGCCATTAACTCCTTATTACCCTGATTGCCAACGAACCAGGGCCAATCGGGGAGAGCCGGGTAGAGTCCCAGAACAGTCGCATCTATTGTATGCGGCCATTCTGGGCGGCTGCTGGCTGATATTGTTAGGCTGGGGGGCTCCCCATAATGTGGAGCTCCCATTCCAGAGAATACCAGCCTTCAGCCGTGTGACTTTACCCTGGCTGGTATCAAAATGGGGGGGGACCGCACGTCGTTTTTTTTTAATTAATTATTTAGTTTTATCAATACACAGTATAATCCCGCCCCCCCGCGGCTGTGATTGGTTGCAGTGAGACAGCTGTCAATCAGCGTGGGGGTGTGTCTAACTGCAACCAATCATAGGCACCGCTGGGCGGGGAAAGCAGGGAATACGAGATTGTTTAATGAGCGTCCGGCTTTTTCAAAAGAGGAAAAGTCGCCGGAGTTTAGAGAACAGCCGTGCAGTGCCGTGCCGCGCCGGGGATCGGGGAACGGTGAGTATGAGAGAGGGGTACTCTATTCAGTCACTCTGGGTATTAGCGGTCACCGGTGAGTCCTTCACGGGTGACCGCTAATCAGGATGCGACACAGACAGAGCCGCGGTATGACAATGAAGTCGGGTGAAGTTCACCCCAGCTCATTGTCTACGTGCGACTCTGTCTGCTGTCAGTGGGTATGTATCTATGACATTGTGCATCACAAACACGCATAAATTCACACGGACAACACATACACATGTCAGTTATTTCTCTCACGCATAAACGGACAACCAACACGCACACACGGCTAGCATACGGCATTCACACAGATGGCACACAGACACAAAAAAAGGACACAAACACGGAAAACGGACCAGAAAAACGGACGTAACACACATGCGTGTTTTTTCACGAATGTGTGAAGGGGGCCTAAAGCTGAGCTGCAGCCCGGTGGCCAAGACCATAGAGTGGTTTAACAATACAGGTTCTACTCAGAACAGGCCTCGCCATGGTCGCCCAAAGAAGTTGAGTGCATGTGTCATATCCAGAGGTTGTCTTTTAAAAAATAGACATATGAGTCCTGCCAGCATTGCTGCAGAGGTTAAAGAAGTGTGTGTGTGTGTGTGTGTGTGTGTGTGTGTGTGTGTGTGTGGGGAGGGGTGGGGGGGGGCAGACCATATGCAACACACAGCCTTAAACTGGTCTGCATGGCTGTTGTCTCAGACCAAGCTAAACTTATTTGGTTCAGATGCTGTCAAGCGTGTGTGGGGGCAACCAAGAGAGGAGTACAAAGACGAATGCTTATTGCCTACAATTATGGCGCCCTGGACTAGCCAGGTCGTCACAGGTACTACAACATGCACCCCCACCCCGAGATAGGCACATCAGCCAGACACAAAATCCTTGTTGCCTCCCTCCAGGGGCTGATGTCCACACCAGGTGGGGTGGAGCCAGGTGGTTGGCCCCACCCACTGAGGAGTTCACAGTCCTGGAGGCGGGAAAAGGAAGTCAGTGTAGAGATCAGTTAGGGAAGTGGAAGAGTGAGGAGTAAAGTGGTAGTAGAGGAGCAAACTGACTGTGTCCAAGTATGTGGCCCGGGCACCGAGAGCAAGGTTGGCAGACGGTGGTGGCCGTCTGCAGGAGAGGCAGATCAACGCGGAACCGTAGGACCGGGGACAGGCGGTTGCCCGCCGGTACCGAACCGGGGAGCGAAGTAAAGCCAGCACAAAATGGCAGGGCCTGCGGACCCTGACCAGGCTTGAAGTCGCCGTTAAATAGGTCAAATCCATCAGTGACCGGAACACCAGGGGTTTCCTAACAGCCAAAGACCCGATTAAAGGCAACCATCCAACCAGTAAAAGGAAATACAGCTACCGCCACAGCTAGAGTTCCAAGGGCCAGAGCCTGCGGGCAAAGGGCTCCTCCGGCACATATACACGCTGGGGAGCAGGTTACCGGTGGGAAGCCATCGGGACCGAACATACACAAAGATGCAGGGATAGGCAGCCACCACGAACCGTCCAGGAGAAACCACAGCAGCCGGCTGCAGGACCCGTCCATCCAGCCGTTTGGTTTATCGGAGACTTTGCATCCATTTGTGGCTGAGTGAGTACTACCGTGCCATCTGGCACCGCGCTGCGCAGTCCAAGCGACCCTGCACCTTACCAACCCTGCCTCCCCGACACCTCACCGGGCCCCGGGACCACCAACCCCCTACCCACGGAGGGGAGAGAAACATCCCAGCTGCTCCTTACCATCGCTCCCGGGATCCCCGTCAATAGCAGCAGTGGTGCCCAACCTCACCACAACCCGTGGGTGGCGTCACGGACCAAATTCCCAAACCGAACTACCCCCCTTTCACTCACAAGCGAGGAGCGCCGCTCGAGTCCCCGGATCCGACCCACCGCTCGAGCCACCGAGCAGCAGCAGCAGCAGCGCCGGACCCGAGCATGGTGAGCGCAGCGCCCCGCCGCCCGCGACACAATCAATCATAGGGGTGGAAGTGTCATGGTTGGGGCTGCATGAGTGCTGCCAGCTATGGAGAGCTATAGTTCATTGAGAAACCATTAATCCCAATATGCAGTGTGACATACTAAAGCAGTGTATGATCCCCTCCCTTTGTATTCCAACACGATAACAATCCCAAACAAACCACCGAGACAACCACTTCCTTGCGTAAGAAACTAACAATAAAGGTGCTGGACTGGCCAAACTTGTCTCCACACCTAAACCCTATTCTGCATCTGTGGGGCATCCTCAAACAGAAGGGGGAGGAGTGCAAGGTCTCTAACATCCAGCAGCTCCATGATGTTGTCATGGAGGAGTGGAAGAGGATTCCAGTGGCTCCTGTGAATCTCTAGTGAACGCCATGCCGAAGAGAGTTAAGGCAGTGCTTTAAAATATTGGTGTCCACACAAAATATTGTGGCTTTGAGCACAATTTGGCAATTTTCACTTAGGGGTGTACTCACTTTTGTTGCCAGCGGTTTTTACATTAATAGCTGTGTGTTGAGTTTTTAAGAGGGTACACCAAATTTACACTCTTATACAAGCTGTACACTGACTACTTTACATTGTACCAGTGTCATATTTTCAGTCATGAAAAGATAAAATAATTCCAACAATGCGATGGGTATACTCACTTGTGTGATATAAATATATATATAAAAATCTCAATGGCCCTAAATATATATATATATATATATATATATATATATATATATATTGTGAGGTAGCGTGGTCGGCTGCGCAGCAGAAGACACGGGATCCAGGCATTAAGGTTCACAGCACACGGTTTAATGTCCAAACAAAAGTCCACAACAATATACATGTGCCTCTCCAGCAGAGAACTCAGGGAGTTCTGTTCACTCCCTCACACCCGGCACACCTGCCCTCGTTCCTGTTTCCATTTAACCCTTCCTTCAGCCTGTAGGGAAACAGCATTAACCCTAGAGTGGATTTACTTTCTATCATGGAGTGAGCACAACCGGGGCGAGACATACCGGCCGTCATAGATAACCCCGGTCACAGTCTCACATACCCCCCCCCTCAGTTCAAGCGTGCGGGGTTGAACTCCCGCCATCAAACACGGGCCGCGGGACAAGGCATCGGCGTTGCCCTGCAACCCACCGGCCCTATGTTCAACCGTAAACCGGAAGTTCTGCAGAGAAAGGAACCACCGGGTAACCCGGGCATTCCGTTCCTTGGCGGACCTCATCCAGACCAGTGGAGAGTGATCCGTCACCAAGCGAAACTGCCGTCCCAGCAGGTAATAGCGTAGGGACTCCAAGGCCCACTTGATCGCCAGGCACTCCTTCTCCACTACGCTATAATTCCGCTCGGGAGGGGTGAGCTTCCTACTTAAGAAGGTGACGGGGTGTTCCTCCCCCTGAACCGCCTGAGACAGCACTGCCCCCAGGCCGACCTCTGAGGCGTCAGTCTGTACTATGAACTCCTTCCGGAAATCAGGGTGTACAAGAACGGGCTGTCCGCACAGGACCTCCTTCAGGGCCCGGAAGGAGTCCTCGGCCTGCGGAGTCCAGCGCACCATGACGGACTTCTTGCCTTTGAGAAGGTCCGTCAAGGGGGCTGATAGTCCCGCAAAATCCTTTACAAACCTCCTGTAGTACCCCACGATACCCAGGAAGGCCCTAACTTCGTGGTCAGGGGTCTAGGCCACTTCTGGATCGCCTCAACCTTGTTAATTTGGGGCTTAATCACTCCTTGGCCTATCACGTAGCCCAAGTAGCGGGCTTCCGTGAGTCCCAATGCACATTTCTTGGGATTGGCTGTCAATCCGGCTGTTCGAAGCGCGTCCACCACCGCTTGTACCTGTTCCAAGTGGGTCTGCCAATCGGAGCTGTAAATAATGATGTCATCCAGATACGCTGATGCATACGCCTGGTGGGGTTCCAGCACTAAGTCCATCAACCTCTGGAACGTGGCCGGAGCGCCATGTAACCCAAAAGGCAAGACAACATAGTGGAAGAGACCCTCCGGCGTAACAAAAGCGGTTTTCTCCTTGGCGGACTCCGTCAGTGGCACCTGCCAGTACCCCTTGGTCAGGTCGAGCGTGGTAAAATATCGCGCCTGTCCCAGCCTATCAATCAGCTCATCCACCCGGGGCATGGGGTAGAGATCGAACTTGGATATTTCGTTCAATCTCCTAAAGTCATTGCAGAACCTTAAGGAGCCATCGGGTTTTGGTATTAGGACAATCGGACTAGCCCATTCACTCCGGGATTTTTCGATGACCCCCAGGCGTAACATTGTCTTTACTTCCTCCGATATGGCTTGTCGTCGAGCCTCCGGTACCCGGTATGACTTCAGGCGTACCTTCAGGTGGGGCTCGGTGACAATATCATGTCATATCAGACTGGTCCTACCGGGCAGCTTGGAGAAGACATCGGGGTTCTGCTGAACCAACCGTCTGGCCTCTCGCCTCTGAGTCTTGGTGAGGGCTTCTCCAATCCTTACTTCCGGTTCGTCCTCTCCGGAGGTCGCTGGAGCCGGATGTGAACGACCCGAAGAGGAGGGAGGTGGGGAAAAAACAGCCATCAGGCTTTCCCGTTCCTGCCAAGGTTTTAATAGGTTGACATGGTATATTTGTTCAGGTTTCCGCCTACCGAGCTGCAATACTTTATAGTTAACCACCCCTACTCTTTCCTTTATCTCGTAGGGGCCTTGCCACTGAGCTAGGAATTTACTCTCCGCCGTGGGGATTAATACCAACACCCGATCCCCGGGTTTAAAGGTCCGCACGGTGGCTTGTCTATTGTAGCGGCCGCTTTGCGCGGCCTGAGCCTCCTGTAAATGCTCCTTCACAATTGGCATGACCGCGCTTATGCGGTTCTGCATACCCAAAATGTGTTCAATCACACTTTTATGGGGGGTGCGCTCTTGCTCCCATGTTTCCTTTGCCAGGTCCAACAATCCCCGGGGATGTCGCCCGTATAACAATTCAAAAGGCGAAAACCCCGTGGATGCCTGTGGCACCTCTCGTATGGCAAACATCAAATAGGGAAGCATCATATCCCAGTCTTTCCCGTCTTTTGAAATCACCCTTTTGAGCATGGTTTTCAGGGTTTTATTGAAACGCTCGACTAAACCGTCCGTTTGAGGATGATACACAGACGTACGCAACTGCTTGATCTGGAGTAGCCGGCATAGCTCTTTGGTCACTTTAGACATGAATGGGGTCCCCTGATCCGTAAGGATCTCCTTGGGCAACCCCACCCGGCAGAACACAGCAAACAACTCCCGAGCTATAAGCTTTGCTGCAGTATCTCTGAGAGGTATCGCCTCGGGATACCGGGTGGCATAGTCAACGATCACTAGGATGTGTTGGTGCCCTCGAGCGGACTTTACGAGGGGCCCCACCAGATCCATCCCTATCCGTTCAAAAGGGACTTCTATAATGGGTAACGGTACCAACGGACTGCGAAAATGGGTCAGGGGTGCGGTAAGCTGACACTCCGGGCAGGTTTCGCAGAACTGTTTTACCTCCCCAAAGACCCCGGGCCAATAGAACCTTTGCAATATTCGCTCCTGCGTTTTCTTGACCCCTAGGTGACCACTCATCAGATGTTTATGAGCCAAGTCGAGGACCCGCCGGCGATGTGGCTGGGGCACCACCAACTGTTCTACCCCCACGCCTCGTATTTCATCTACCCGGTAGAGTAAATCTTGCTTAAGAGCGAAATGGGGGTACCTTACCTGGGCACCGGGCAGCTGTGCCACCCCGTCAACTACTGTCACCCGACTCCGGGCATGTATTAACGTAGGGTCCTGGAGTTGGGCTGTCCCAAACGTATCCGGGGACGCCTCCAACTCCGGGATGGGCTCGACCATCTCAGCCTCTCCTGCCAATACTTCTAGGGGTGGCCTATCGGGTTCACACTCTGTCCCTATCATGGTGACCCCTACGGCAGGCGTCCCGGATTCAGGATTGTAGGGCTCAGGTCCCGGACTGACCAATATCTGAGGGGACTTAGGGGGTCCCCTCCATAAAGTCCAAAAATAGGGCAGATCCCTTCCTAGGATCACGTCATAAGGAAGAGTGTTAAGAAGTCCCACCTCATGTTGCACATGACCGCAAGGTGCTGTGATGGTGACAATCCCCGTGGGATAGTCTCGGCGGTCCCCATGTATGCAAACCACCCCCACGGTACGTCCTGTGGTCTGTACTTTAGCCCTCAAGGTGGATCGCACAAGGGTCACTAAGCTTCCGGAATCCAACAATCCTGTAACCGGACATCCATTCACCTGTATTTGGCACAAGTGGGGCTCCGTCTCTGGGGAGACCAGGTCAGCGGTACACACCACCTGAGCATACATTGAACCCCGCCGGGTAACCCCACAATCCATGGGCTCCGTGGTGAGTGGACACTGGGCTTCCATATGTCCCACCCGCTGGCACCGCCAACATCTAATGGGGACGGAAACCCCCTTGACGGGTTGTCGTTTAGGGTACAGAACCTTCCGGACCTCAGGAATGGCGGGCGCGGCCTCAGACGGGACGGTAGGGGACTCCTGCACCGTTGTCAGCGGTGGGTCCTTGGCCCTAGGCTTGGAGGGGCCGGACCGATGGGCGGTACGCAAAGTCTCAGTGTCCCGTATCAAGTCCTGCGTAGCCACATGCCGCTCTACCAGGGACACTAATTGGTCCAGGGTACTCGGGTCACCCTGTCCTACCCACCGTTGAACGGTGACGGGTAAAGTGCGCACAAAACGATCCACTACTACCCTTTCCACCATTTGCGCCGGGCTCAGAGTGTCAGGCTGCAACCACTTTTTTACAAGATGCAACAAGTCATAGGCCTGGGAGCGTACGGGTTTGGCTTCCTCATAGAACCACTGATTTACCCGCTGAGCCCGTACATAGGTATTCACCCCCAACCGAGCCAGTATTTCGGCTTTCAGGGTCACATAGTCAATGGCGTCCTCGGTACAGAGGTCCAGGTACGCTTTTTGGGGTTCCCCCGTCAGATAGGGCGACAATACCTCAGCCCACTGGGGGGTCGGCAGCTTTTCCCGCTTGGCCACCCGCTCAAACACCGCCAGGAACGCTTCCACATCATCCCCCGGGGTCATCTTTTGCAACGCTTGTCTCACCGCTTTCCGGACGCTGCCGTCGTCACCCGGTTCCGGGGTTGTTGCTGCCGGTCCGGCACGGATCGACTTGGCCAGGAGGACCATCTGTTCTTGGTGCCTCTGTTCCTGCAATTTCAAGGATTGCTGGTGCTGTTGCTGCTGATGATCCAACGTCCGGAGCAGGTGTGTATTCATCTGTTGTTGCTGTGCAGTAGCCTGAGCCAGCTGCTTTAGTATGTCCTCCATGGCATTGCCGGGTTTGGGCTGTAGTATAGCCGCTTGAATCCAGGACATGTGCTACCGGGTCACCAGAAATGGAAGCTACACCTCACCGGGCTGGCATGCCCGCATTCTCCACCATATGTGAGGTAGCGTGGTCGGCTGCGCAGCAGAAGACACGGGATCCAGGCATTAAGGTTCACAGCACACGGTTTAATGTCCAAACAAAAGTCCACAACAATATACATGTGCCTCTCCAGCAGAGAACTCAGGGAGTTCTGTTCACTCCCTCACACCCGGCACACCTGCCCTCGTTCCTGTTTCCATTTAACCCTTCCTTCAGCCTGTAGGGAAACAGCATTAACCCTAGAGTGGATTTACTTTCTATCATGGAGTGAGCACAACCGGGGCGAGACATACCGGCCGTCATAGATAACCCCGGTCACAGTCTCACAATATATATATATACACACAACCCCTGGAAAAAATTATGGAATCACCTGGCTATGAGGATGTTCATTGAGTTTGGTTACTTTTGTTAAAAAAAGCAGATCACAGACATGGCACAAAACTAAAGTCATTTGAAATGGAAACTCTCTGGCTTTTGAGAAGCACTAAAAAAAATCCTGAAAACATAATGTGCTAGCCAGTAACGGTTACTTTTCATGAACAAACAGGGGGAAAAATTATGGAATCACTCAATTATGAGGACAAAATTATGGAGTCATGAAAAACAAACAAACAGAATAGCAATCCAATACATTACTAGTATTTTCTTGCACCACCTCTGGCTTTTATAACAGCTTGCAGTCTCTGAGGCATGGACTTAATCAGTGACAAACAGTACTCTTCATTAATCTGGCATTAATTAATCCAACTTTCTCTGATTGCTGTTGCCAGATCAGCTTTGCAGGTTGGAGCCTTGTCATGGACCATTTACTTCAACTTCCACCAAAGATTTTCAATTGGATTGAGATCCGGACTATCTGCAGGCCATGACATTTACCTTATGTGACTTCTTTCAAGGAATGTTTTCACAGTGTTTGCTCTATGGCAGGATGCATTATCATCTTGATAAATGATTTCATCATCCCCAAACATCCTTTCAATTGATGGGATAAGAAAATTGTGCAAAATTTCAATGTAAACTTGGGCATTTATTGAAGATGTAATGACACCCATCTCCCACTGCCTTTACCTGACATGATTGATGACTGTGGAAATTTACATGTTCTCTCCAGGCAGTCATCTTTTTATTGTTTGGCTTTTCTGAATGTAAATCCCATTTCTTTTAGACAGTTTCTTACAGTTCGGTCACAGACATTGACTCCAGTTTCCTCTCATTCGTTCCTCATTTGTTTTGTTGAGCATTTCCGGTTTTGGAGACATATTGCTTTAAGTTTCCTGTCTTGACGCTTTGATGTCTTCCTTGGTCTACCAGTATGTTTGCCTTTAACAACCTACCCATGTTGTTTGTATTTCGTCCAGATTTTAGACACAGCTGACTGTGAACAATAACATCTTTTGCAACATTGCGTGATGATTTACCCTCTTTTAAGAGTTTGATAATCCTCTCCTTTGTTTCAATTGACATCTCTCGTGTTGGAGCCATGATTCATGTCAGTCCACTTGGTGCAACAGCTCTCCAAGGTGTGATCACTCCTTAGATGCAGACTAACAAGCAGATCTTATTTGATGCATGTGTTAGTTTTGGGAATGTAAATTTACAGAGTGATTACATAATTTTTTTTCTCATAATTGAGTGATTCCATAATTTTCCCCCCTGTTTGGTCTTGAAAAGTAACCATTACTGGCTAGCACATTATTTTTTCATAATTTCTTTTAGTGTTTCTTAAAGTCAGAAAGTTGCTCTTTGAAATGACTTTAATTTTGTGCCATGTCTGTGATCTGTTTTTTTTAAACAAAAGAAAACCAAATGAACATCCTCAGAGCCAGGTGAGTCCATATTTTTTTTTGCCAGGGGTTATATATATATATATATATATATATATATATATATATATATATATATATATATATATATATATATATATATATATATATGTATATATATTTAGGGCCATTGCTTTTTAATAGACAAAATTTTGAAATAACATTGTCAGTATACATGGGATGTAAGAATCAATGGAATAGAGGTGGGATGACTCAATCAGTAACTGTTAGGCCTCTTTCACACGTCAGTGATTCTGGTACGTTTGTGCTTTTTTTTAAACGTACCAGAATCACTGACATACGCAGACCCATTATAATGAATGGGTCTGCTCACACGTCAGTGATTTTTCACTGCATGTGTCTCCATGCAGCGTTCACGCGTGTCCGTGATTGCCGCACGGAGACATGTCCATTTTTTTCTGGCATCACTGATGTCCCACGGACCACGCAGTGGTGGGGTCCGTGAAACATGTGCCAGAAAAAAACGTGCTTTTAAAATAAAAATCATTTTTACTCACCCAGCTCCAGCGATGTCCTCTGCAGCCCGTGCAGCCTGCTGCTTCTGAGCCAGGTCATTACTGTCGCGCATATTCATGATGCACGACACAGCCGACCCGGAAGCAGCTGCTGCGGGGGTCAGCGCCGGCCGGATGCTGCACCGCGGGAGCGATCAGCACCATGGAGAGCGGGAGCGGGCGCAGGTGAGTTGATTTCTAAGTGCAATCATGGGCCACGGAGAACGGAGCCCGGATTGCACTTAGACAACCCACGTGTGCCGTGATTCACGGCACACGGAGGGACATGTGCGTGTTTTACACGCCAGTGAAAAACGTCAGTGTTTTTCACTGACGTGTGAAACGAGCCTTAGCCAAATGCGTGTTTTTATCACTGGGGGAGAGAATTTACCTTGCCAGACACATTTGATGTCAAACATGCCCGATCATTCTTTCTTTTAATGTCAGATTTTAGGGAGCACAAGAATTGTTTGTTGACAAAATTGTAATATTTTGTGGGGATACCCTGATTTATGACATGGTTTAATGACCAATATATCTCTATAGATACTATAGGTAAATATAGTTTCATATTTACATTTAATATACAGTATACTGAACACAAACATATTTGTAACACTTTTGTTTTGCTCCCATTTTTCATGAACTGAACACAAAGATCTAAACCTTTTTTAATGTAAACAAAAGGCCTTATTATCTTAAATATTGTTCACAAATTTAAGTGTAAAGGCTACTTTACACGCTGCGATATCGGTCCCGATATCGCTAGCGTGGGTACCCGCCCCCATCTGTTGTGCGACACGGGCAAATCGCTGCCCGTGCCGCACAACATCACCCAGACCCGTCACACATACTTACCTGCTTGGCGACGTCGCTGTGACAGGCGAACCGCCTCCTTTCTAAGGGGGCGGTCCGTGCGGCGTCACAGCGACGTCACTGAGCGGCCGCCCAATAGCAGCGGAGGGGCGGAGCTGAGCGGGAAGTAACATCCCGCCCACCTCCTTCTTCCGCATAGCGGCCGGTAGGCAGGTAAGGAGAGCTTCCTCGTTCCTGCGGTGTCACACAGAGCGATGTGTGCTGCCGCAGGAACGAGGAACAACCTCATTACTGCTGCAGTAACGATTTTTGAGAATGGACCCCCATGTCACCGATGAGCGATTTTGCACGTTTTTGCAACGATGCAAAATCGCTCATCGGTGTCACACGCAACGGCATCGCTAATGCGGCCGGATGTGCGTCACCAATTCCGTGACCCCAACGAGTTCGCATTAGCGATGTCGTAGCGTGTAAAGCCTCCTTTAGGCCTCTTTCACACATCCGTGCAAAATACACACGTTTTGTACAGTCCGTGGTGTAGGTGCGTCTATGTGTGCGTGTATGTCTTCAGCGTGTTCTGTCACTGTGCAGTGTGCTATCCGAGTGACATAGCACATGGACAGCATGAATTTCTATACTCACCTGTACATGATGCTGCTGTCTCTGGCGCTGCTGCTGCTTCCAATCCTCTGTGCTGTGCATATGCAATGAGCATAATGAGTGGGAGTCGGAAGCAAGTCACAGCAGTGGCAGAGACAGCAGCGCTGGAGAAGGTGAGTATAGAAATTCATTTTATTTCACAGACATGTGGTTTTCTTCGGTACGTGTCACACTGATCTCACACTGATGTCACACAGATCACATCACTGTGCAGTCCATGCAGTCCATGTGAGACCTGTGTTGCCAAAGAAAAATGGAAATGTCTACATGTGGAGCACATGGACACACGTATGCTCTACATGGACACGCGGTCCATGGGAAAACACGCACATGTGCGCAAACCCATAGATTTTAATGTGTCTATGTGTGTCCGTGTCTCCGGTACGTGTGAAAATGGACATCACACGTACCGGAGATATGGATGTGTGAAGGAGGCCTAAGGCCCCTTTCAGACATCTGTGTTTTAGGTATGTGTAATATCTATTTTTAACACGGATGTCACATATACCCATGTTATTCTGTGGTGTTACTCACACAGCCATATTTTCACACAGAATGTGTGGCCACACACACACACACACAGAGTCATGTCCATTTTTTCTCAGGCAACACGGATGTCCACCAGAGCTGTTGCCTGTGAATTGAATGTTAATTTCTCCACCATAAACTGTCTCCAAAGCTTTTTCAGAGAATTTGGTAATACATACAGCCTCACAACAACAGACCACGTGTAACTACCCTAGCCCAGGAACTCCACATCCAGCATTTCCACCTCCAAGATCATCTCAGACCAACAAATGGTTTGCATAACCAAGTAAATTGTGCACAAACTCTCACAAACCGTCTCAGGGAAGCTCATCTGCTGTATTGATAGGGTCCACCTGACTGCACTTCGTCATCATAACCATCTTGACTGAATAACTGCTCACATTCGTTGTCATCTGGCACCTTGGAGAAATGTTTTCTTCAGGATGAATCCCAATTTTCAATGTACAGGGCAGAAGGCAGACTGGCAAATGGTGGACACCACAAGCTACTGACTTGTTTTCTAACCCCCCTCCCCTCCCGACGCCTCTCTGTACAGTAAAACTGCACATTTTAGATTGGCCTTTTATTGTGGCCAGCCTAAGGCACACCTGTGCAATAATCATGCTGTCTAAGTACCATCTTGATATGCCACACCTGTGAGGTGGAAGGATCTCAGCAAAGCTGAAGTGCTCACTAACACACAAAATTGTGAACAATATTTGAGGGGAAAAATGTAGTTTGTGTACATAAAAAAAGTCTTATAGATCTTTGAGGTCTTCTCATGAAAAATGGGAGAAAAAACAAAAATCTCGCATTTATATTTTTGTTCAGTATATATACCGTATACTCTATATCATTTATATCCTTATATCAAAATCTTATTTCGTACAGCTTCTAAGGAATGGCAGCAAGTAATTAGGTATCACTTACAGTGTTCATGAATCAATTGGCCATGCCAGAATCTCCAACTTTGCAATATATTATATTACCTTGTTCTTGCTCTATATTCATTAATATTTAATATTCATTCATTAAATTCCTGTTACAGGTTACAGATGTAAATAAATCCTTGCAAAGTAAAATCCATATGCTAGCTACTGGGTGAGAGAGGAAAGGGGAATTATGTGAGGAAAATAAAGCTCTGTTTGTACCACATAATGGATAATGATTTGAATTACAAACAGTTAAACAAATTCTACAAACAGAAAAAAATACAGTACAAAACGTATTTACAAGTATAATTAACTGTATTTTTACTATATTAAGCTGCTTTCTATAGATAGAAAATGTATAATTTATTGTGCATAATGAGATACTTGTATTTGGATACAAATGTCGTCAGCAGAGTCCAAACTTAGGATACGATTCCACTTGTGTTTTGCCTGGACGAGTGCAATCCGATAAAACATCAGATTGCACTCGCACCAGTACAAAACTATGAGGCAGTATCCATTTGTGATTGATTTCTCATGCTACAGCGGCATGCAGAATGAGTCGCAGCATGCTGCGTTTGGCAGCAAGTCTCAGTTCACGCACCTCCATACAGGTCTATGGGAGCATTGAAGAGAGGGGGGAGCCAGCACTGCCTATGGCATGGAACAAATAAAAAGTGTAAAATTCACAAATTCATTCCTACTGTACTATAATGCAAAATGAGATTTTTCGCAAACAATTGATCAATAATTTGAGCCACCCCTGCCACGTCACGGCAAATCTCAATAGGAGGGTCCTAATCTATATTATATAATTTACCATTGTGCCATACGGCCTCCTAAATATTTTAACAATAGAACGCATACCTGGGGCCTCGCAGGCCTTCTAGGTTACTTGTTTTCTATGGCAGATTTCTATGGTTGCGCACTCTATGGTTAATAAGCAGAACCATATAAAAGCAACACATATACCTGTGACATCTCAGAACCGCTTCCATGTTGCAAAGACAGACAACTGTGAATGAAGGCAGTCCATGTGCCAGCATATGCAGCAAGGCCACATACACCAGCACAATGTCAGAACTGGCCCTCACAGTGTCCGACCAGCAGCCATGGATAAAGATGGAGCAGGCCCAAGTAAATGGTGCTTAATTAATGATGCCTGTGGAACAGGATGAGATAGTTTAATGTGAACAGATTCCAACATTAGTTTTGATAGTAGCAGAAGGAATTTGCAAACTACACTGGGCATGCACGGCATAGTGGGGGTCAGCCACCAGACCAATAAATCATTAAAGAGAGGGGGGAGACAGCACTGCCTATGAATGGCATGCAACAAATAAAAAGTGTAAAATTCACAAATTCATTCCTACTGTACTATAATGCAAAATGAGATTTTTAGCAAACAATTGATCAATAATTTGAGCCACCCCTGCCACGTCACGGCAAATCTCAATAGGAGGGTCCTAATCTATATTATATAATTTAACATTGTGCCATACGGCCTCCTAAATATTTTAACAATAGAACACATACCTGGGGCCTCGCAGGCCTTCTAGGTTACTTGTTTTCTATGGTAGATTTCTATGGTTGCGCACTCTATGGTTAATAAGCAGAACCATATAAAAGCAACACATATACCTGTGACATCTCAGAACCGCTTCCATGTTGCAAAGACAGACAACTGTGAATGAAGGCAGTCCATGTGCCAGCATATGCAGCAAGGCCACATACACCAGCACAATGTCAGAACTGGCCCTCACAGTGTCCGACCAGCAGCCATGGATAAAGATGGAGCAGGCCCAAGTAAATGGTGCTTAATTAATGATACCTGTGGAACAGGATGAGATAGTTTAATGTGAACAGATTCCAACATTAGTTTTGATAGTAGCAGAAGAAATTTGAAAACTACACTGGGCGTGCACGGCATAGTGGGGGTCAGCCACCAGACCAATAAATCATTAAAGAGAGGGGGGAGCCAGCACTGCCTATGAATGGCATGCAACAAATAAAAAGTGTAAAATTCACAAATTCATTCCTACTGTACTATAATGCAAAATGAGATTTTTAGCAAACAATTGATCAATAATTTGAGCCACCCCTGCCACATCACGGCAAATCTCAATAGGAGGATTCTACTCTATATTATATAATTTACCATTGTGCCATACGGTCTCCTAAATATTTTAACAAGCAGAACCATATATAAGAAACACATATACCTGTGACATCTCAGAACCGCTCTCAAGTTCCAAAGACAGACAACTGCGAATAAAGGCAGTCCAAGTGGCAACATATGCAGCAAGGCCACACACACCAGCACAATGTCAGAACTGACCCTCACAGTGTCTGTTCACACAAAACTACCATGCCCTTTTCCACAGGTATTGTTATTTAAGCACCATATGCTTGGGCCTGTTTCGCCTTCATGCATGGCTGCTGGTTGGGCACTGTGAGGGCTAGTTCTGACATTGTCCCAGTGTGTGCGGTGCACAGCTGCACGTGCTGGGACATGCAATGCCTTTATTCACAGTTTAGGCTGTCTTTTCAGCATGGGAGCAGTTCTGACATGTATCAGGTATATGTATGTTTTAATTTGGTTCTGCTTTTAATTTAATTAGTTAGCCATATGGCACAATGAAAACATAAATATAGAGTAGGACCCCCCTAGAGAGATTTGCCTTGATGTTGTCAGGGGTGGCTCAAATTATTTATCAATTATTTGCTAAAAATCTCAATTTGCATTACAGTTCAGTTGGAATATTTGTAAATTTACACTTTAAATTTTTTTTTTTTTTGCATGCCATTCTCAAGCAGTGCTGGCTCCCCCCCACCTCTTTGTAGGTCTATGGGAGCGTGTGAAACATCACACTGTACTCGAATGTAATCTGAGTGCAGTGTGATGTACGCAGAGACAGTCAGCGGAGGAGACAGGGAGAAAGTGTTCCCTCCGTCTTTTCCGCAGCTGTGATATGATCACAAGATTGCATCACAGTCGCATGACCCTCGGCTGACGCTAACAGCAGAGGGTCATTAGCATATCGCTTCTGATGCTCTTGCATTGGAAGCTATACACTAGTGGAACCGTACCTTTATTCTGAGACTCATAAGACTAGTTTGGAGAGTAGTCCCGATGTTCATATAAGGTATGGAGACATTCTCCTAGAGAAAAGCTTAAGGCCGCTTTACACGCTACGACATCGCCAAAGCGATCTCGTTGGGGTCACGGAATTTGAGACACACATCCGGTTGCTTTAGCGATGTCTTTGCGTGTGACACCTATGAGCGATTTTGAATCGTCGCAAAAACGGTCAAAATCGCTCATCGGTGACATGGGGTCCATTCTCAAATATCGTTGCTGCTGCAGTAGCGATGTAGTTCCTCGTTGCTGCGGCAGCACACATCGCTCCATGTGACCCCGCAGGAACGAGGAACCTCTCCTTACCTGCGGCCGCCCCGCAATGAGGAAGGAAGGAGGTTGGCGGGATGTTAAGTCCCACTCATCTCCGCCCCTCCGCTTCTATTGGGCGGCCGCTTAGTAACGTCGCTGTGACCTTTAGCCTTGCCTTGCAAATTTAAATACACTCAACATTGAAATAGAAAACACCAAAGGTTAACAGTTGTGCAATGATGGGAGTGACAGGATTCATAGACATATTATTGATATGAAAATAGTAAAAAAAAAAATGGAAACAAAATTTTCAGCATATCACAATATTTTCAGTTCTGCCACACTGAATGCACATGAGAGCACAACTCATTAAGATCTGCTGCTGGCAGCTACCTTTGCAATTGTCGACAGAAAGAAATGGGAGAGAAATCTGGAGAGGCTATAGTCCATGGTAGCATGTTTAGGCTGCGCAAGCTGCTCACAGTAGCACAAGCAACATGTGACCTGGCGGTGATATGTAGCAAATCAGCTCAAAGTGTCCCACTTTGGAGAAATATCAGTACCACCGGTTTTACCATTGATCCTGTGAAACTGGATATCACATACCAAATCTAAAGTGTTAAACAGTGTCTATAAAAAAACACTAAAACGCACTTGCAAGACATTGTTCAATGAGCGAGATGTCCAGCTACAGGTGTTGCATTGATCTCACAATACTGTTCTTAAAAGATGTCGTTGTGCAAAGCAAGATGGCAAAAGAGGCTACAATAGAGGTCTATCCTCTTCAATGATGTGTTCTGCTTTGCACTGGATGAAATGATAGCTGGGGATTGGTCTGGAGATTATGTGAACAACGCCATGAAGACCATCACACCGATTATACTCCTGAAATTATGGTGAGAGGTAACATAATGAATGGTAGCAAGACCGCTCTAGTAGTCATGTCAGGTACACTAACAGCTCAGAATTACGTTGATTAAGTCATAGAACCAGTGGTACGAGCATCTCTTCAAAGCAGCTCAGGTGCTGTTTTTCAACACAACAGCAAGTTACATGTTTGTCATGATACCGTAAGCAGCCTGCATGGTCTAAATGTTCCACCATGACTTGCAGTGTCTCCAAACTTGTCTCCCATAAAGCACATTTGGACGTCATTGACGTCAATTGCAGAGAGAGGTATTATAAATGGATCTTGTTGATTTAAATAACCATATGGGTTCAGCAAAGCACAGCAATCCTCCGACAAGTATTAAAGGGTATGTCTGGCTGTGCAAAAAAAAAAAAGTGCCTAAGCACTTACAGGACTTGCAGGCAGGAAGTTGCTACCTGCCTGTTGTATCCAATGCCTTTCTTCACTATCACAAAGCGGTCACAGACTACTCCTGCCAGCCATTCTGCAGTGTCTGCTGATGTCACAACAAGAGAGCGGAGGTTCCTCATCCATTGTGCTCTGTAGATGGCCTGTACTGCCAAAGTCAATCTGACAGCTGGCTCCCTCAGGTAGGCAGCAGAGAACCGGCTGTGAATCAGAATGAAATCAGCTGTTCCATCTACAGAGCAAAGCGGAAATGAAGCTTCCACTATGTTGATGAAGCCATTGTAAGGCTGGCAGGAGCAGTCTGTAATTACTCTGTGCTGGTGAAGAACGGTGCCGGGCACAATAGGCAGGGAGGTAGCAACTTCCTGCCTGTTGGTGCTTACGCAATTTTTTTTTAAATGTTACATAGTTACATAGATTGAAAAAACACCTAGGTCCATCTAGTTAAACCTTCCTCCACCAATTATACATATAAATATCCAGGCAGGGTATCCCCTTTAATAATCTCATTGATATCTTGTCAAGGTTCCTAAATTTGTGTATTTCTGCTGTTCACAAGGAACTTATAACTGATACAGAAAAAATCGAGAAGTGTTTCTCTTTTCCCTTCATTTTCATATAATTTTATCACTATTTACATATCATAATTTCAATATTGCTTTATTCCTTTTCAAAGATACCTAAAAAGGCTGGCATAATAAAGGAAAAGACAACAAAATACACAGACACAAAAATAAAGATCAACCATATGGTGACCCAAATGTGCTGCTGAATGAATGAATGAATGAATGAATGAATAAGTTAGATAAAGAAAACTGTGTTAATGAATTAATGAATGACTGAATGAATGAATGAATGAATGCATAAATTCAAATCGTTATGACAGGTAGGTATATTAACAGAATGTAATGATGCAAGTAATAAAGTGCAAATACAAAGCTAGCAAACTGAAAATATGTTAGAAAAGGAATAAAGAGTACCCGCCTGAAAAAGAAAATTACAAGGGTCAGACTAGATAACAACCAAGACATATAACAGATATAAATTGTATTAATTAATTATAGTTACACAAATACTAAAGACACCATAATACCACCCCGCTAAAAACAATTGAAGGAGACAGTGTGGTCAATTGGGAAATCACATGATGGCTTGAAAAAATATCAACTGTACCAAGGTGGAAACATGATTTTATATATAAAGCTGAGTGTATGTGTGTATGTATATATGTGCGTATATATGTATGTTCGCTAAAGGAATCCGCACCGTCGCATTTACAATCATGAAATTTTGCACAGACACCTCATGTGACTCAGGGAACGTCGTAGACTATGTTTTGACAGGAAAATGTAACCCCGTGCTTTACAGTTACTCCCCAAAAAGCTGCCTCCATTAAAATGAATGGAGCCTGGAACTATAGGTTATTAGTAGGAGCTGTGATTGGTTGCTATAGGAACAAAGGACATTGTTAGTATAAGAAGCTTATGTGTGAGGTAATATGATGTCAGTAGGGAGACAGATAGCGAGAGAGACAGAAAGAGACAGACACAGAGAGATAGAGACAGACAGAGACAGATGGGGAGACAGATGGGGAAAAAGAGACACGGAAAGAGATAAACGGGGAAAGAGGCAGACAGGGAAAGAGACAGACCTGGAAAGAGACAGATGGGGAAAGAAACAGAGACATAGAGACAGACAAAGAAAGAAAAAGACAGACAGAGAAAGGCAGACAGGGAAAGAGACAGACGGGAAAAGAGACAGATGGGGAAAGAAACAGAGATAGAGACAGACAAAGAAAGAAAAAGACAGACAGAGACAGGCAGACAGGGAAAGAGACAGACGGGAAAAGAGACAGAGGGGGCAAGAGACAGACCTGGAAAGAGACAGATGGGGAAAGAGACAGACAGAGAGACAGGCAAAGACAGACGGGGAAAGAGATAGATGGGGAAAGAGACAGACCTTGAAAGAGACAGACCTGTAAAGAGACAGACCTGGAAAAAGACAGACGGTGAAAGAGACAGATGGGGAAAGAGACAGATGGGGAAAGAGACAGATGGGGAAAGAGACAGATGGGGAAAGAGACAGACGGGGAAAGAGACAGATGGGGAAAGAGACAGATGGGGAAAGAGACAGACGGGGAAAGAGACAGACGGGGGAAGAGACAGACCTGGGAAGAAACAGAATTGGAAAGAGACATTCAGGGCAAGAGACAGACGGGGCAAAAGACAGACAGACAGACACAGACATAGAGACAGACAGAGAGATAGAGACAGACAGACACAGAGATAGAGAGACAGACACAGAGACACAGAGATAGAGACAGATAGACTGATACAAAGACAGACAGAGAGATAGAAACAGACAGAGACATAGACACAGACAGACAAGGAAGTGACAGACAGAGAGACAGACAGACAGCAACACACTGACAGAGACTGGGAGAGAGACAGAGAGACAGTTACTATCCCGGGCAACGCCCGGGTATTACAGCTAGTATATATATACAATTAAAAAAACTGTTGACTGTCATAAATGCAGCAAATGAGTTTAACTGTGCACAAACAAAATCTATACGATTATTAATAATTGATCGCTAAATGTTTCATTATAACGTTTATCACAAAACCTTTAGGGGGACTAGCCCCTTGATGTCATATCACGCATATACTGTCAAGTCAACAATATAAAGTGCCCAAGTGCAATCATGAATAATACCTACCAAATATGCCATAGTACATGTTACAGTAAAAAGGAACACACTGGCTTAAGTGATCTTATAACTTAAGATTGGTTGTCATTTAGGTGCTATAATTCTTTTTGGTGACTCTGGTCAAGCATGTTACTGACTAATGTTAGGAATTTTATGTTTTATGTTGGTTACTAAAGGGTCAGAATAGGCCAAACATGGAAGACCAAGTGGTAAGACAGAGGTTAACCCATCAACACATACGCAATGTGCGTTTCGTCAACAGCTTCGTCTGGGGTGGTTGATGGTTGGGAACCCCATATATTTAAATTGCCTGCTGTCAAATCAATTGTCACAAACAATAACTAATTAAATATAATTAATAGCACATACATTTATCCAGAGAGTAATCAGCTATACTGGGAAGTCTCTGCCGCATGCACATGGAAGGCTGTCATTTGATGTGACAAATTATATGTGGTTCATACAACTTTAAATACTATAGCACATTAACGAAAGCAGTACTCATATAGCTACCACCTGGCAGCACTGATAGGCACGGTCACGTGTGATACACTCGTTACACAACTATAATTTACCATGTTAATGAAATACTATGATATGGATTGCATTTGGATGCAGCGTAAAGGCTCAAAGACATAAACTATGCATGACTGGAGCCTAAAATTCACATAATTAATGATCATAAATAAAGATACAATAAAAGAATTTAATACAGTAAAGAATGAAATAAAAAAAATAAAAAGTTTGGAAAATTATTATTACAAACAGACCTACAATAAATGTGAAAATATTAAACAAAAGGGACTGAAGGAAAAGCACAAAAAGGCATTTAAATATTGTGAAAAAATCAATGCAATAGTACCAAAATAAAAATAGTGATCGTGACTGAGTGCACAAAATAAATACCAATTAAATGCAATATTGTTTGAATAGACATGAAAGGAAGTATATCATAAATATATTTTAAAAGTTAAAATTATATATGAAAAATGTTTATAGAACAAAGGAGAACATGGACAATGGCACCATAAACAAGAATAAAGTATAAAAGTTTAGATTTTATTAGACAATTCATATACAAAAGAACAAAAATACATAGATAGGACAGAGAAAAAAAAATGCAGGGGGGCAAAAATTGTTAAAATGATGTCCAGATGTCTGAGTATGTGGACAAAATCCCCCCTAAACCAGGCAGTGGATACAAAGAAACCAAGGCCAATGGGCTGCATATATATGTATATGTTAGAGAAAGGAGACACAGGCTACTAAAGCACACACACATACATATATATATGTATATATATATATATATATATATATATATATATATATATATATACATATTCCCACCATACATATCCCCAGGAGTGGGATTCCAATAAACCTTCTGTCTCCATTTCTGGGTAAACTGAGTAAAAAATACATGCAGGTCAAGCTTGGAGACAATAAGTAGATATATCAGTAGCCAGTAGATAGATGTATACCTGAATGTATAATGAAGATATTCACCCACACCAAGGAGAAGGGAAGGATTACCCCCAACGCATGTTTCACTGCGTGCAGCAGCCTTTACACTGGGGATCATAAAATTGACATCTGGGGTGGCTGTGGGCTGGTATTTGTAGGCTGGGAAGGACCCAATAATACTGGTACTGATAATATCACCTCTCAACTGTCTGCTTTAGTTTGGCTTGTTATCAATAAAAAGAAGGACCTCATGTCATTTTTTAAAAAAATATTTATTTATTAGGTTAAACTAGGCTAAAAGCATGATTTAGTGCCTTTTATGTGGTACTAAAATGTTTGTTTTTTTTAGTTTTTTTTTAACATAATAAATAAGTAAATAATTTAAAAAACTGCCTATTTTTGATAACCAGACAAGTAAAACAGAGACAGGGGTTGATATTATCAGGCTCAGAAGGTTCATGGTTATTAGTCCATTCTTAGCCTAAAAATACCAGCCGGCAGCTGCCCGAGAATTGGTGCATCACATTAGTTGCGCCAATTCTGGTACTTTTCTCAGCTCTTTACGATTGCCTTAGTGTGGTGGCAATTGGGTAATATTTTTTAGGGTTGATGTCAGCAGTGTAATTAAGCTGGCATCAAGCCCATGGGTTCATAATGGAGAGGCGTCTCTCAGATAACTCCATTACTAACACAGTAAGTAAAAAGAAAAAAGATACACACAGGGAAAAATAGTTTATTTGAAAAAAGACTCCCCCCCACTATCCCTTGTTCACCAATTTCATGTACAAAATGATCCCACGATGTTCCATCATAGTCCACAATCCAGGAATGCAACGCTGGGGACTGTGAATAGCAGTAAAGCACAGCTATTTACAGACGCCGGTAGTGACAACAACTTTCATGGGAGCCACCGACTCAACACTCCTCGAGACCAGCGACTCTGGTGAGAATTGTAGTCACTATCTGGCACCTGTGAATAGCTGTACTTTTCTGTTATTTACAGTCGCCGTAGCTGCATTCAGACATCGTGGACAATGACAGAACTTCTTGGGAACATTTTTGATAATAAATTGTTGAACGAGTGATAGAGTTGGGGAGTTTCTGTTCAAATAAACTATTTTTATGTGTTTTTTTCTTTTCACTTATTAGGTTAATAATTGGGATGGCTGATAGACTAACCCCTGGCCTTGATGCCAGCTGACATTACACAGCTGACATCAACCCGGGCTGGGAAAAGCATCAGAATTGGAACATCTAATATGATGTGCTAATTCTGGGACTGCTGCAGGCTGGTATTTTTAGGCTGGTAAGGGCCAAACCTTCAAAGCCTAATACCATTGCACAGCTGTCTGCTTTAGCTTGGCTGGTTACCAAAAGTGGGGGGTACCCCACATAATATTTGTAAATGAATTAATTATATATTTTATTTTTAGAAGCAACCTGTGAGTCTAGGCGCCTTCCCCTTGCTGTTTCCATCTATTTCAGCAATTTTCTGTGCTCCCACCCCAGCACTCCTGTTAGGGTGTTCGATAAAATTTCATGAGTTCCCCATTGACTTGCACTATACTCATTACTCAAATACAGTCGTCCAAGAGTCCGGCAAGCTCGATTCAAGTAACGAGTACTCAAGCATTTTAAGAATCGCTCATCACTAGTAGGAAACAGTGAAAACACCAAAATGGTGAAGTGTGAAACATCATATATAAAGTTAATTTATATAATATTGTGCAATATCATAAACAGGTAAACTTTAATTAGAAAACACATATTGTAGAAACAATTAATTACAGACAATAAAAAACACTTGTACTGCTGAAAAAAACAAGATACATGTGATAAAAAAACACTATGATGTGAATCAAAAATTCCTACATAAGATGGAGACCAAATGATGAAGAATATGAAAATATACAAAACCACTAGTCTAAAATCTATAGAGCAATATTGGATGTCTCCAGTACATGATTAAGATTACAGTTCAAAGGAAGTTGAAAAAGCTTACAAAGCAGAAAATTTACTTGGATGATAAATACTCCATGAGCACCAAATATGAGGAACCTACACAAATAAGAAAAAAATTAAAAAGAGAGAAACAGTCTAAAAAAAAATTAAAAATAGAAAATTATACAGCCAACCTATGATGTGGCAACACAGAATCAGGAAAATGCTTGAAAGTTGGTTACAAAAAAGGTATATAACTAATATTTTCATTGAGACTCAGTGGAGAGATGGTATCCAATTTGTTAATCCACTGAGCTTCATGCTGTGCCAATATGTTTCCAATTACTTCCACTTGATACTGATAAAAATACAATTCATGCCAAGAACATGGAAACACGAGGATCTGAAAATGTTTAGGCTAGAGATGATACTTCGCAACTTAAATATCGAGGACATTTAAAGACTCTTCTGCATAATTGCCTGCTGGTAAGGCAGAGATAAATCATGTCATATGGACAGGTGCCATAATATGTCATGCCTCTTCTATTAAAATTGATAGTATGTGTAATGGTATATTATCTTGTTGGAATTGAAAAAACTATTACAGTATTCCATATTGGGACATGTCACGTATTTGCCCATTTTGGTCCCATTAAACCTAGAAATGAGTAAATTTGGGACTCTGATGGTAATTATGTACCAAAAAGGTATTTTACAGTGACATGTAAAGGTTTGGGTACACCTGGTAAAAATTACTGTTATTGTCAAGAGTTAAGAAAGTCGAAGATTAAATTATCTCTAAAAGACATAAAGTTAAAGAAGCATTTCCTTTATATTGTAGGCAAAAAAATATGTTTTCACATTTTACATTTTAAAAATTACAAAAATAAAAATAAACCGATGCAAAAGTTTGGGGACCTTGGAGATTTGTGTGCTCAGATAACTTTAACCAAGCTATCTGACTTTAATAAGTCTGTTAGGGTTAGGGCTTGTTCACTATCATCGTTATGTAAGACCAGGTGATCAAAATTTCACAGCTTTATAAAAACTCAGCCTCCTCTAACCTTGTGCCAAAAAACAGCAGCCATGGGTTCTTCTAAGCAGCTGCCTAGCACGGTGAAAATGAAAATATTGGAGTCCCACAAAGCAGGAGACAGCTATAAGATGATAGTAAAGCATTTTCAAGTTGCCCTTTCCTCAGTTTGAAATGTAACCAAGAGTGTCAGTTAACAGGAACAGTGGAGGTCAAGTTAAGGCCTGGAAGACCAAGCTAAATTTCAGTGACTTCCAATGAAGTTCAGGTTAAGTCCGTGTCCAGAACAGAACTATATATAAAGTCAGGCTGAACTCGCAGACCCTGAACTTCCACTCATTTCTAATCAGAGCCCTCCTTTTACTGCAAAAGACGTTCAGAAAAATGTATCTGACTCTTGAGTTGTGGTACATTTTTTTACTGTTCAGAGACACTTGCACAAATATGGTCTTCATGGAAGAGTCATCAGAAGAAAACCCCTCCTGTGTACTCACCATAACATTCAGAGTCAGACGTTTGCAAAAGAACATTTACACAAGGCTGATGCATTTTGGAAATAAGTCCTAAGGACCAGCAAAGTTAAAATAGAGCTCTATGTCCACAATAACCATCAGTATGTCTGGAGAATAAAGGCCACAGAATTTCAAAAAAAGAACATCTTGCCAACCATTAAACATGGGGGTGGATCAATCATGCTTTGGGGTAGTGTTAAAGCCACTTGGCATTTGGAATATTTCACAGGTAAAGGGAAGAATGGATCCAATGAAATTCAAAAAATTCTTCATGCAAACATAACACCATCTGTAAAATAGCTGAAGTTGAGAAGAGGATGTCTTCTACAAATAGATGAAAATATCTCAGACAAGAATTGAAAGACTCTTGGTTAGCTACAAAAAGCATTTACAAAGTTGTGATACTTCCCAAAGGGGATGGTACTAAGTACTAACCATGCAGGGTGCCCAAACCTTTGCATCGGACATATTCCTTTTTTTTCATAATTTTATAATATAAAATGAAAAATATATATACAGTCGAAACCAGAAGTTTATATACACTAAGAAGGCACATATGCATGTTTTTCTCACTATCTGACATGAAATCAGACTAAATCTTTCCTGTTTTAGGGGATTTAGGATTATCAAAACTATTTATATTTTCCAAATGCCAGAATAGTGAGAGAGAGAGAAAGAGAGAGAATGTTTCATTACTATTTTATTATAGAAACTTTTATTACTTTCTGCAAAGTCAAAAGTTTACATACATTAAAGGCCGCTTTACACGCAGCGATATCGTGACCGATATCGCTAGCGTGGGTACCCGCCCCCATCGGTTGTGCGACATGGGCAAATCACTGCCCGTGGCGCACAACATAACGCGGACTCATCACACTACTTACCGGCCTAGCGACGTCGCTGTGACCGGCGAACGACCTCCTTTCTAAGGGAGCGTTTAGTTCAGCATCACAGCGACGTCACAGCAGTGTCATTGAACCACCGCCCAATAGAGGCGGAGGGGCGGAGATGAGCGGGACGAACATCCTGCCCACCTCCTTCATTCCGCATTGCGGGCGGGATGCAGGTAAGGAGAGGTTCCTTGTTCCTGTGGTGTCACACGGAGCGATGTCTGCTGCTACAGGAACGACGAACTACAGCAGCAACGATATTCGAGAATGGACCCCCATGTCACCGATGAGCGATTTTGCACATTTTTGCGGCAATGCAAAATCGCTCATAGGTGTCACACGCAACGGCATCGCTAAGGCGACCGGATGTGCGTCACTAATTCCGTGACCCCAACGAGATCGCTTGAGCGATGTCGCAGCGTGTAAAACGGCCTTTAGAGTACTATGCCTTTAAACAATATGGAACAGCCCATATAATTATGTCATGTCTTTGGAAGCTTCTGATAGGTTTAGAGGCAACATCAGTATATTAGAGACACACCTGTGGATGTACTTAATGCACACCTGAAACAAACTGCTACTTTGTGTAGCATCATGGGAAAATAAAGACAATCTGCCAAGATCTCAGGAAGAGAATTATGGACTTGAAGAAGTCTGGTTCAGCCTTCCAAGCATGAAATACAATGATATCTCTGATATAATTAAGACTGCAATCCATCCTAGTCAGTTCTCATTATTTGAGAGCCCCTTTAAGGATAAGGAGATCAGCTCTGTCAGGCCTACCAGTTGGCTCTCAAGCACATCTCAATAAATCTATTACTATAGCACCTCTCTCTAAAATGATCACCAAGGATGTAATTTTGGGTCATATACCTTGAGTTATCTGAGAAGATTCATCTTGACCATAAAAATTGTCCAGTTATTATTATATGTCTTAATATATGTACTGTATCAAATAGGAATCGTAAAGTAATGAATATGCTGCAGTCTTCTTGCAAGGTAGGTCAGTCTGTATGAACCCTTGTTAGTCAATCTGTAGCATAATATTCAGATATTCAACATTAGTTCAGAGTGCTTGGTATTTGAACATGATGTTATATTCAATTTGGTTCAATGATGAGATAAACAGATCCAAATTCTCAAAAGAACCTTGTCAAACTAATTAGAGTTTATCAATTTACTGACTCAAAAATATTCCCAATAGGCCAATGGACTTGGGTTTGTAAAAGGTTTCCTGCTCCCAATTCCAGTAAAAGATTATCAAATAAGAATGCACAAGTTAATCCAAGTGCACCTCTTAATAAATTGTGTCACTAATTATCAAATTTCTAAAAATTGTGACCACAAACTACATCTATATTATTAAAAATCCTTTATTATTTCAAACTGGGATATTAAAACAAGGAAATTACACTGTATCTCAGGAGAATTTAGTACCATGACATAGGAACATGGAACAAGAAATGTACATAAATAAATCCTAAACAATTCTTAAGGACTTGTCAATCAATTATTACAATTATTATAATGACATTCAGTATATACAGAATCAACCACGATGTATGTACAACCAATATTTATTTATGTTTATCTACCAAAACTCACAAGTCTTTGATGTTGGATACCAAGAATACCATACACTTATAGGTCTCCACTGTTATGTCTTTTAAGTCATCATAAAAATCTGAATTATGTATAAAAACATAATAAATATAAAGTGCAAATGCTTCAGTAAGAATTATAACACAATTATATCTGATAGATCTAAGCAAAATTGTATCTTTTAGATATTCATCAAATTCCAAAGACTATTCACAGCCCCATATATATGCACAGTCCTATGTACCTTGTATTAGTAGTACAACTGCTAGCCTTTAATCATTAAGTATAGCTTCTTGGATCAATTTAAAAAAATATATCAAGATAATGTATAAGTTCAATTACTTATTAGGATGTAACCAATGTTATACAACATGAACTCATCAAGCATGTACTTCTGGCACAGTCAGTACCATTACCAGAGGATGCCTCTATTTGAAGCTTCTGCTCACCAAGCAGAGCATGTACAGTATATCTATGAAGGGAAGCAGTGTACCATAATAAATACCAGCATGCTCATTATCCCTGGAGCCCCTTAACGCACATTTCGTTTAAAAATGTCTTTGAATGGATGTGACAATCCTGGACGGCTGGAGGCTGCTATTTTTAGATTGGGGGGCCCAATAACCATGGGTCTCCCCAGCCTGAGAAAACCAGCTTCCAGCTGTAGGGCTTTATCTTGGCTGGGTATCAAAATTGGGGGGAACCACTGTGTTTTTTTTATTTATTTATTTATTTTTTATTAAAGAATTAAAAAAAATAATAAGCCACATGTGGTGCCTCTTATTTTTATACACAGGCAAGATATGTGCACTGTTGGGGCCTGCAGCCTGTAGCCATGGGTTTTATTTGTGCTGGTATCAATACAGGAAGGAACATTATGTCAATTGATTCATTTATTTATTTATCACCAGAATAAGGACACAGACAGCATTTGTGATTCCAATAAATCACAGATGCTGTTTCAGAGGGTGGAGGCATGGTCCAACAGCAGCAAATCAGAGACGCCGGTGGAAGGGGAAAGCAGTGACTATGCATTAGAGATAATTATAGGCACCGGAAGTAGCACTACAGCTGTGGCGACTAGAGATGAGCCATCCCCCTAGTGTTCGAGTTTGGTTCAGTTCGTCGAATGGCGGGTGTGTTTGTTGAACGTTTGACGAACGTTCGACGAACACCTTCGAACCCCATTGAACCCCATTGAAAACAATGGCAGGCAAACACAAACACATACAAACACATTATACATATACACATACAGTTAATAAAAACAGATTATACATATACAAATACAGTTAATAAACTTTGTCATTATACTTACAGGTCCCGCGATGCGTCCTGCAGACTCTGTCTCCCGTTGCTTCTCCTTCCGATCATCGCAGTGCCCTCCCGGTAACCAGCAATAATGATAGGACCTTCTGTGATGTCAGAGCATGTGACCAGTCACGTGTGTATTATCTCATTGGCTACAGACTGGTCACAAGGCTATGACATCATGCTAGGTCCTGTCAGTGCATCTCTCCAGTACGCGGTGCTCGTTCAAGCATCTCCGTGTACCAGCGAGATGCTTGGGCACATGCTTGGCTCCCCGTTCCTGCATGTCGGCGCTCTTTACAGAGTCAGCCCACATGCAGGGACTAGATGCCACAGCCGGTGAATAGCGGCCCCGGGAATCAGGTGATCGGAGATCACCGTTGCTATAGTAACCCGCCTGTCAGGTTACTATTGCAACGTGGCAGCAGTGACGTCACCGCTTACAACCCGCAGCTTCTGCTCACTCACTGAGTGATTAGACTGCACGGGAGCAGCAGTGTCTTCCTCACATGCAGTGCTGTCTGATGTAGCAGAGCTGCATGGGTTGGAGGAGAAAGAAGACAGAAGACCAGGATTGTGGAGGGGTATGAGATGGAGTAATAAACATGGATTCTCTAAGTGTGTCTGTGCATTTATTTCTATTAAAGTATTTTTTCTCTGTGTGGTGTCTTGTTTTTAACCCTTTATTGGAGATTCTTAACGGCCGGGTCAAACTTGCCTGACATTAAGAATCTCTGGCTTAATACTAGCTAGTAAAACAAAGCTAGTATTAACCCTTTATTACCCAGCAAGCCACCAGGCATCAGGGCTGCTAGAAGAGTTGGATACAGCGCCAGATGATGGCGCTTCTATGAAAGCGCCATTTTCTGGGACGGTTGCAGATTGCAATTCACAGCGGAGGAGCCCAGAAAGCTAGGGCAAACCTGTGCTGCGGATTCCAATCCCCAGCTGCCTAGTTGTACCTGGCTGGACACAAAAATGGGGCGAAGCCCATGTAGTTTTTTTTTCTTTAATTATTTCCTGAAATTCATGAAATAATTAAAAAAAGGGCTTCCCTATATTTTTAGTTCCCAACCGGGTACAAATAGGCAGCTGGGGTTTGGGGGCAGCCATACCTGTCTGTTGTACCTGGCTATTGAGAAAAAACAAAAAAAAAATAAAAAATGCTTCCATGGATTTTCCATTGCCAGTGAAAGTAACACCAAGCAGTGAGGGTTAACAGCCAGTAGCTGCTTGGATTACCCTTAGCTACCAATACAAAAAATGCAGCGGGAGTCCACGTATTTATTTTTTTAATTATTTATTTAAATAACTAAAAAATATGGGCTTCCCTGTATTTTGATTGCCTTACATCACAGTACTGTAAAAATAAATCATTAAAAAAAATGACGTAGCGCTTTGCGGTATTTTTGATTCTCAGCGCAAATAAACCAGACAGCTACGGGTTGCCACCCCCATCTGCCTGGCATTACCTTGGCTGGCTATCAGAATACAGGGAAGCCCATTAAATTTTTTTATTTAAAAAAATAGTTAAAAAAAAAAATGTGTCGGCTCCAATCGTATTTTGATCGCCAGTCAGGTAAAGCTAGGCAGCTGGGGGCTGAGATTCTCGGCAGCCCACAGCCATGATGCATTGTTTCTTAGCGCCATTTCCAGGCATTTTATCCGGCTTGTCCAGTGGCCGTGATGGCGGTGGCTCGCTGGTTAATAAAGGGGTTAATGCCAGCTTTGTTTTCTCAGATGGTACTAAACCCGAAATTCATGGTGTCACGCCAAAATAGACAGGGCCACCATGAATTAAAGATAAAAAAACAACACACAGAAAAATATTTTTATTATAACTAAAACACAACACAATTAGTGACTCCATCTTTATTGAACTAAAGAACCCCCCTACCCCCACTCCGCTGTAGTCCTGGGTTGTCCAATCCGGTCCAATCCATATCCAATATCATCTGATCGGTTTGCTGAAAGGCAAAGCAATCAGATGATGTGTCAGGTCTTCAAGGATCTGTATCATATGGCACATCAGATGATTGTATAAATGGCTTTTATACAATCAGCAGATGCATCAGTGCAAAAAAAAAAAAGAGAGACAGAGAAAGAGAGAAAAAGAGAGAGAGAGAAAGAGAGAAAAAGAAAGACCGAGAGAGAGATATAGAGAGAGAGAGGGAGAGAGAGAGAAAGAGAGAGAAAGAAAGAGAGATAGAGAGGGAGAAAGAGAAAGAAAGAAAGAGAGAGAAAGAGAGAGAGAAAGAGAGAGAGAAAAAGAGAAAGAGAGAAAGAGAGAGAAAGAGGGAGAGAAAGGGAGAGAGAAAGAGCGAGAGAGAAAAAGAGAGAGAGAAAGAGAGAGATAGCGAGAGAGACAGGAAGAAAGAAAGAGAGAAAAAGAGAGGGAGAAAGAGAGAGAGAAAGATAGAGAAAGAGAGAGAAAGTGAGAGAAAGAGACAGAAAGAGAGAGAGAGAAAGAGAGAGAAAGAGAGAGAGAAAGAGAGAGAGAGAGAAAGACAGAGAGAAAGAGAGAGAAAAAGACAGAGAAAGAGAAAGAGAGAGAAAGAGAGAGAGAAAGAGAGGAAGTAAGAGAGGGAAAGAGAGAAAGAGAGAGAGAAAGAGAGAGAGAGAAAGAGAGAAAGAGAGAAAGAGAGAGAGAATGAGAAAGAGAGAGAGAGAAAGAGAGAGAGAAAGAAAGAGAGAGAGAGAGACGCAGGCACTACCGCACCCATTGTCATCCCCGCACACACCCCGGCACTACCGCACTCATCATCCCCGCACATATCCCGGCACTACCACACTCATCATCATCACCGCACACACGCAAGCACTACCGCACACATCATCGTCCCCGCACACACCCCGGCACTAGCGCCCCCATCATCATCCCCACACACACACAGGCACTACCGCACTCATCATCCCCGCACATACCCCGGCACTATCGCACTCATCATCATCACCGCACACACGCAAGCACTACTGCCCCCATCATCCCTGCACACACCGGCCCCCATCATCCCCGCACACACGCAAGCACTACCTGAGTGAAGTCTCCGGTGACAACGTGGCTCACTTCAGTTACTGAGTGGAGCTGACACAGAGAGGTTGTGTTCTACGGCGCTCCCTGTCAGCTTCATGTAGCAGAGCTCAAAGTGTCGTGTGGATTACTTCGGACCTGGATGGGTGTTTGGGGATTAATAAAGTGCTAAATGAGGGGTTTTGTTTGTATTTTCACTTACAGGTTAATCATGGAAGGTATCTCGGGAGACACCTGCCATGATTAACCTAGAACTTAGTGGCAGCTATAAGCTGCCATTTAACTCCTTATTTCCTCGATTGCCACCGCACCAGGGCAATTCGTGATGAGCCGAGTAGAGTCCCGGGAATGGATGCGGCAATTCCAGGCGGCTGTTGGCTGATATTGTTAGGGTGGTGGGCTCCCCATAACGTGGCGCTCCCCATCCTGACAATACCAGCCTCCAGCCGTGTGGCTTTATCTTGGCTGGTATCAAAATGGGGGGGACCGCAGGTTTTTTTTTAATTATTTATTTATTTTACTGCACGATATAGGCCCGCCAGCCAGTGGCTGTGATTGGTTGCAGTGAGACAGCTGTCACTCAGCGTGGGGGCATGTCTGACTGCAACCAATCATAGGCGCCGGTGGGCAGGGAAAGCAGGGAATACCAGATTGAGTAATGAGCTGCAGCCATTTTCAAAAGAGGAAAAGCCACCGGAGCTTTGTGCCAGCCGTACAGCTGGAAAAGGTAGGAAAGAGAGAGAGATTATGCTGGAGACGCAGGACGCATGCAAATACACAACGTGCACACACAGCTTTACTGTGAAAAGCAACGCTTTTGGTGATCGAACCGTTATCGAACGTTAACGCGAACTGTCGAACGTGAAGGAAATCATCGAACGACTCGAACGTCGCCCAAAATAACTCGAATTTGAAATTGGCGAACGGTTCGCTTGGAACACCGCTCATCTCTAGTGGGGACTCGGTAAGTATGTACTGCTTTAACCTTTTTTTTTTCTTTTTTTTACTGTGGTCAATCACAGCCATGACAATACTTGACATGGCTGTGATGTGCAGGGAGAGGATGGTTTTTGCCATTCGAACATTTATCGATCCTTGACAAGATCACCAACTTTTGTGATAAATTATCGGACGGCCGATCCTGATTCGATCTGGCCAAAGATTCTACGATTTTAACATTTTACGATCTTTGCCGATCAAGATTGCTCATCTCTAGTCCTCTAACAGTGACACCATCAACTGGATTCTCAGTTCAGTCCATCTCTTCAGCCAACATAATACCTAATGCTTAACATAGCAGGATTTCCATTCTGTAATTGAAACCTTTTTCTATTTTGTCCCATAGTCTCCTAGCTTACAGTACCCCAGGGGATAAGGAATATACTACACAAGAACAACTTTTTTCCAGCTAATTTATAGGAGGTGGCCTTTGGTCTCAGATGACAGAGAGTTGAGATGGAGAACACAATTTTAAGGTCAAACTTTGGTATTGGCACTGCAAGCCATGGCGGAAGGGACACTGGTAGTGATAGTAGCGCCCTGAACCAGGTCAAATCTGGTGATTGGAATCAAATGGAGGGGGCAAGGAACTCAGACCTTTTCCCATAGTGACACCTGAATCAGGGAGGAAGATTATTATTTCAAAATACACAATAATTGGGAACTAGACTGGGAGGAGGTGATGTCTTCCGGGGAGAACAGTGTCTGCCTTTGGATATATATATAGTTGAGGCAAATGTGTGTCTAAAATATCCATTTGAGGCTAAATCTCTTTTTCCTGTGGTCACCACTTGAGCAGGTGATGCCACATGTACTGCTGATGGAGGAAGTCTTACAAAGGTCTGGTCGCAGTGGTGGCGAGTCATATAAGTAAGCATCTTGTGTGTTGAAGTTCTTTTGAATGTTGCCACCAGACAAATCATTGGCAGGCACTGTAGAGGAAAATAAGCCGTGGATTGTATAGAATAGGAACTATGGCTTTCTAGTAGCACATCAAGTGACACACCTGCTCATCAGCAATATTAGCAAGCTTCAAGCTAATTTACAATAACAGCAAGCCTCACGTTATCCTTCTCCCCTTCTTGCCACGCTCAACTTTTTCTCATTCATACCGTCAATTAGTACCTGTACGATCTCCACCATAAAGGTAAATATCCATCCCTGATTGTGTATAAATGAAGCAAGCGTATGTCCCACTCTCTTGGCTTTTCTTTAACCTCGGCACTCCACTGTATAAACCTGGAGGTGCAACAATGGGCAGGGACAGTACATGAATTTTAAGGATCAATGGGTGAAAGTTTTTAGCTGCAGTGATACATTGCAACAAGGGCGGGGACAATACATAGGTTTCACGGCTCAGTGGTTGAATATTTTTAGCGGCAGAAATACATCACAACCGAGTTAGTAAGTGAAGCCTACATAGCATTAGCTTTGTCTGTTGTCTCCTCTTAGCCGTTTTCTGGTTTCTGCTGAACTGACATAACCCCATGCCCAACAAGGACAGGGAACTTCATTGATTCTACAAACTGCCCTAATTCATTTTGCTTTTACAAGGTATTATGCTGGCAAGTGTTTTTACAGCTTAAAAGCCTGTGGGGGAAAAAGATGTGCAGTAGACAAGGTGTTGCTCTGCATCAAATGGCTCCTCAAGAACTGCAACTTGAAATTGTCGTGAGCGACAATGCACACAACCTTCTGGCTGCCTAATAGTTGGACAAACAAACTCATGCTCCATGCATGGTACACATCCTGAATTTAATTGTTGAACAATTTTTTTGCAAATATAACCAGCACACCCTCCTGGCATTGCAAAAGCAAAACAGTCTACCACAACTTCAGCTGCTTTGCAACAGTGCAACCCGCTTCATATATTGCAGCTTCTGTTCAAGCTGCACAAAGAAGTGAAGGACTATAGGGTGCTTTACACGCTGCGACATCGTTAGCGATTGCTAGCGCTGTTGCGAGCGATATCACCTGCCCCCGTCGTTCTTGCGACATTTGGTGATCGCTGCCGTAGTGAACAATATCGCTACGGCAGCGTCACACGCACATACCTGTTCTGCGACGTCACTGTGACCGCCGAACAATCCCTCCTTCAAGGGGGAGGTGCGTTCAGCGTCACAGTGACATCACAGTGGCGTCACTAAGCGGCCGCCCAATAGCAAAGGAGGGGAGGAGATGAGCGGCCGGAACATGCCGCCCACCTCCTTCTTTCCTCATTGCCGGTGGACGCAGGTAAGGAGATGTTCGTCGTTCCTGCGGTGTCAGACATAGCGATGTTTGATGCCGCAGGAACGACGAACAACCAGTGGCATGCACCACCAACGATATTATGAAAAGGAGCGACGTGTCAACGATCAACGATTTTTGATGTTTTTGCGATCGTTGATCGTCGCTCCTAGCTGTCACATGCTGCGATATTGCTAACGATGCCGGATGTGTGTCACTAACACCATGACCCCGACGATATATCGTTAGCGATGTCGCAGAGTGTAAAGCACCCTTATGTCTCGCAGCAGGTAAACAATCTGATATTGGAAGTTGAAATGGATTTAAATGAAAATCGATGTTGTTACATATCACTTTTAGGCTCTTAGGTTTAGTGTTTTTTAAATAGTTACACCAAAAAATGCAAACTTTAAAAATAAGAATTCAATAACAGGAACAGTGGGCTAATACACAAGAAAATTAAATTTCCTTAGCATTGTAAATGAGCTAACGATCTGATCTTTGCAAGTTGTTAAAGCCCACTTTACACGTTGCAATTAGTTGTACAATCGCATTTGCGATGTGACACGCCCAGGTTGCATACGGGATCTATGAGATTTCACGTTGGTCGTTCATTTGCTGTCACACGAGCGTTAGTAGTCTATGTTAAATTGGTCAATTTTGTGTGCGATCCTTTAGATCATGTGTTCCGTGACGTATGCATTGGGCACCTTTTTTTTTTTTTTTTTTTATTGACTTGCCAAGCGTGTGTAATGTGTAGGGAGGGATGCGTTTTTACTATGTCATCTGCCATTCAGCTCTGCTACATGGCCGCTAACAGCAGACACAGACAGCCATGTAGCAGAGCTGAATGGCAGATGACAGCAGACACAGACAGAGCCGCACTGTCAGAATGAACTCGAGTGAACTTCACCCGACTTCACGGTCATGCTGCGGCTCTGTCTGTGTCGCGCCCTGATTAGCGGTCACCTGTGAAGGGCTCACCGGTGACCGATAATCTCCTAAGTTACTGAAGTTAGCAGCCCTCTCTCATACTCACCAATCCCCGATCTCCGGCGCTGCACGGCATTCACACTGCTCCGGCGGCTTTTACTGTTTTGAAAAAGCCGGCCGCCCATTAAACAATTTCGTATTCCCTGCTTTCCCCGCCCACCGGCGCCTATGATTGGTTACAGTGAGACACGCCCCCACGCTGAGTGACAGCTGTCACACTGCACCCAATCACAGCAGCCGGTGGGCGTGTCTATACTGTGTATTGAAATAAATAATTAAATAATTAAAAAAAACGGCGTGCGGTCCCCCCCAATTTTAAAACCAGCCAGATAAAGCCATACGGCTGAAGGCTGGTATTCTCAGGATGGGGAGCTCCACGTTATGGGGAGCCCCCCAGCCTAACAATATCAGCCAACAGCCGCCCAGAATTGCCGCATACATTATATGCGACAGTTCTGGGACTGTACCCGGCTCTTCCCGATTTGCCCTGGTGCGTTGGCAAATCGGGGTAATAAGGAGTTATTGGCAGCCCATAGCTGCCAATAAGTCCTAGATTAATCATGTCAGGCGTCTATGAGACACCTTCCATGATTAATCTGTAAGTGACAGTAAAAAAACACACACACATGAAAAAATCCTTTATTAGAAATAAAAAACACAAACACATTCCCTCATTACCAATTTATTAACCCCCGACAAACCCTCCATGTCCGGCGTACTCCACAGTCCTCCAGCGTCGCGTCCAGCTCTGCTGCATGGAGGTGACAGGAGCAGCAGAAGACACCGCCGCTCCGGTCACCTCCACGCAGGTAATGAAGACAGCCGCGCGATCAGCTGATCTGTCACTGAGGTTACCCGCGGCCACCGCTGGATCCAGTGACAGCGGGTAACCTCAGTGACAGATCAGCTGATCGCGCGGCTGTCTTCATTACCTGCGTGGAGGTGACCGGAGCGGCGGTGCCTTCTCCAAACTGCCATTTTGAGATCTTTCCACAGGTGTTCTATGGGATTCAGCTCTGGACTCATTGCTGGCCACTTTAGTAGTCTCCAGTGCTTTTTTTCAAACCATTTTCTAGTGCTTTTTGAAGTGTGTTTTGGGTCATTGTCCTGTTGGAAGACCCATGACCTGTGAGGGAGACCCAGCTTTCTCACACTGGGCCCTACATTATGCTGCAAAATTTGTTGGTAGTCTTCAGACTTCATAATGCCATGCACACGGTCAAGCAGTCCAGTGCCAGAAGCAGCAAAGCAAACCCAAAACATCAGGGAACCTCCGCCATGTTTGACTGTAGGGACCTTGTTCTTTTTTTTAAATGCCTGTGTTTTCTTTCCTGTAAACGCTATGTTGATGGTTTTTCCCAAAAAGCTCTACTTTTGTCTCATCTGACCAGAGAACATTCTTCCAAAACATTTTAGGCTTTCTCAGGTAAGTTTTGACAAACTCCAGCCTGGATTTTTTATGTCTCGGGGTAAGTAGTGGGGTCTTCCTGGGTATCCTACCATACAGTCCCATTTCATTCAGACGCCGACGGATAGTACGGGTTAACACTGTTGTACCCTCGGACTGCAGGGCAGCTTGAACATGTTTTGATGTTAAGGCCGCTTTACACGCTGCGACATCGCTCAAGCAAACTCGTTGGTGTCACGGAATTTGTGACGCACATCCGGTCGCTTTAGCGATGCCGTTGTGTGTGACACCTTTGAGCGATTTTGCATCGTTGCAAAAACGTGCAAAATCGCTCATCGGTGACATGGGGGTGCATTCTCTAATATCGTTGCTGCAGCAGTAACGAAGTTGTTCCTCGTTCTTGCGGCAGCACACATCGCTGTGTGTGACACCGCAGGAATGAGGAACATCTCCTTACCTGCCTCCTGCCCGCAATGCGGAAGCAAGGAGGTGGGCGGGATGTTCATCCCGCTCATCTCCGCCCCTCCGCTTCTATTGGGCGGCAGTTCAGTGACGCAGCTGTGATGTCGCTGTGATGCTGAACAAACCACCCCCTTAGAAAGGAGGCGTTTCGCCGGTCACAGCAATGTCGCAGGGCAGGTAAGTAGTGTGACAGGTCTGGGCGATATTGTATGCCACGGGCAGCGATTTGTCCATGTCACACAACCGATGGGGGCGGGTACCCACGCTAGCGATATCGGTCACGATATCGCAGCGTGTAAAGTGGCCTTTAGTCAAGGTTCTTTATCCACCATCCGCACAATCTTGCGTTGAAATCTCTCGTCAATTTTTCTTTTCCTTCCACATCTAGGGAGGTTAGCCACAGTGCCATGGGCTTTATACTTCTTGATGACACTGCGCACTGTAGACACAGGAACTTTCAGGTCTTTGGAGATGGACTTGTAGCTTTGAGATTGCTCATGCTTCCTCACAATTTGGATTCTCAAGTCCTCAGACAGTTCTTTGGTCTTCTTTATTTTCTCCATGCTCAATGTGGTACACACAAAGACACAGGGCAGAGGTTGAGTCAACTTTAATCCATGTCAACTGGCTGCAAAAGTGATTTAGTTATTGCCAACACCAGTTAGGTGCCACAGGTAAGTTACAGGTGCTGTTAATTACACAAATTAGAGAACCATCACATAATTTTTCAAACAGTACCAATACTTTTGTCCATCCCCTTTTTTATGTTTCGTGTGGAATTATATCCAATTTGGCTTTATGACAATTTTTTTTTTCATTGAAGACAATTTAAATGAAGATAATAATACCAAAGATCACATTTGTGATTGCAATCATTTTCAAGAAGAAAATGAGTAATATCTGACAGAATTGAAGGGGTGCCAATACTTTTGACCAGCACTGTAGCCATTTTCTTTCCCTGGTGTCATGTGACTCATTAGTGTTATAAGGTCTCTGGTGTGAATGGGGAGCAGGTGTGTTAAATTTGGCGTTATCGTTCACACACTCTCTCATACTGGTCACTGGAAGTTCAACATGGCACCTCATGGCAAAGAATTCTCTGAGGATCTGAAAAAAGAATTGTTGTTCGACATAAAGCTAGCCTAAGCAATAAGATTGCCAACACCATGAAATTGAGCTGCAGCACAGTGGCCAAGACCATACAGTGGTTTAACAAGACAGGTTCCACTCAGAATGGACCTCGCCATGATTGACTAAATAAGTTAAGTGCACGTGCTCAGCATCATATGTAGAGGTTGTCATTTCAAAATAGACATATGAGTGCTGCTTGCATTGCTGCAGAGCTTAAAAGGGTGGGAGTTAGCTTGTCAGTCCTTAGACCATACTCCACAAGGTGCATCAATTTGGTCTGCATTGCTGTCATTTTAGAAGGAAGCCTTTTCTAAAGATGATGCACAAGAAATCCCACAAACAGTTTGCTGAAGACAAGCAGACTAAGGACATGGATTACTGGAACTATGTCGAGGGGTCTGGTGAGACCAAGATAAATTTATTTGGTTCAGATGGGGTAAAGTGAGTGTGGTGCAACCCACCGAGGAGTGCAAAGACAAGTGTGTCTTGTCTACAGTCAGGCATGGTGGTGGGAGTGTCATAGTTTGCAGCTGCATGAGTGCAGCCGGCTGTGGGGAGATATAGTTCATTGAGGGAATAATGAATGCAACATGTACTGTGACACTAAAGCAGAGCATGATCCTCTTTCTTCAGAAACAGCGCCACAGGTCAGTATTCCAACATGATAATGACCTCAAACAAACCTCCAAAATGACCAATGCCTTGCTAAAGAAACTGAGGGTTGCCTTGCTAAAGAAACTGAGGGTGAAGGTGCTGGACTGGCCAAGCATGTGTCCAGAGATAAATCCTATTTAACATCTGTGGAGCATCCTCAAATGGAAGATGAAGAAGCAAGCTCAAGGTCTTGGACATCCACGACCTCCGTGATATTAGTATAGAAGAGTGGAATAGAAGTTCAGTGGCTCCTGGGAACCTCTACTGAACTCCATGCCCAAGAAAATTAAAGTTAGTGATTGAAAATAATGGTAGCCACACAAAATATTGGCCCTTTCGTCACAAATTCAGCAATTTTACCTAAAGGCTGCTTTACACGCAGCGACATTGCTAGCTAGGTGAAAGCACCTGCCCCCGTCGGTTGTGCTTCACGGACAAATCGCTGCCCGTGGCGCACAACATCACTAGGACCTGTCACACACACTTACTTGCCTAGCGACGTCACTGTGGCCGGCGAACCGCCTCCTTTATAAGGTGGCGGTTCGTTCGGCGTCACAGCGGTGTCACTAAGCGGTCACCCAATAGAAGCGGAGGGGCGGAGATGAGTGGGCCGAACATCCTGCCCACCTCCTTCCTTCCTCATTGCAGGCGGCCGCAGGTAAGGTGATGTTCCTCGTTCTTGCGGTGTCACACATAGCGATATGTGCTGCCGCAGGAACGACGAACAACCTGCGTCCTGCAGCAGCAGCGATATTTGGGATTAGAACGACGTGTCAACGATCAATGATAAGCTGAGTAATTTTGATCGTTAACTGTTGTTCGTGCGTTTCACAGGCAACGACGTCGCTAACGAGGCCAGATGTGGGTCATGAATTCCGTGACCCCCAACGACATCTTGTTAGCAATGTCGTTGCGTGTAAAGCCCCCTTAAGGCAGTACTCATTTTTGTTTCCAGTGGTTTTGACATTTTGACGTTTTGGCTGTGTTGAGTTGTTTAGAGGAGACACCAACTTTACACTAGTATTCAAGCTGTACACTGACTATTTTACATTGTACCAAAGTGTCATATCTTCAGTGTTGTCTCATGAAAAGATATAATAACAAATTTTAAAAAAATGTGAGGGGTGTAGTCACTTTGTGATGTACAGTATATGTCTGACTTCCACTTTTCCTAGCTAGTAAGTCCCGTGAGCCTAGATTTTTGTTTTACCTGTACCTGTTTATTCTATACTGATATGTAGTATCTCTAAGTGAATGCAACAGAGTAATTACATAACGAGTAAAACAAAAATCATAATGTGTAAAAAAAAAATTACAGCACACTGAGTTCAAAGCTCAGCAGCACAAAGACTTTCTCTTCCCTGGAGCAAAAGACAAGTTAAAAGTGATGATAGATATGTTCTAGAATATAAAATCAAGCACAGAGGTAGTTTTCCCCAAGCTTCGTCATGACACTACTGCTGACACTGCTCTGCCTGAGTAACGTCTGATGTGCGCTGGTGGATTCCGCAAGGAAAACGTTTACAAGTAATTCTGTTTGCGAGGAAAACAAGAAAAAAACAAAACAACAAAACACAATTGTTCCAGATCTGATGAAGGAGGGGGCGAGGAAGGGAGCAGGAGTTCAGCATCTTCATACAGCCACCATCGCTCACGTCATGTTCCCCACTGTTTACTGAGACAGAGAGGCAGCTTTCCTTTGAAATTCAAATGATACTTTAGACCTGATCTCTGTCGGCTTCAAGGAAATTTAGCTTTGCCTCTTTACTGCTAATTGACAGGAAAAAAGTCATTATCTCAAAAAACAGCATTAAAATTCCGCTCTGCATCTTAACCTTGTAGAATATTGTTCCTCTGTTTCCTATACTGGACTCGTCTCGGTAACGCATCTTTACTTCCTTCCGTGCATCCAAATTTTATTTAGGGCAAAAACATTACAGTGAAAAAATATTCATTTTAAGAAAAACAAATTTAAAAGGTTAAGGGAAAATTTGGGTAATACTGTCATTAAAAAAAATATGGGAACATTCCTCATGGTGTATTACTATTCTTTGATGTTTTGTGTTCTGTACTATTAGAAAGGTTCACAGTGGGGCAAACAGTGGATTCAGTCCTTTTGCAAACTAAATTCTTACTGATTTATTTTTGAATGGTTACTGTGAATTCATTTTTCAGCAAACCCTGCATAAATTTGTTGGACAAGCAAATATTAAAACTTTGTAATATATCTCATCAGCCTTTTTCTCCACTATTGAGCCACTTCTCTTTCCAACTGCCTGCTGAACTCAACAGTAAGAAAAATTCTTTAATGAATTAGCGTGAAATAAAAATAATTATGGGCGGCATGGTGGCTCCGTGGCTAGCACTGCAGTCTTGTGGTGGCTCAGTGGTTAGTACTGCAGTCTTGTGGTGGCTCAGTGGTTAGCTCTGCAGTCTTGTGGTGGCTCAGTGGTTAGTACTGCAGTCGTGTGGTTTCTCAGTGGTTAGCACTGCAGTACTGGGGTCCTGGGTTCAAATCCCACCAAGAACACCATCTGCAAGAAGTTTGTATGTTCTCCCTGTGTTTGCGTAGGTTTGCTCCGGGGTATCCGGTTTCCTCCCACACCCCAAAAACCTACTGATAGGGAATTTAGATTGTGTACCCCAATGGGGACAGTTTTGCCAATGTATACAAGGCGATGTGGATTTAATAGCGCTATATAAATGAATATATATTGTTTCCTTTGGAACTAGATTACAATTGATTATTGCAGTCTATGAAGGAGTAAGGAGTAAAGTGTTGGAGAGGCGGAGGATGATGAGGAGGATGATGAGGATGATGATGAGGATGTTGATGAGGATGATGAGGAGGATGATTGATGATGATGATGATGATGATTGATGATGATGAGGATGATTGATGATGATGATGATTGATGATTGATGATTGATGATTGATCATGATTGATGATTGATGATGATGATGATGATGTTTTATCTCTCTTGAATGCTGGATTCATAATTAAAGTGTTCAAAAGAGCAGCATGTCTGCTCATAATCTCGTTCCACTAGCTGAGGGACAACTGAAGAGATAGAACCTGCATAGGGAAACCAACAAAAATGTAGGATATTTGTCATTTAATGGTCAAAAAAGTGTTGCTCCTCATGTACATGACAGCTTATTCTAAATAGATACTTGGCATGACAGGTATACTACCAGTATTTCTGCCACCATACAGCCATTTGTAAATTTTGAAAAGGGCTATTAGCAGTGTACATCTCACACACTCTCTTACTGTAAAACAGAAAAACAGAAGTTAGTGCAGCATTACTGATTAATGTGCTACCTGTGCTTAGGGGGGAAACTGGGTGATTTCCTGAAGCTCCCCGCCCCAATTATTCCTCTTGCTTCAGTAGAGCTCTTTAGCACATACCGGTATATATTTATCATCTTATTTTTTTTAGATACTAAAATTGTGTATCACCAGGTCATGGAGGGCATAATACTATGTAATGTGGTGCACACAACATCCTGATGACGGTTGGAGTCAAGACTATTGTTGGGCAGACCCAGACGGTAAAAGTCCAGATGTGTGGGGGTTACCTAGTACCCATGCACCAATCACTGGCCCAGAGTACTCAGGGAACTCTGGTTAATTATCCGGACACTAGGGTAATTAAAAAAAAAAAAAAAGAAAAAGAAAGAAAATAAGAATAAAGCAGGCGCATTATGCTTGTCAATCTCCCTCGCGGTGGTAACACTTCTTCTGGGGCCATTCATTAACCTCATGCATATGCACTACTTCCCCCTCCCAATGGCAGTCCCGACATCTGTGATTGGTTTAAGTCAGACCGCGCCCATCCTGTCTGCATGTTTATATTGGTGTAAAAATAAATAAATACATTAAAAAAATTGTCTTAGGGTTCCCCTATACTTACCAGCACAGGTAAAGCATATGGCTACAGACTGCATCCCACAGCCGTATGTTTATCTTAGCTGTGTATCAAAATAAGAGGGACCCCATGTGGCTTTTTTTAAAAACTATTTAAATAAGTAATAAAAAAATGAGTGCAGTACCCTCAATTTTGATACCCATCAGTGATAAAGCTAACAGCTGAGGGCTATTATTCTTAGGCTGGGGAGACCCATGGTTATTGGGCCCCCACCAGCCTAAAAAAAGTAGTCTGCAGCCACCCAGAATGGTGGGATTTATTATATGTGACAATCCCAGCACCTTACTAGGTTTATCCTGATTTCCCTGGTGCAGTGGCAAGCTGGGTAATAGGAGATTAATGACAGCTGTTACTATGCCCTAGATTAGTAGTGGGAGGCATCAATGAGACCCTTCATTACTAATCTGTAAGTGAAAAGAAATAAACAAAAACACCGAAAAATCCTTTATTTGATATAAAATACCAAAAACCCACCAAACACCCAGTTCCAACGTAATCAACATGAGGTCCCACAAGGATTCCGGCTCTGATACATATGTACTGAAGCACAGTGCATGGGCACAGAACATGTCCGCATACTGTGTCTTCAGGCAGAGATGGACTGAGCCACAGCGATGAGTGGTGACATCACTCAATTTATTTGTGGTCACAGCTGAATGTTCCCACAGTACTCCAGCTTTGATTGCAGGTAAACTGACCTCAGATGACCTCATTAAACTTAGTGACCTAACCTTAGGGAAGAAGGAAGAAGATAAAATAAATGGACTTTACAGTATCCTAACATTCTGTTTGCAATATGCCCAGGACCACATACAGGAGAACTGCTGGTTCCAAAAGAACTAGAAACATTTTCAGTCTTGTCAAGTGAGGTAGAAGAGGGCAGTTGGTGTCATGAAGTATTTTCTGTCAAACCTTCTGTCAGCAATCTTAACTGAACCACATCTTATAATACAAAGTGAACTGAGCAATCTTGTTGGAGATTTGGATCTGCCCTAGAGTAAAGGCCCTGTCACACAGAGATAAATCAGCGGCAGATCTGTGGTTGCAGGGAAATTGTGGACAATCAGTGCCAGGTTTGTGGCTGTTTACAAATGGAACAATATGTCCGTGATTTCACTGCAACCACAGATCTGCCAAAGATTTATCTCTGTGTTTGACGGGACCTTGGAGCTGAGCTCTTACAGTAGGTTCCAGGCTACAGCGCGCAATCTCCTATCAGGCGATGTTTGAATTTCTTTTATCCACAACTGTAATAAAGATCTTGTCCAATACCACTTTATGGAGGGCAATCTTGTGGCATGCAACATCATCAACAGTTTAATTGAAGCTCTAAAGATAATTCATAATCCAGAGGAATGGAGGCTCCTCAACGATTCACCCAAAACAAGCATAAAAGCCTGACTATGGAATGTCTGACTGACGGCCTTACCTCCTTTGACCTCTTAACCTAAAATAAGACACGGACTACGTGACATTGGATGTAAAGGCCACAGCAGCCCCGTTTATTATCACCAAAATAATAACGCTTTAACCATAACATAGTAAATAATTCAATAAAACATAACCACCAGCAAAGGAGGGGGGGTAATTGAAGAGTACCATTGTACATGATTGCAACATCAGCTCCACCATGTGCCCTCAGCCGCAACACACCGACTCGAGGACACCCAGCCGAGTGTTGCCCAACTACTGCCCTGCTGGGACCGAGCCCAGCAGGGACCCACATTAACATGCCCCGCTGTGACCCAGCACAGCAGGGTCCCACGTTAACATGTCCCGCTGTGACCCAGCACAACAGGGACCCACCTTAACCAACACACAATTGCACCACCAGGGGTAACCCGCTCCTGCACTGGGTTCCCCCCCGCTCTTTGTGCAATCCACCGACTTCAAATACCCCCCTCCTTTCCGCCACAACGAGCACGTATGACACCTTGTACGTGCGAGTCCCGCCACCAAAGACCATCCAGGGCCAACTCCACGGTTCCCTTTAACCAATACCTGGCTGTCTCCACCATCCAGATGAAAACCACCCCATTAAACTTCCAAAATTAACTGGAGACTCCAAGGCTCCCCTGCCCTAGGACCATCTTCCCTCACATGGCCGGCTGCACATAAAACCCGGTACCCAGCCGGCCCCAGCATCTGCCCAAAACAGCCTGCGCGACCAGTCCCCAACGAAAAGCACGAGACGCCGGCCCTATCCCGAAAGGATTGGACGCGAACTCTGCTTCGTTGAGACCGCCACACTGCAGGCATCTTCGAAAATATAGACAAACTGACAATTGAACCAAGCCAGCCTACCTTGATGTAACCAACTGGGAACCCACATGGGTTCACTTAATCTCTGACCCCCTTGTGGAAACACACTTTGTCAACCAACCAAGATGTCCCTAAATAAGCTGTGACACCCTACAAGTGACCACATTGGCACTAACACTGTGACGGACAGACACAGGCCCAAGGCGGTCATGCCTGGTGTCACAAAACAGGCCCCTTGACAGCATGGTGCCCAATTCCATTCCGCCCGGATGCCGCACCACACAACCGTGGTCGCTCCTTCTGCTGGGACAGAACAGTCCTTAAATATCCGACTACATGGCCGTCCCAAACGCAAACCGTTAAAACATCCTAAATGTCCCAGAGCCAACACTGAAGCCCATCCAACCAAACTGAACCCCTATACATTACCGCTGATCAAACATCTGTACCCCCAAAGAAGGTCCAAAACTTCCAACAGACCAGGGCGCCGCACCGCTCGAGTACTGCCCAAACATGAACCAATCAGGCCTGTGGTGCAAACTGCTGCATGGAATACCCTCGGTTAATATGATGCCTGACAACAGACCCGAACACCAAACGAACAACAGACCTCTCTCCACAAACTGAATAGGTCATTAGCCTGTACCCTAAAATTACCGCTGTAAACCCCACCTGTGGAACACTCATAAAACCGCCAGACCCTGATAAGACTTTTCATGCGATCCAAAGGAACCTTGCTTCCGCTAATTGAACCCTGTACGTGTCCCCCCAGCCAATTGAAAATTACAACGACAGCCGTAATTCGCCAACGCTGTCTCTTACCGCAAAGAAATCCAGAACCCCCCGACAATTCCGAACTAAGGAGCTGAATCAAGCTTCTCACCCCCAACTCATTCAGCACCAAGATCCCTCGCTGGCAGCCGTCCGTCATACCTGTCACTTTACGACCATCAGTCCCACCTGTGTAAAGAAAACCTGTGCCTGGCAAATGGCCTGTTGCACACGACTGCCATCCAATCCTCGAAACAATACTAACTGCAAAACCCCTCAGTGCCTAAACCTGGCATACAAAACCCAATATGCACAAGGTCTGATAAGCTGACGTTGGCAACCAGCCACACCACGACATACTGGATTCCCAGACAGTCCCCCCCAAGACAAACCCATGTTGTGTCTCGAGTAGAATGTGTCCCCATGACACGAAAAGCCCACATTAACATCCCGGACGTCGGTCCCCTGCCTTAAAAGCTCAGGCACCCGCAGCATCCAGTGGTACGAATAACCCATGCAGCATTGGATAACAGGCCCGACCCAAATTATCCTCTGCCGATGTGCAAATCCCGTCACCTCTCACTAACGTCAGTTGTTACACCACAAGGAAACAATCCAAACACGCCTGCTATTGAGAGGAGCCATGATCCCAGCCACAACAAAATGCTGTAATATCTTAAACCGACCTGGAAAACCCAAACAATATCCCGCCATGACCGTTGGAACCCCGGTCCTCGTGGAATGATAACCTTCCACCCCCTTAGCTAAACCTTACAAATTCCAGAACCCGCAATATGCCTTCCACTTTGCTCACTCATATACCAACAAAGATCAATGTGAAACACTGCCAGTGCATATGCCCGCCGGCGAGAAATCCCTGCCCAGAAAGACGCCTGCCAGCAGCGCCCGCTAATCCCCAAGGACTGCACACCATGCCCGAAACTATCATGCTGCTGAAAACACGAAACCATGGGCTGCGCCGCAACGTATACCGCCGATCGGGCTGAAACCTTCCATGCGAGCGGGCTTTACTCTAATGCCCGCCCACAGTTGCCAAAACGGTCACACCCCAACTGGTGTAGCAAAACCCATGCAATATTGCACCATAGCTTGGGCGGCTCGGATGAAGCCCCCCGCTGGTTCCAAAGCCAGCCAGACATAAAACCATAGGGGGTTCGGCCAGGCCGCACTCTGTTATGAAACCCGGAACAGCCAAACAACCTCTAAGATGACTGAAAATTACCCGACTCTGAGCAAGCTGGAATCCACCCCATGCTGTATCCATCCGCAAAACTGTACCAGGGAAAGCTCGAACCACACCAAAACTGAAAACAGTGGAACTATTACCTTATCGAGAGGATAACTCAACCAGCGCACACTGCCATGCCACTGTTCCTACTGTCAAGAACTGGGCAGGCCCCTAACCCCGGAAATGTACCAATGAACAGTATTAAGATAAGACACGCTATGACCCCTCACAACTCAGCTAGTCTCTACTGTGAGGCAACCCAACAGTCACTAGAAGGGGACTCCTCATAAACCCCGACCGGCTAGGCTCACTCCTCTGCAGCCTGCAACAACGGGCCCCCACTGCTTCAATAAACAAAAACACTTGTGTGCCACCCGTGGTAGCCCCAAACAGAGAAATACTACCCCTCCATGCCTCTATCGATGCCGCGGGGAGTATATACATGTATACACATACATATCCTTTTTTTTTTTTTTTTTTTATGAACTTCATCTGAAATCATCGCACCTGGACCTTACCGAAGCAACTGCCGGGTCCACCACTGCCATAAAATTAGACTAATGCAACAATCCCAACGACCGCGGCTAACCCACATGACATTAAACCGTCGGCGTATACACCCCCGACCCCAAAAAAATGCAATAACCTCCATAATCCCCACAACTACTCCCATTCAACATCCAGGAAACCACCCTGAGCTCCAGGCCCTTGTCCTGGACGACCCGCAAGCATCGGACCACCAAACAATCCTGCAAGGCTTACAACCGTTCCCCATACCAAGCCAGGCCACAATGCCCGTACCAAAGCGCGACTGACTACCCGACAACCATAACACTACAGTTAACCCCAGTACCCCAGCGCTACTTGCCAAAAGGCAGAATGCCACTCAGCACCTGAGCTCGCTGCAGGGCTGACAATTTGAAATCAACTACAACCTCCCAGAACCAAGACCTTTAAACCAAACTCCCCCACTACTATCAAACACAAACCCCAAGTATGCTGCATACCCAACCCCCCCCCACCTAATCAATAAACAGAGTACGAGGTGCAAGTGAACCATAATCTTACCAGGCTGACTCCAAGGTGTCCCCGGAACAGCCGTCAATGATCCTCCGCGTCGAGCAGCCCCAGGCCCCGGGACCTCACCAGCGTCACCGGCAAGGTCGACCGGCTGCCCAGGCTGGAAGCCAACTTCAAGATGTTGCCGACCCAGAGCAGTATTTAAGCAGCTCCGGCCGCTCCTCCGTCATGCGTCTCTCCGTCGTCTGCAACGATCGCCGCTGTCCAGGATCCTACACCGGCCCTGCACTACTGCGCAGGCCGCAGCCGCTGCCCGGGAGCACGCACCGGCCCTGCGTGGACGCGCAGGCCGCATCTACGGGGTCGCCGTCCGGTCACATGACAGCCCCGCAGGTTCACCTCCTCCGGACGCCGGGGCCAAGTGATTGCGACGCCGGACCACATAACCGCGCCGCGGGTCACGTGGCCGCGCCAGCCACCTCACCATGCCGACCCCGCGCCGCAACAGAAAAAGGCGATGACGTCACTCACCGCCTCGTCGCTGTCCTCTCCTTGGCATCCTTGCTGCTGCTGCCCGGGATCGCACACCGGCCCTGCGTGGACACGCAGGCCGCACTTCCGGGTTCGCCGTCCAATCACATGACCGCACCGCCGGGCCACGCCACCACCTCATCCGGACGCCAGGGCCAGGTGATTGCGACGCCGGACCACATGACCGAGCCGCCGGTCACGTGGCCGCGCCGGCCACATCACCCTGCCGACCCTGCGCCGCACCAGAGAAGGCGATGACGTCACTCCCGCCTCGTCGCTGTAGTCTCCCCGACGTCGCCTCCCCCAACGTCCTCGCTGCTGCCCGGGATCGCACACCGGCCCTGCGTGGACACGCAGGCCGCATTTCCGGGTCCGCCATCCGGTCACATGACCGCACCGCCGGGCCACGTGACCACTTCATCCGGACGCCGGGGCCAAGTGATTGCGACGCCGGACCACATGACCGCGCCGTGGGTCACGTGGCCGCGCCGCCCTCGTCACCATGCCGACCCCGCGCCGCAACAGCGAAGGGCGGTGAAGTCACTCACCCCCTAGTCGCTGCACTCACTGCGTCGCCGCCTCCCGCAGACATCCTCGGTGCCGGTGCCGCTGCCGCCCAGAGCACTGCTGCTGCTGCCGCCGGAGGGTCCTGCTGGGCTCTGGCCGCACTTCCGGGTTCAGCGCCCGGTCACATGACCGCACCGCCGAGCCATGTGACCGTGACGTCAGGACGCCATGTGACGTGACGTAAGAGCATGCGATCGCGCCGGCCCCACGTGACCGCTCCGGCCCACATGACCGCGCCGGCCCCACGTGACCGCGCCGCCCCCACGCGACCGCGCTGGCCCCACGCGACCGCAGCGCCTCAGGTGAGCCCAGCAGATCGGGGAAGCCCAGCGGGTCGGGTGAGCGCAGCGGGTCGGGTGAGCGCAGCGGGTTAGGCGACCGCATCGGGTCAGGTGACCGCGCCGCGTCACGCAGCCGCAACATGCACATCACCACTGGCCACTGCGACCCGGAAATGGAGGGGAGCCGGCTACAGCACTCACCGCCCCGCAGCCTTTCAGCCTGCGCCCGACTTCCGGCCCAGGCCCCGCGATGTCCTGTCTCCTGGATCCGCCGCCGCCACCGCTGCCGTGGATCCTCCGCTGGGGCTCCTCTCCCATCGCGGGCTCCTTGCAGTCATCCCAGGGCTGAGGCGCTCAGGAGTCGCTGCCGCTTCGGAGGCAGATGGGTCCCATCTTCAGCGCCGCCGACGTCACCGGACCATCGATTCCAGACTTCTTCCAGGTGCCGAATGACCAACCCCCCAACAGTCTGCCCTATATATACTAACCCACACTGACCTACCCCTAACCAATCAAATGTCCCTATAACTCCAGTAGCCCCACCTCCTGGTTTCCCGCCCAAAATAGCTCACCTTAACCCTTTGCTACACCCTCTGGCCTAGCATCCCTCTTAGTCATGTTGCCCTTCCTTGAGCCCCTTTGGGGCAGCAGTCCGGGCTGTCTTTCTCGCTGTACTATGGCAATGCGCTACCTTCAATTCCAGTTTGTTATGCGGTCCACATGAAAGAAACCTATAACAACATGAAACAGCTGTTGAGGTGTCTGAACTATGACCAACCTTTGTGATGACTTAAAGGTGGCAGCCCTCTTACTTGGTCTTCAGGGTGTATACACAAAGTACTGCGGCTTTCTATGTGAGTGGGAATGTCGTGAAAGAGAATATCACTACAATAAAAGAGACTGGCCTCTCCGACATTTACTTCAGCCAGGGAGTAAAAGGTCCCGCATCCAGCACTTATTGACCCACATAAGATTTTGTTACCATCATTGCATATCAAGTTTGGCCTAATAAAGAACATTGTAAATGCAATAGCTAAAAATGCAAAAGAATTCAAGTATCTAAGTGATTAATATCCAAGGTTGAGTGAAGTAAATATAAAAGAAGAAGTTGGACCTCAAATAGATAAGCTTCTTCAAAATGAGGATTTTTTTCCTTTTTTGCTGAGCAAGTGAAAAGACTGCATGGGAAATATTCGCATTAGTGGTAACAAATTTTTTGGGAAACTGAAGAGCAGATACAGTGGGGAAAATAAAGAAAAAATAAAAAAGCCAGCTCAACTCAAAAATGGCCTGTATTATAAGATGTGCACTGCACTAAAAGTCCAAACTGTACTATTTTAGTACACACACACACACATATACACACACAATTAATCCTCTCCCCATGGACGAAATAGCTGTCTAAGGACACAGGGACATAATTCTAGACCTGCACAAGACTTGGTGGGCTACAAGACAATAAACAAGAAGTTTGTTGAGAAGGCAACAACTGTTGGTGCAATTATTAGAAAATGGAAGAATCATAAGTTGACTGTCAAGCTAACTCGGTCTGATGCTCCATGCAAGGTCTCGCCTTGTTGGGTAAAGACAATTTTAAGGAAGATCAGGAATAAGTCATGAACTACATGGTAGGACCTGGTCAAAGACCTTAAGAGAGCTGGAACCACAAAGTCAAAGATCCCCATTAGTAACACACTACGCCATAATGGATTCAAATTCTGCAGGGAACGTAAGGTCCCCATGAGCACGCCAGCACATTTCCGGGTCTATTTGAAATTCACCAATGACCATTTGGATGAGTTAAATGAGGTATGGAAGAAGACTAAAACAGAACTTTTTAGTATCAATTCCTCTCAATGTGTTTGGAGGAAGAAGAAGGATGAGTACAACCCTAAGAACATCATCCCAACTGTGAAGAATGGAGTTTGAAACATCATAATTTGGGGATGCTTTACTGCAAAGGGGACAGGAAGACTGCTAAGTTTTGAAGGGAAGATGCATGAGGTCATGTATTGTGAGAATTAGGAGAATTAGCCAACAACCTCCTTCCCTCAGTAAGAGCATTCAAGATGGGTCCTGGCTGGGTCATGGAAGAAACTGACCCGAAACACACAGCCAGGTCAATTAAGGAGTGGCTCCATAAGAAGCATTTCAAGGTCATAGAGTGGCTTAGCCAGTCTCCAGACCTGAACCCTATAGAAAAGCTCTGGTGGGAAGTGAAACTCATTGTTACTCATTGACAGCCCCAAATCCTGAAAGATTTAGAAAAGGTCTGCATGGTGGACTAGGCAAAAATCCCTGCTGTAGTGCGTGCAAACTACAGGAAACATCTGCCAATGTAATTGCAAACAAGGTTTTCTGTACCAAATATTAAGTTCAGTTTTTCTATTGTATCAAATACTTATTTCATGCAATAAAATGCAAATTATTTATTTAAAAATCATACAATGTGATTTTCTGAATTTATTTTTATTCTGTCTGTTGAAATGTAGCTTCTATAAAAATTACAGACCTCTCCATTCTTTGTAAGTGGAAAACTTGCAAAATCAGCAGTGTATCAAATATTTATTTTCCCCACTGTATATATGAAGAGTTGGTGGGACATCTCAAAACATATAACATGTAACATGTCCATTAAAGATGCTTTTCTTACATTCACATCCAGACTTTATTCCACCAAACTGTGGAGCAGTGAACGACAGGCACGGTGAGAGAAAAGATATCAAGGAAAATGGAATCTATCAATGCTTGCAAATTTCTGTTGGACAATTGTTAAAGATGATGCCTGGAAGTAGAACAAGAGACAAGTAAAAAAGAATTGTCACTGGATGAGGACCAAATTTTGTAGTGCAATTTCTATAGCTGTTTATAATTTGCAATAGTGTTCATATATGTATTAGTTATTGGAATTGTTGCTATGTTTCCTCTAAATAAATATCAGAAAATTGAAATAAAATATTCTGTAACCTTATGTTGGCAAAAATTAGGATGTCTCAAAGTACTGAAACTTGTATGTCTTAATCATATATACCATTAAAAGGAAAACAATTTGATATTATATACTGAACAAAAAAAGATGCAACACTTAATGTTTGCTCCCATTTTTCATGAGCTGAACAGAAATCTAGCACTTTTTCCATGTACACAAAACGCCTTTTTCTCTCAATTTTGTCTAAATTTGTTAGTGAGCACCAGGGTTGCCACTAGGAATTTCAGAGCCCCATACTGGCAAAATTTTGAATCCCTGCCCAAGCTCCACCCCAGCTCCGCCTCCACCCATCAAGTCTTCTACTGTCTCACCGCCACTCTTGGAAAAAAGTATGTATATATATATATATATATATATATATATATATATATACACACATACAGTCATGGCCAAAAGTGTTAGCACCCTTGCAGTTGTTCCAGAAGATGAAGTATTTCCCTCAAAAAATTAATAATACACCCCTTACATCGCCACACTCCATTATAGACCCTTTACACAACCTATCTTCATAATATCTCTCCCACACTGCCCCATGTATAATATCCCGACCCCTCCACACACTGCTCCTCTGTATACTATTCCCCCACACACACTGCTGCTCTGCATAATATCCACACACACACACTTCCCCTCTGTATAATATCCCCACACATTGCCCTTTTGTATAATATCCCCCCACACGCTGCCCTTCTGTATAATATCCCCACACACACACATTGCCCCTGTGTATAATATAGATATTATATATATACAGTGTATATATATATATATATATACATACACACACATATAACATATGTGCATATATATATATGCTGCCCCTCTGTATACTATCCCTCCGCACAAGCTGCCATCCTATATATATCCTCCCACCGAAACTGCTTCAATGAATATCGCCCACACCCACTACCATCCTGTATATTATTTTCCCCCACCCCACACACAAACACACACATTGCCCTTCTGTATAATATTCTGCTGGTATATATGTCCTCCTCCTGGTATATATGTCCCCATCCTGGTATACATGTTCAACTACTGGGCTCATCCTGGTATATATGTTCCTATTCTGGTTTATTTGTCCCCTTCCTAGTATATATATCCTTTTCGTGCTATATATGTTCTCATCCTGGGCCTCTTCTGGCATGCATATTCCTCTTCTGGGCACATTCTGATATATATATATGTCCGCTTCCTGGTTTCTGTCCCCTTCCTGGTATATATGTCCCCCTCCTAGTATATATGTCCCATCCTGGGCCCCTTCGGGTATATATATCCCCCTCATGGGTACATTCTGGTATATATATATCCCTATTGTGGTATTTATCTCCTTCCTGGTATATACGGTATGTCCTTCTCTTGATCTAACATCTTTTCTGGTTTAGGAACAGACAAGTGGAATTGATGTGCAATATGGAGGACGCCTGTGCTGCTGATTGTAGCAATTATGGAAAAGATCGGTTTTACGCATAAAATTCTACTGATCTATTCCAGAAAAGACAAATGGCATTTCCCAATGTAGAGCCCTTACAAATTTAGAAAATATGCCCCAAACATCCAAATACGTTTTTACACACAAACATATCTAATCACATGTATCTTTGCACCACCAATAAATGACAAATCTTCTATCCTTTGCAATATTTCAGGGGTTGCCCATTACTCTGACAACCCCTTCACAATATCTATGTACCTATGTTTCCCTACTGTAAACTAATAATAATATCTATACTCACCTCCGCTGTGGCTCCGGCAGTGTTGGCATTGGCTCTCCCAGGGATCAATGATCCCTGAAGCCAATCAGAACTGACCTTTACCTCCTTCAGTTGTTTTGATGTGTCCGCAGATGGGGAGACTGGAGCCAGCGCTGATTGGACAGTGTAACATAATGCATTGCAATTCTTGGGAGAGCCAGTGCTTACACTGATGTAACAGTGCCGACACCAGTGGAGAGTATAGTAGTTACTATTTTACTAGGGGGGAAAAGGGATTGAGAAGGGGATGCCAAAGTATTGGACTCCCCCCTTAAACAAAGATAGCCCACGGGCTGTACACTAATACCATCCGTGTGCTGTACGTGTTGTTCACAGGATCATACATTTGTATTGTCAATATTCATTAGTGCTGCTGGGAACAAAAACCCGTATGTTTTGCATGGACACACGGACCATAAAAAACTGGACAATTCTCTTGTACTGATCAAGGCAATGGATGTATTGCCGAAAGGTGACTGCATGTATTCAAATCACATGCTTGCGGTCATACACCCGCCGCTGGCACTGGGGAATCCTGACAACATGCACACTGTGAGCTCTGAGAATTCACAAGTTTGCAGTCACATAAATTGCAGACTTGTACCCCAAGGCCGGACCACCCATTTGACCTCTGCAGGTTGTGATCCAGATCAACACAGTTCCGAGTCACTATGAGACAATCCCCCCCAACCTCCTCTCATGTATTATACATTGTAACGCCAATCCCATAAAAGTTCACAGCCACTCCAAGTATAAAGTGCTGAATTGATACCTATGCCTTCACACACAAGTGCAACACACAGCACAGTGCAATACTTCAGGCCCAGCACACAGTGTAACACCACTCCTTCTCATACAGGGCATGGAGTGCAGCTGACCCTACAGCCCTCACCCCCACAGGGTAACATCCATAGCAGCCCCACAGGGTAACATCCATAGCAGCCCCACAGGGTAACATCCATAGCAGCCTCACTGGATAATATACCCAGCAACCCACAGGGTAACATCCCCAGTCCCTACCTCACAGTACACAATGCTGGATGGATGCTGTTTGCATCTTACCATCCATTCCAGAGACAGGAGCTGCCAGCAGGAGAATCACTGAGAAGCAGCACAGCAAGGAGGAGGTGGAGCCAGCACTGAGAGGGAGGCGGAGCCAGCACTGAGCCCTGCAAAGTCCTGCTGCAGCAACAGATGGCCGGGAATCCCAGGTGATCTGCGTGTTGTGATCCATCCAGCCAGGCTGCTTTAAAGGTACAGCAATACCCAGCAGCCGATAATGTAGCAGTTTGCAGGGTGGCCCTCAACAGCTGTTGGAAGAGCAGCTTAGCAGGCATTTGCCCCCTGGGTCAGCCCCACCACCCCCGGCGATCTTCGGCCCCCTGGAGCGCTTACCGGCTTTCCCCATGGGCTGCCGCGTCCTCGCCACCTCTGCACTCTGTGTTGCCTATGAGGTCGTAGAATGATGATCTCATCACATTGAGCCGCAGAATGATGCGCCTCCTCCCTTCTCTGCTCTACTAACCCTCCTGCCTCCAGCACACCTGGCTAATTTGCATGCGATGCCTGTGAAGCGGCGTTGCCTGCAACTTTAGCGATGTGTTGTAGCTGAAGCAACATCGACAGGCCCCTCTGCTATGGCTGTGACTGGGGCCCGCTGAAGAGGAGGGGGGCCCGGCCAAGGCCTGGGGCTTAAAGTAATTACCCTGGCCCTGGCCGGGCCCCCCGTCATCACGGGGCCCCCTACACCAGTCACAGTAGTAATGCCCTGATGGCGGCCCTGGTGAGCACTGCTGATTTGCTGATATAATCCACCTCACAGGTGTGGCATATCAAGATGCTGATTAGACAGCATGATTATATCACAGGTGTGCCTAAGGTTCGCCACAGGAAAAAGGCCACTCTAAAATGTTCAGTTTTATCACAAAGCACAATGCCACAGATGTCACAAGTTTTGAAGGAGAGTGCAATTGGCCTACTGACTGCAGAAATGTTCACCAGAGATGTTTCCCATGAAATGAATGTTCATTTCTCTACCATAAGCCATCCCCAAAGGTTTCAGAGAATTTAGCAATACATCAAATTGGCCTCACAAGTGCAGACCACAAGCAACCCCACCAGCCCAGGACCTCCACATCCAGCATCTTCACATCCAAGCTCAACTGAGTCTAGCCACCCAGACAGCTGCTGCAATAATCAATTTGCATAACCAAATAATTTCTTAAAAATCTGTCAGAAACCGTCTCAGGATAGACCATCTGCTGCTTGTCGTTCTTATCGGAGTCTCTACTTGAATGCAGTTCGTTGTCATTACCGACTTGAGTGGGCAAGTGCTCCCATTCAATGGCATCTGGCACAGAGTTGTTATCTTCTTGGATTAATCCCAGCTTTCACTGTACAGGGCAGATGGTAGACTGTCAAATGATAGTGAGACGAGATACTGACTGGTTTTCTGACCTCCCCCAGACTTCCCTAATATTGTAGAACTGCACATTTTTGATTGCCCAATTATTGTGGCCACCCTAAGGCACACCTGTGCAATAATCATGATGTCTAATCCTGATATTCCACACCTGTGAAGTTGATGGATTATCTTACAAAAGAGAAGTGCTCACTAACAGACTTAGACAAATTTGTTAACAATATTTGAGAGAAAAAGGCCTTTTGTATACAAAGAAAAAGTCCTAGATCTTTGAGTTCCCCTCATTGCAATTGGGAACAAAAACAAAAGTGTTGGGTTTATTTTTTTGTTCAGTGTAGAAACAAGAGCATTCTAAAAATTTTCATTGTCAGATTTGAATTCAGGAGATCAATAAATTACTCATTTCATAATTGAACCTGTCAATTTTTGAAAATACGTAGAACACAATAACGGCCTTCAATTCTTGCCCTCCCCCCCCCCTAAATTATTATTGTCCTCCAATTCTGACTCTACAAATAAATAATGTTCTCCTAGTCTGACCTTCATAAATTTCTTCCAACTCTGACCCCCCTACAAATTTTTAATGTCCTCCAAATCAGGCCCCATGTAATGCAGTAGTTCCCACCTATGTGGTCAGTACTGTGTTACTACAGTGCTCTATTATTGTACAATCTAATTACTCACCTGTCCATGCTTCCACAAAGCGTAGCTCTGTCCTCTTATTCCTTCTCCCGGCTGGCTCTCTGCTCCGCAGGATTATCAGAGGCACTACAGCTGCAGAGCATGCAGGCTTCACATCACAAGCCTCATTTGCAACACTGATATTTTTCTGGAGTGCTCTGCAACCGCAGGACTCCGGTAAGGCTAGTTTAACACATCCGGCTTTTCGCCGGTTCCCGGATTCGGCGCACGCCAGTCCAGTGTATAAAAAATATTTAAAGGTGAAACAGTTGGTCATTCTCTTGCCAAAGTTAGTGATGAGCAAGCACTACCATGCTCAGTTGCTTGATATTTGATACGATCAGGTCAGATGCTCGGACGAGATTGATTCGAGTACTGAGCATAAGGGAAGTCACTGAGGAATTTGAGAATTTTTCAGGAAGATTTTCTGTAAAAATGCTCTAGTTTCCCATTGACTTCCATTATTCTCTGTACTCAAGTCGAGCCTATCCAAATGTTTGACCTTCTCATTGGGAGTACTAATAGTTTTACAGTGCAGCTGAAATACTACTATGGGAAACGGTCGTGTTGAGAGATTAGGAGCTGTGGGCAATCTTGAAAGTGGGATTGCTGAACATTGCCTCCAATGGTTGCCATAGACATTGGGGGCTTGGAAAAGTAAAACAGCCATGCGTGACTATGATAACGGTTTAGGCAAAGATCATAATGCTCCTACAGGAAGATGAGTTCATCTCACATACCCTTTTTGTGCCACACTTCTAATATTTCTGACATCTTTAGGTTGGAAGATGATTTTTTCCCATCGGTAAGAATGAATATTTTGATCTCATATCTATATGAGATAATTAAAAATATTGATCAGTTGAAAGCTCAACCGTTATTATGATTTTTGACATTAGTGATAAGCGTTATATATGGCTGATTAGAGAGGGAATTTGGGCATACAGGTATGAATGCAGGTATTTTAAAAAAATGACTTATAACCCTCGCTTTCCGTATTCAAATTAGTCTTTGGACTATTTGAAGGGGCATTAGTTCCCAAGACTAGTCATCCCTTTTTTCATATTATCACGCCCCTGTGGGTTTGTTAACATGATTTTCACAAGTCGGCGTCACTACCAGCTATTGGAAATCTCACTCGTGAAGGAGAGGGTTGCAGGCTACTCAGGCGCTGCTCTCCTTCGTTAGCAATCCCCCAGCTATGTGTGCTACTCAGTGAAGGGTGCATAACTGTCATGGTTGACAGGCAGTCCTGTGGTGTCCTGCTGTAGAAGGTCACAGAATGTGGCTACACAAACTGCCCCCTGGCATTCTATTATTCCTGATATCTCTTTAACTAAACAGTCTTTACTTTCAGATATCAGTTGTGTAGTAGACAAGTTGTTAAATGTTATTCCTCTCTAACTGGGTATTCCTTCCCTTTAGGACTAACATATAAGTGCAGTGGCAGACCTCCTTCCATCTACAACGGCAGCTTTGCCATTCCCAGGTCACCTTATAAGCAGGGGTGACCTCTATTTCCTCAGTCAATACCCACACACTGGTCTACGGCATCCCGGGATTGTCCTTTCTTTCTCGATACAACTCCCCTACGCATCTCGCCGAGGCGTCTGCCTCAATGATGAGCTATAGAATTGGCATCAGGTTTTCAGGACTGACCCCGATACTGAGGCCCTTCTTCTGCTAAGCAGAACCTTAACTGAACTTACTTCTAGCTCTCTCTGTAACCAGGAAGTCTCTCACTCTTCTTAACACTAATTTCACCTCCCAGTGAGCTAAACCTATCATTCACTGTTTCTATCACTAACAAAGTCCATCTAAATAACAGTCCTGCACTTTACATTACTTAATATAAATGACATCCTAAACTTTTTCCTCACACTACATCCTACTTAACATTCCTCACTCTGATATCTGTCTAATAAACGTCACTACACATTGTTAAAACATTTGCTTTACATAACCATGCACGTTATATTGCAAGGGGCTCTGCCAGCCTCCTACACATGTGCGTGACTCATTTCAGCCAAGTCACTGGTTTTCATAAGCAACATGGATGCTTCCTGGCTTCATTAGGCACATTGATGTGCTCCTCAGACCATCCGGGGACATCACAGCCCAGACCAGACTCTAGTCAGAGGACAACAAAACTTTCACACTGAACTGCAGCAATATTTATGGCTAATACAGTTTGTCCTCTTGCCATAGTGATGGTTCTGCTTCACATAACTTGTCTTATTTACTGCTCTATTCTATGTCCTGTTGTGTGTAAATATGTGACTCTTCAGATTTTGTGTTATATTGAGCCTGATGAAGAGACCTGAGTAGTCTGGAAAGCTGCAATTATTACCATCTTTTCAGTTAGCCATTAAAAGGTATCAACCACTGAGGACTTCAGTTCTTTTAAACAATTTTTTATCTCTACTGGCTAACACTGTACAAAGATATATTTTACTTGTACACGTCTTATGAACTTCCAGCAATGCAGAGTGCTTCTAATGAAGCTGTGAAGAGTCCAACCAGTTTCAAAGGTGCACTGAAGAGGCCAAAATGAGCTGCGCGCATTCGTGAGATTTCCAGTAGCTGGCTCATGGATATCATGTTATCACGCCCACAGGGGTGTGATAACAAAGAAAGAGAACTGACTAGTCTGGGGAAACATTGCCCTTTTGACTAGTCAAGGCTATAATTAGCATAGGGAAAGCCAGGTTTATTAGTTGTTTTTTTTTTATTTTTTTTTTTAAACATTCATAATAGCAAATAACATTATACAGAACTGGTTAGGGAAGGAATTTGGTCATACAGGTATGACTATTGCTGTGTTGGAGGGCATAGGGAACCTGACAGGTTTTGTTTTAACAATAGTCAAATTAAAAGGTGCTATCCGCTTTTACAAAACTTTTCCCAATAAGCACATTTTGTTAGAAAAACAAAGAAACACAGAGACCGGGACAGCAGCAAAGACACAACCTGGACCTGAGGAGGGTGAGAATATCAAAATTAGTTTTTTTGTACAATGAACTATGCATATAGGGAAAGGTATTCTGAATGGGGCAACCCCTTTAAGCACTGACTTAATATATTATCATGTCTTTCCATTATTTATTTCGTATTAAACTTTACCATGCAGGATAAATTCAAGAAAGCATTTCCCCCTTGCTTGATAATAGACCAGTTAATCAGGCAAAAAGACAACCTTCCTATAAATCAGGTGCAAGCAGTATAACTCACAAATCGTTGATCCTTATTTCCTATTTCATGTCCAACAGGGGCAGAAATAAGCCGCTCCGTTGGTGCATGTTACGGTTTCCATAATTTCTGATTTACAGAATAGTGACTAGTGCCGGACGGGGCATGCTCCTACACACAGAGAATGTATTGCATATGCCATCTTGTCTCAGGGTCATTTGGGATACAGGCTTAGTCTCTTCTGTGCCGCTACTTCCAGTTAGGGCAAATAAACCTCTACAAACAGGAACTGATGAGCAGTATTAACATCACATCATTTCACCATGTTTAGAGGTAAGTAGTAAAATATCGTTGTAGCGCTTCAGCCAAGGCCGAGATGAAACTTCATTTACCACTAAATGGATCATAGATATCAATGAGTCACTTTCGCACATTTCTTAATGGGAACGGAACCTTATACAGCAGTCTTAAAATCTAATATACAAAGTGCAAAACTGGCATGGGTATTTTCTGTTTTGTTGTAGAAATAACAAAATGGCTATACATGCAGGATTAAAAAATAGGTAAGGGATTTTTCTAAAAATCTATGATATGAGCGTATGTACCTAGCGTCAGAATGTGACATTAGCACACATATGGAAACACAGTCGACCGTAGATAGTATAGTTTAATGAAATCTGCAGATAAGACTCAATAAAGACAGACCAATGATTTCATTTTGTCCTCTTAATTAATAACAAAGTCGAACAGGCAGATCATTTCAAGGAATGAGAAAATGAGTTTAATGAATGCATAATTGCAAACGTAATGGAAGACGTGCCATGAGCTGTAAGTACGGTAGTATCACACGTATGTGGGAAAGGCAGAGAGATTTCACATCACTTGCTGAGATTATTTCCTATCATAATCTATAAGCACAGATTCAAAATAATATAGTGCAATATATCAACCTGTGCTGTTTACCTTTCACACTCCGGGTTGCAAGGTTGTCTAGGGATAGAATAAAGCACTGGTGGACTAGCCCAGTAGCTCGAAGATGTAGAAACATGGCACTCAAGATTAATGGGAATAGTGTTTTTTACTCTGAAGAACTTGTAAGACCAGCACAAGTATACAGAACCAAATCATAGAGAAACAAATCTCGTTAAAAATTTACTTTTATTAATAATAACAATAATAATAATAGTCTATATATATAATTGCCTTATTCTGTCCGTCTGTCTTGCTCCAAAATAACATCATTACAGTAACAACCGTCGCCACACCACGCGCGCTAAAGAGCCTGCGACCAACGGCTCAGCTAACTGAAGAGCCTGAACTACTGGCCGACAGGACGATGTCCGACACTTTTTCCCGCACCCACACGGAGCCCTGACTTCTCGGTGAGTACTACACCCCCGGGAGCCCACACCGGAAAGCCAGCAGACACATACCCACCACTCGCCTCCGCCCCACGCACACATTACCCCACTCGGCTCCACCCCCCGCACTCCGCCCTCCGCATGTATACACTGAACACACACACACACACACACACAAGAATAGTCACATGTTCCCAGCCATGCAGTCCCCAGCACTGACGTCCTCAGCGCCACGGCCCCGCTCGGCTACACCCCCCGCACTCCACCACCCCTGCACACATTACCCATCTCGGCTCCGCCCCCCCGCACTCCGCCCTCCGCATGTATACACTGAACACAAACACACACACCTGGATAGTGACCTGTCCCCAGCCATGCAGTCCCCGGCACTGACGTCCCCAGCACCATGGGGCTCCTCACCCCTGCACACATGGCCCCGCTCGGCTCCGCCCGACCCACAAACATGGCCTGTTTGTGTACAAAAATAATTTTACTTAACTTTACATTGTTCTTCTTTTATTACAAGCCATGGACATCATTAAGCATTAGACTCATCTATTAAAACTGTTCCTTCTGTTGTTTGTCATTTTAAAACCAATAAACGATTATAAGAATACTAAATTAAACCTAACCCATCCAGTCCATTCATTACATTATTAATCAATCTACTAACCTACATACACATTCTAGACTACCCGATACGTTAGAATCAGGCCACCTTCTAGTAATCATAATATTAAAAGGTCAAAGACCAGAAATAGACACAAAAACAAATAATAAGTAAAGTGCAGAATGTGTAATAAATGCTAGGTGGGAGATAGAGATTCAGACTGGCCCAAGATAAGCCCTAATAACCCTAATAGATCTCTCCCTACCTAGCAATGGAGGGTATGACGCCCTAGAGTTATGGTGCCCCCATTTACCGATGGGAAACCCTACGTAGCCCTAATTAGTCCTGCACAAACAAAAAACAAAACACCATTTAGAAATATATGGCCCCCATCAAAGTCAAATGGAGAGTCAGAAAACCTTATCTGAAAGTGTCCAGAGACAGCGTCCCGACGCGTTTCCTCCCACAGGTACCAGGGAGGTAATTTTCCACTGAGGTAGTTTTTCAACTCTCTTTTCTTCTTACATGTATACAGTCTATACAAAGTGAGAAGCAGAGAGAGCCATGTCAGCTCTGCTACATCACTCTGTACGGAGCGAGATGCAGGCTAACAGTGAGGGCATAATTGCACTTGCGTCTCGCATTGCATCACTCTGCAAAGCCTGATGCTCTCACGACAGGAGTATCTCAGCTGCATGGAAATACATGCAGCTGACCAACTCCTGTCGGGAGAGTGTGCGCCGTGATGCGATGCGACACTCGCACAGTGATAATCAAAGTTCAGTTAACAGCAGGACCTTTGATGACGTCATAGTCATGTGACCAGTCTGTAACCAATGAGATAATATAACATTCACACCTGAGTAGTCACATGGCCATGATTTCATGGAAGGTCCTTTAACCCGAGGGCACAGCAATGATCAAGCAGAAGCGGCCGGGAGACAGAGTCTGCAGGACGCGTCATGGGACCTGTAAGTATAATGACAATGTTTATTATTAACTATATTCTTTGTTTTACAGCCTCTCTCTGCCCCATCCCATAACTGTAAAGCCCGAGATCGGTGATCGGATGGAAGTTCGCGTTATCTCAATCCCAATCCCGATCTTTACAGAATGATCCAGCGAGGCTCCCGATCCCGACCATCGGGGGGATCGCCCATCACTACTGATGAGGTGAAGCCACACCAAACGGTTACCTTTGGTGAATGCAGCAGAACCCTCTCGACCGCATGCGGATTTTTGGTAGCCCATATGCCACAGTTTTGTGTGTTCACCGTTCCATTAAGGTAAAAATGCACCATAGAACATTCCATGGGTAATTACTATCCACGTCCACTCTTGCCAGAAACATGAATGCAAATGTCAGGCGGGTATCATTGTCACGAGGAAGAAGTTGTTGATGATGGATAATTTTTGTACGAATATGCCCGCAAGCCCTTTTGGACAATTTTCCACAGTATGCTGTATGGGAGCCCCAGTTGTCTAGAAACACTGTGTGCACCGCTGTTCCCAGCAGGGTTGTTCATGCCCTGTTCCATGACCGCAGTGGAAATGTCCTTCACAACCTCTCTGCTTACCGGTCATCGCTTGCGCCCTGGCTGAACACTCAGTAATCCTGTTGCCTCAAAACGTGTCATCATCTGTCTCAGCAAATTGACAGCCATTGGACCGCTACATGTGAAGGTCTTTCAAATGATAAAAGGCTCTCAGTGTAGCTGTAGCATTCCTGGCATTCTCATAAAACCACTGCACTAACAGCGCACGATCTGGCAAAGAGACAGGCAACCTGCAGACTGAGTTGCAAGGCGCGCTCACTGTACTGTGCCACTTTTTCACCTAGTAGGTAGTTTTGGCATAATTTTTTTTTTAAGATACCTTCCATTTCCCCATGCTTTGAATAGCATACATACCAATTTTCAGCCAATTCTGTCCACTGGGTCATTCTGCACACGGCTCCAAACACCTTAGGTTATTTTATGGCCACCTGTATATATATATATTCATTTATTTATATATTTACATATTTACTCCCCAGGGGTAAATGTTTTTCAGCCCTTGCACATAGTGTTTTCTAGTCTAGGACTTCCACTCCTTACCAATGTTAAAAAATGTTTTTCAGAGACTCTGCTCTATGTCTTTTCCAGGGTGTATCAGAGTGCTTTATTCCAATTTTTGACAGCCCTTGCACAAATTCCATAAGCTTTACCAGTCTAGGAGTCCCATTCCTCACCAATGGTAAAAAAAAATGTTTTCAGAGGCTCTATGTGTCTTTCAAGGTGTATTAGCATGGCTCTGTAATGCCTGCCTGGATCCACAGACTCAGATGGGCTGTAATGGATAGGCTAGAGGGAAGCCACTCACCAAACAGGACCCTAGAGCCCTGAAACCCTTTAACCCCTATACAGGGATTTGGAATTACACAGGGCCCAAGGTGAGCACTACCTGTGTCAGGTTGCAGTCCGAGAGAGTAGTAATTAGGCAGGGTCAAACCAGGAATTGCGGAACAGTGACAGAATTGGCAGGCAAGGACGTAATCAGAAACAAGCAGAGGTCAAAACTGGATCGGGCAGCGAGGTATAAAAACAGCAGGCAGGAGACATAGTCAGGAAACAAGCGGTAATCAGCACACAAAATCACAGAACAGGACGGAACAGGAACCAGAATTTTCAGAACTATCTCTGGGAGGCAGAAGGGGCATTAAAAAGGGTGTAGTGTCTTCACATAGGCTGTAGCTGAATGATGGTACTTCAGCTGGGAGAAACCCGCCACCTACAGTCAGCCAGTGGCACTACAGATCCCCAGGAAACCCAGACCAGTGGATGAGCGGAGCCTGCGCCCACCGGCGCCGCTGGCATTGACTCCTCTCCCATCACGAGCATTATCCATGGCAAGAACACGGCGTCACCTGGCGATCGGAGTAGAAGTCGATGGAGCAGACTCCAGTGGTGACATAACAGGCTCTTTCTAATTTTTGGCAGCCCTTGGACATAGTGCATACATTTCACCAGTCTAGGAGTCCCACTCCTTCCAAATGGGAAAAAAACTGTTTTCTGAGGCTGTCTTCTAAGTCTCTTCCAGTGTGTACTGCAATCCTGCTATTACATTTTTTTCTAGGCCTTGCACTAAGTACATAGGCTTTAGCAGTGTAGGAGTCACACTGGTTTTAAAATTCTCTCTCTGGACATGTCAATGAGAAAAAGGCCATGGACAGGGACTAATCATGCACTTCATGCTGGCATAGGTGGGCTCTCTACCTCATAAGACCCCCACTGAGTGCATATGCCTTCCCAATTTGACAGTCAAAATTTTTTAATCTTGTCCCAGAATTGAATCAGAGTACTCCCTCTATGTTTCTTGCTTGTTGTATTGCAATGCCACCTTCTAATTTTAGCTCGGCTAAGCAGTGAGTGCATATCCTTTTCAAATTTAAAAGTCAGATTCTTTGTAATATTGTACCAGAATTGAATTAAGGCCCCTTTACACGCTGCGATCTCGCTAGCAAGATCGCTAGCGTGTGTACCTGCCCCCATCATTTGTGTGTCACGGGCAAATCGCTGTCCGTGGCGCACAAAATCACGCAGACCCGTCACACTACTTACCTGCCTAGCGACGTTGCTGTGACCGGCAAACCGCCTCCTTTCTAAGAGGGCGGTTTGTTCGGCATCACAGCGACGTCACTAAGCGACCGCTCAATAGAAGCAGAGGGGCGGAGATGAGCGGGATGTAACATCTTGCCTACCTCCTTCCTTCCTCATTGCTGGCGGCCACAGGTAAGGTGAGGTTCCTCATTCCTGCGGTGTCACACATAGCGATGTGTGCTGCCACAGGAACGACGAACAACATCGTACCTGCAGCAGCAACGATAATTGGCAATAGGGGGGCATGTCACCGATTAGCGATTTTGAACGTTTTTGGAACGATTGAAAATCGCTCATAGGTGTCACACATAACGACATTGCTAACGAGGCCGGATGTGCGTCACAAATTTTGTGACCCCAACGACATCGCTTTAGCGATGTCGTAGCGTGTAAAGCGCCTTTAGAGTCTCTACACTACGTCTTTTGCTGGCTATATTGCAGTCCTTCTGTCTAATTTTTACCAGTCCTTGTATTTAGTGGATGGCAATTACCACTTTAGGTTTCTCATTTCTTAAAAATAATAAAAAAATGCTGTTTCAGGCCCACCTCTACGTGTCTTCCAGGGGGTATTGCAGTTCATCCTTCTATTTTTTGGCAGCCCTTTCACCTATGAATGTAAGAGTTCCACTACCTAACAATTTTAACAGAATGTGTATAGTCCCTCCTTTCTATCTAATAAAGGGTTTATTGGAGTCCCTCTTTCTTCTAATTATTGCCAGTTCTTGGACTGACCACATAGGCTATTTGAGTTTCAGTGTCCTTCATTTGTGAATTAAGCAGGATATGTCTGACCATTTTACACACACGACATGCTCAGATAAAGTATAAAAATGTTAAATTTACATTTACAGGTGACTAATGGCAGACTTTTATTTTCCCTTATTTTATGTCATCTACTATAGACATAGGTGGTGGGGAAAGACGGTGAGCAGTGGGCCAGCTTTTATGGAAATGTTCACATGCTGCATTTTTTTTTTTTTTGCGGTATTTAAATGAGTTTTATGCAATTATAGGCTTTTATTAGAGTAATAGCAAAAGCTATGAGATTTCATAACTCTAATGCATAGGATTGTTTATTTTTCCTGACTGAAAAGGAAAACTTCTGGGTTTTTGAACGAACGCTAAGTGTGCACATACCCTAGGGGATGGAGCGCATTTTTTTCTCTTTTTTTAAATTGCTTAATATACATGTCATTATACGGGAAAGAATATTTCCTAACATTTTTTCCTGTACAATCCATTTTACTTTTGATTTACATAGATTATTGTCAGTCCACAAAACTAGCGTAATACTCTGAGTCAAAAAGCAAAATACCCAGAGGATCCACAGTATCAACCTAAGCAAATAGCTGAATCCAGACAAACAAGGTGCTGTAATTGGTAGACCTAAAATATAACTTTTATTTAACGTGCTGATAAAAAGTGAACCTAGGCTCACTAAGGGTGAGTAAAACAAACCACGATAGTGATTAAAAAATCCTGTTGAACGCAGGGACACACAAAACAAAACAAACCAAATAGTCTTAGCCCTGGTGGTAGGGTACGGTGGATCTGGCCTCAAAACTAGGTTGAGGATACTACCAATAACTACCTACCACGGTATATCCTGACTAAAGTCTGACACACAACCTTTTTCATTCATAAAGCTGGATATGTTACCAGTATAAGGAAATGTGTCTATAGTGTATAAAGGTGGACCAATGGGGATCATAAACAAATCCCATAAGGGAACGATCTTACCCGGTCCAGCAGATACCTAGGAGGGGCGACACATGGAAGGACCACCAAAGCAACGGCTTATTCGAGGGGAGCTGTCCACCAGCTCTTCAAATCCCACAGTAAAAGTGCCGGTGGGTCAATTCCATGTACTAGGGCAGACACTCACTCCCAACGCGTTTCATGGAAGGCAATCATCAGGGGAGTCTGGTGAGGAATATCGTGTATGGCCCATACCATATTATGTGGCCATGTTGTTATGCCCATAGAAATTCTAAATCAAAGAAAATAGTTCATATTAAGCCCACATACACAAAAATAGAGGCCTATTCTTTCTGCCCCATAGTTCATATACTCACCGCACATGTGCGTGCGTCAGACATATATCCTTTCAAAAGGTGCCGCGCTCCGCTTCTGGAAGCAGGCTCCTTTTTATAAAGCGGCGCATGCGCAGAAGCATCGTCCCGGCCGGTGACGCGCGTTCCCAGAAAGCACTGGGACCAGAAACACGCGCCATCGGCTGCCGCGTCGCAACAGGGTGGGCGCGGCCTCACCAGGTAACATCATATCCTGGAGAGTAACGCCTGCTGGTGTATGCAAACCAGAGCATGGAGCGCGTTGCCAAAGCAACGTAAACAAGCTCCGGTTCTGCCAGCAGAGCATCATTACATTGAGAATCCATGTTGGTTATTGGCACCAAAACATGGTGGGTAAAGGCAGCTATGATGGCAGCATATATTTAATAGTAATAGTCAGAAATAGACCCGTCCACATGGGACCTAATGATATTAATATAGAAAAAGATGACCACCTATGGGGAAGAGCAATACTCTACAGAGCAGAGGTAATGATCAGAGAAAAAACAACATTATGGATTCCAAAATATCCGAACAAGTGAAGGATGCACTAATTAGCATGGCTCAGGACCAGGGATATATATTAGGAGGCATAGCTAGAGATCTGACCAAGCATTCTGTCTCTATATCCCTGTCCCAGGGTGGCAGTCCCAGAGCCAGCCATAAAAGTATCACGGTAGTGTGGGTATATATGAGGTAAATTTGAATGAGGATAGGCCAGTGGGAGCAAGGCAAGGCGTATCAAGCCAAAAAACCAAAACACTAGACATGCAGAAAGAAGTGGGGGGGGGGTTCAAACACTATGGTGCACACTATGATGTTCCCTAAAGGTCACTCTGGCCCTACCTATCATGTGGGGGTCGGCACCCTAGTGTACCCCACGCCCATGGTGCCCCCACTCAGCCGTCGTCTTTCCCTCCTATAATTACCCTGTTCACTACAGTGCTCCTAAAGGAAGGGCGTAAAGGATAGGGACTCATTCAGGCCTAGCGGTGTCATGGTGTTGAGGCTATAGATCCAGTAACATTCTTTCTGGAGTATTATTTTGTCCCAGTTACCCCCCCTGGCCGGGGGGCGAATGAGGTCAATCCCCATAATTCTGAAGCTTTCCAGATCACCCTTGTGAAAATTATTGACATGTCTGGCAACCGGCGTGTCGTTCTTCTTGAGGATATCATTTTTGTGTTCGCCCACACGTCTTCGTAGCTCTCTAATAGTTTTTCCAATATATAGTTTTCCACATATGCACTTAACCCTGTATATAACTCCCCTGGATTTACAGGTGATCAGGGATCTTATGGAAAAACTCTTTTTGTTGTTGTAATTTGTGAACTCCTTTCCTTCCCCAATGTATTTGCAGTTGACACAGTCATGACATTTGAAACATCCATTGATCGCATTTACTGTTCTCCCTGGCCCATCCTCATTGAAATGGCTATGGACAAGCCTGTCCCCCAGGGACTTGGCCTTTCTATAGGTGATAAATGGATAAGTCAGAAGGTCTTTATCAATGAGAGGATCCATCGGTAGCACGTGCCAGTATTTTGAGAGGATTCCCCTGAAAGCTCCCGCCCCATTATTATAAGTTGTAATGAATCTCAGAATATCAGCAGATTCCTCCTTCTTTTGATTGGGGTTCAGAAGCGTGGTACGATCCACATTGCGTACATCATTGTAGGCCTTGTGGATGATCCCTTCGGGGTAGCCCCTTTCTCTCAGGCGTCCCATCAAATCAACGGCCTGTTCGCTAAAGCCCACTTCCTCCGAGCAGTTGTGCCACATCCTTATGAATTGCCCCTTTGGAATTCCTCCTTTTAGGGGGCCAGGGTGAGCACTCTCCCACTTGAGCAAAGAATTCGAAGATGTAGCTTTTCTAAAGGTGGTAGTAACCAGACGACCATTCGACCCTTTCTCTACCATCACATCAAGGAAAGACAGTCTTTCCCCGCCAATTTCACTGGTGAATCTCAGTCCAATCCCATTATCATTTAGTTTAGCCATAAAGTGGTGGAAATCACGTACCTGACCCTTACAGACAACGAAGACGTCGTCTATGTACCTAAGCCATAGGACGACGTCCTCGGTGTCCATAAGGCCACCAAACACCACGGTCTCCTCCCACCAGCCCAGGAGGAGGTTTGCATACGATGGGGCACAGCAACTCCCCATCGCAGTCCCCCTGAGCTGGTGATAGAATCTCCCTCCAAACGTGAAGACATTTTTTGTCAGGCAAAATTCAAGTGCTTTCATGACAAAGTCATTGTGTTGGCGGAACTGACTTCCCCTTGATTCTAGGTAGTATTTAACAGCTCCCATTCCTGCTGAATGTGGGATAGAGGAGTACAGTGCCTCTACATCGATGCTACATAGGAGCATGCCATCCTCCAGGAAGATATCCTCAATTCGACGTAAAAAATCTGTCATGTCTCTGAGGTAGGAATTGAGGGACAGCACAAAGGGTCGCAGGATTTTGTCAACATATATGCTCAGTCTCTCCGTTATACCACCTATACCTGAAACAATGGTGCGACCTTTTAAGGGATTTAAACCCTTATGCACTTTAGGTAAAGTATAGAAGGTCGCCACCACTGGAAAAGTGGGTAAGAGGAATTCAAATTCATTTTTATCAATAATGTTAGACTCCAAAGCCTCTCCCAATAGGGTTTTTAGTTCTTCTTTTTGCCCCGGAAGCGGATTGGAGTCCAACTTGGCGTAACATGATTTATCACTAAGAATCTTTAAGCAAATCTCTTTGTAAGCGCTAGAATCCAGTATCACCACATTCCCCCCTTTGTCTGAGGGCTTTATGGTGATACTGGAGTCTCTCTCTAGGTTTTTGAGACTGAGCATCTCTGTTTTGGTCAAATTGTATTGACTTCCGCGTGTCCCCCTGCTGTTCCTCACATCTACCGTCACCAAATTAACAAATATGTCGACAGCATCTATCTCCGTCATGACGGGAGGCATCCTAGTACTCTTATTCTTCAAGTTGGTGAAGGGGCCTTCACCAAAGTCATTAGGGTTCATGTCTCCAAGGTGGAAAAGTAATTTAACATCCTCAAGTAGTTCCCCTGGAATTCCCAGCTCAGCCGAGTTTTTTTCCGTTTGTTTGCCAAAGAATTTTTTCCATTTGAGGCGTCTGGCAAAAAGATGCAGATCCTTAATAGCCTCAAACTCATTAAAGTCCGTAGTCGGAACAAAAGACAAACCCTTATTTAAAATGGATAAATCCATCTCGGAGAGGGATCTAGAAGACAAGTTAATCACCTGAGGAGCCCCGCTTGTGCCTACGGGTTGAGTTGTCCTTTGCTCCTCAAGTGATATTGGTTGTCTAAAAAATCCCCCCTGTTGCCAAAATTCTGTGAGGCTCCCCTGTAGTGGGATCTTCCCCTACCTCTCTGTTTTTTATATTGTTGTGGGGGTCTAAAAGGATTGTTTCTGGTCTCTGAGTCCGAAAGCTCAGCGTCCGTTGAGGAAATATCAGTCTCACTATGCCTGATGTTACGGTTATTTAAAGGAAAATATACTCTATTTTCTTTAAAGTCTTGCAGGTCCCTTATATAAAATTTATGTTTTCTTTCTTTTAATTTATATTGGAATTTCTCTATAACACCTTGCAAAACCAATTCCTTATTGGCAAAATCACCTTCGCTGTTAAATTTGCGAGTAATATCTATGTGTTCCTTAAGGGAGTCCTCCAGGCTAGTGAGATTCTTTTTTTCCTCCTCCAATAATAACCTCATAAACCTGAGGGAGCTTTCAGTAGCCTCTTTTTCCCAGAGGCTCATGAAGTCATTATTTTTGTGGCGGAAACCAGGTTGTAGTGTAATCTTTAAATGTCGTGGGACGATCCTTTCCCTAAGATAGCTTTCCAGTGACTGGACCTCCCACCAGGATGTTATACGATCCTTATAGACCTTTGTAAGATCTTTAAATGCCCCACTAAGAGTATGTGTGTATCTTTTCAAAACTAGATTCTTGTCTGAGAATACATCCTTGGCCTCAGTGGCCCATTGTCTGGTGTCTATATCTGATGAAAGAAAGCCTGCCATCAAGCACAAATAAATTGAGTCGACGCGGCAGCCGATGGCGCGTGTTTCCGGTCCCAGTGCTTTCTGGGAACGCGCGTCACCGGCCGGGACGATGCTTCTGCGCATGCGCCGCTTTATAAAAAGGAGCCTGCTTCCGGAAGCGGAGCGCGGCACCTTTTGAAAGGATATATGTCTGACGCACGCACATGTGCGGTTAGTATATGAACTATGGGGCAGAAAGAATAGGCCTCTATTTTTGTGTATGTGGGCTTAATATGAAGTATTTTCTTTGATTTAGAATTTCTATGGGCATAACAACATGGCCACATAATATGGTATGGGCCATACACGATATTCCTCACCAGACTCCCCTGATGATTGCCTTCCATGAAACGCGTTGGGAGTGAGTGTCTGCTCTAGTATATGGAATTGACCCTCCGGCACTTTTACTGTGGGATTTGAAGAGCTGGTGGACAGCTCCCCTTGAATAAGCCATTGCTTTGGTGGTCCTTCCATGTGTCGCCCCTCCTAGGTATCTGCTGGACCGGGTAAGATCGTTCCCTTATGGGATTTGTTTATGATCACCATTGGTCCACCTTTATACACTATAGACACATTTCCTTATACTGGTAACATATCCAGCTTTATGAATGAAAAAGGTTGTGTGTCAGTCTTTAGTCAGGATATACCGTGGTAGGTAGTTATTGGTAGTATCCTCAACGTAGTTTTGAGGCCAGATCCGCCGTACCCTACTACCAGGGCTAAGACTATTTGGTTTGTTTTGTTTTGTGTGTCCCTGCGTTCAACAGGATTTTTTAATCACTATCGTGGTTTGTTTTACTCACCCTTAGTGAGCCTAGGTTCACTTTTTATCAGCACGTTAAATAAAAGTTATATTTTAGGTCTACCAATTACAGCACCTTGTTTGTCTGGATTCAGCTATTTGCCTAGCGTAATACTCTGACAACACTGTTCCCAGCAGCAACATGGGAGTCAGAGATGTGTCCAGGCATCTTCCCCATGCTCTTCCCCATGCTGTTCCCTTTCCCGTTCCCTTTCAGTGGGGTAATCATTAGGGATGATCGAATACCTCAAATATTCGGCTTCGCGAATATTTGCCGAATAGGTCGCCGCTATTCGACTAATCGCGAATATTCGATGCGCAATGCAAGTCTATGGGAAACCTGAATAACAACTATTCGGAACTATTCGGGCCTCCCATAGACTTACATTGCACATTGAATATTCGCAGAGTGGCGATCTATTTGTCGGATGTTCGTGAAGCCGAATATTTGAGGTATTCGATCATCCCTAGTAATCATCTATTTAAGTGATTTTCATGCCCCTACAGATCTCTCGGGGATCTGCGGGAAAAATGCTTGTGTAGCATCCCACGGGGCAGGTGTTTTGGACCTACTCTCGTAGCCGGGCCGAAGGTGCAGATCCTCTGCATCGTCATGGGGTTGCTTGGCCCGGCTCAGTTGCCCTGAGGCATACAGGAAGTGAAGGATGGCGGTGGACGGGAGGCAGGAGTGGAGGATGAGGGTAGTAGTTGGAGGTGGAGGACGGGGTGTCAGTTAGGAAAGTCTATGAATGATCATGACATCACCTGTGGTACGCGGCCAGGGACGGGCTTCCGCCGCAAGGTCTCTCACCGAGGCAGATGTTGGGTGCAGCCGAGATGCTGTCACTCCCCACAGGCGGAACGGAATTACCCTGAGGAGGATGATGGAGGACGGGGGTGGTGGTAGTTCCCGTTGGCGCTGCAGCGCTGGGCGACGGCGCTGCTTAAAGGAGAGGCAGAGACAGGGGCTGCGGTTCCAGGTGTTTTTTACCCACAAGTCTCTCAGACACTGCCCAGGGTACTCTTCTCTGACATGATGGGCTCCAGTCGATTCCGGATCCATGAAAGGTCAAGTCTGGTGTGTATGTCAGCCTGTGAGCCCTTTCCTCCTTTGATGCGCTATTGGACCCCGTGGCGTGATGCACTTGAGGGTTCCAGTCTCAGTAAAGTGTCCTGTTCTGTATGCTGATAGCGCGGTTCCGTTATGGGGCTGGTCCTCAATCCTGGATCCTATATGCTAATTGCTGCAGACTCGTGGGACGGGTTGCAGAGTTGGTAGACATTTTGAAGTATGCCTACCCTAAGATTCTGTATCCCGACAGCGCCAGTCCTGTGGAAGTAGCTGCCCTGTTCCTCCCCAGCGACTGAGTTCAACACCTTAGCTAACAGAGCCGCTCAAGGCACTTCCGCTCTCCTCTGTGTCTGAAGCTTTTTGTGTTGTGTGTTCCAAGCTGTTGCCCCCAGCCGCTGCCACTGGTTGGTTTACTGCTTTCACTAGGTCAACCTGCTCTTCCCACTATGTGCTCCTGACTCCCCCTGGTGGCTGCTTCTCCCTTACCCTGAGTCCCCAGTCCAGTGGATCTGGAGAGCACATGGTGAGCTGGCATCCTGTAAACCCACCACTGTAGTGACCCCCTACTGTGATCCGACCCTGGCCCAGTCCCCATTGGGGAAGGCAACCCTTTGTTACTGTCTGTTGTGTGAGTGGAAACCGGTACTGACCTTCCCAGAACCCGGGATAAGTACTACACTTTAATGGGGCTGCAGTACCCTGTAGCGCCTGAAGCCTCAGGGGCACCACACTTGCGTCTCCCATTGACTTCCATTATGTTCATTACTTGAGATGGGCACGTGAGCATTATAAATTGCTTAACTCAAGTACTGAGCAGCCGAGCATTTTAGTGCTTGCTCATCACTAGTTAAGACCGTACAACCATAACAGGCCAGGCTTCTGTGTCTCATTAAAGTTGAACCTCTTTGCTCATATAGTGTAACTGATATGCTTATATGCCCCATGGAAGTTTCACTGCCATGTTTAGTGCCTGTTCAGTGAAAAGCGAAGGATTGTTGAATTTACAAACTGCATGTGTAAATTCCTTTAGGACCAACCACTGACGTATGTCGCCTTCCGTGCCTGGCATCTGGCCACTGCACTCATTGTACCTAAGTCTCTAATTTTGTGCGCCATGTCATCTCATGCTGCATGTTCCCTCATCCATGTTCTATAATTGCTCGTCATGGATGCATCACACAGACCAGGAGTCTAAAGATAAATCAAGTCAAAATAAATGGTAATAATATTGAGTCCTAACAAGTATTCAGTTTGTGAGTGTTCTGTTACGTAATTTCATAAGAAGACACCTTATTTTTTTCTCTTTTTTTCTTCTGCTCATGCAAACAGGTAATTTACCCTCCTGGGAGCCTAGCTTTGACAGTAGGTGGTGCATGAAATGACATTTCTCATGGAAAATGTAGAATTTCTTCACAAAGCGTGGAAAATGAATCCTGCTTCCTGTAATTTAACATAATGCATTTTAACTGCATGAGCAGCACATGCAGAACAGTCACTGGCCCAGACAATTTTACTGGATTCTTTTCTCTATTGGATTTGGATCAACACACTTCCAGATGTTTATCTATCTCATTATTAAAAGTCAGATACACAAAACACCAGCAGCCACTTGAAAATTAACAGGCCCTTATTCGTCTTAAAAGAGAAGAAAAATTTGGATGAATGTGAGGAAGGATTATCAATTCATCTTTTAATATACAACTTACAATAATGTGAGAGCGACTTAGCATCACAGGACTTTTCTTCACTGAAGTTACTAAGGTCTAAAAGACACTTCCGTAAAAAAAACGTACGTGTCTCACGGTCCGTTTTTCGGGTCCGTGTTCCGTTTTTTAGGGGCGTTTCTCCGGTACGTATGGTATCCGTGTGCTGACGTATGCGAGCCGTGTGTGCGTGTGGAATGTCCGTATTGACATAAAATACGTACGTGTGCTGTCCGTTTTTAAAGGCCCGCATTCTTACCCAATTAACGTTGTTAATCATTCATCATGAGATCCTGGTGTTGTTGTTTGCCGTCAATTGACCTGATAGATTGGTAACAAGTGTTTCAGATTTTGTGATTAAAAACGGACACGGACAATACGTGCTGAACACGGACATACTCCGTGTGCGGTCCGTGCAGCCACGGACCCATAGACTAAAGCGGGTCCGTGCCTGCATGCTGCCGGCCAAAAACGGACATGTCGTCCGTGTAGAAAAACGCACACACGTACTTACAACACAGACACACGTTCCGTGTGATTTTACGTGTGTGTGCCATCTACCATTGAATAACATGGGTCTCTGTGTCTCCGTGTCTCCGGTACGTGCAAATACGTACCGCACACGCACAAAATAAACGGATGTGTGTTGCGGGTCTAAAATAGGTTTAGTCCTCTTTGAAATTTGGGGCAGTATAGTCATTGCCAATAAAGTGTTGTCATGTGGATCTAAATGCATGCAGGAGTTGTACAACTCTGTGCTTTTCAAACTGAAAAATGAACATAGTATACAGTGGCATGTAAAACATTCTGCACCCTGGTCAAAATTACTGTTATTGTGAACAATTAAGCAAGTTGAAGATGAAATGATCTCCAAAAGGCAAAAAGGTTAAGATGACACATTTCCTTTGTATTTTAGGCTAAAAAAGAAAAAAATAATGTATCTTCATCTTTTACATATGAACAATTACAAAAAGTTTTTAAAAAAGTTTAAAATATGCAACAAATTTTGTTCAACTTTACAATTGTGTCCCACTTGTTGTTGATTCTTCACCATAAAATTTAAATTTTTATCTTTACGATTGAAGCCTGAAAATGTGGGAAAAGATTGAAAAAAAATCAAGGGGGCCGAATACTTTTGCAAGGCACTTAATGTATATATATATATATATATATATATGCCGCCCCAGTGGAAGCAGCCGAGCTGCTTGGATCCGTTCGCTGTGGCTCGAGGGTCTCCGGACCCGGGGGTCATGCGGCCACTCGAGTGAAAGTGGAGTATTTACAGGGGAGTTATAGTTCGTGACGCCACCCATGGTGTGTGGCAATTGGGAGTACCACCGCTGCCGTTGGGAGTACCCGGTGATGATGGAGCGGGGGCAGCAAGGTGTTGTAACCCTCCACGGGTAGGGGGTGCCCCGGGACTCGGTGTGGGGTGCCGTGGTCCCCTGTAGGGGTCACTCTCATATTCACTCAGTTCATAAGCAGACACTGACAACCGGGTAAACCAAGTCTCTGGGTACCACTGCCTCTGAGGAGAGCTCGTCCAGGTCCCGTCCCCAAGTGGTGCTGCCTGGTGATACGTGACATGCCTCCTGGCACTTAGTTTGACTTCAACTTGATGGCCCGGTAGCATGGAACTAGCCGGGCCCCGCTCCCTACTATAGCTAAGTATGGGAGCTTGCTCTCAGGGCTCACGCTTGGGATTTTCTGGACCCTTTTGGTTGGAAAGTCCTATCCCCCTCGTTGCGCTAATGCCCCGATTCTGGAGCGAGTGGGAACAGATCGTAAAGGCTCCGTTCTCCTCAGGTGAATTGTCGGGTTGCCTGAAGCTACTCCCCGACCTAGGGTCTGTTTAGCCTGTCGTGCCTTAGGTCCCGGACCAGTGATAGTGCTAGGCTGACGGCTGTCCTCCTCGATGGGTCCGACTACCTCGCCACAATCCCCTGCGACTGGGGGTCCAACTCCTCTAGGCCCAGTCCACCGTCTGTAACCTAGGCAGTTACTTCAGGAGTCGCCACTCCCCACTTCTTCTGAGCTTCTCTCCGCTCGAGGGCTACTCCAACTCTCTCTCCACTCACAGACAGACTGACTACACTCCTCACCTTACCTCCCCTCCCTGACCCCCCAGGTGGGCGACTCTATTCCACTCAAGCTGTCCACTGGTGTGTCAGGTGAATGTGGTGCAGGGTGTCTCTAGGGTTTGATTTGCTGTTGGAGGCAACACCACTTACATAGGGACCCAGAACCAAGAGGGAGGCGGAATACTGCATGGAAGAGCAGCTTGTGCAGTACCCTGTGATGACTGGATATTCCAGGGGCGTCATATATATATATATATATATATATATATATATATATATATATATAATATATATATATATATATATACATACATATAAAATAAAAAATATTTGTACACTACATACGTATTGCACATACATATACATATTCTGATAAACAGACAACAGAGCTGGCTTCCTGCATAAATTACTCTACACACTACTTTCTCTCCTGCCTGTTCAGGCAAAGCAGCTGCTTGTATCAGGTTATAACAGTCAGCTACAAACTCTCTTGTAACTTGATGAAGTATACATACATGTTTTCTTACTGGGAACCCACTGATCACTAGAATCCAAATCTGGTCCAAAATGTATTCCGTCAAGATTTATTGGAGTGGCGTGTTCACGGATGACTTTGGATTAAAGCAGAGCAAAGCTGCCGAAATTTGAATTCGAATTCAACCAGGAAATTGAATTAATATCAAATTTATTCTTTGTGAATTTTCAATGTGCTTTATTATTCTCTGATTTTTCTACAGACCCTAGTGCACAAGAATATAATAAAAAGAGATTAAAATAAAAGTAAAAGACTATATTCATCTTGCTCTGACTTTCAACTGCCCCACTGCACAGTTATGGTCCATTCTTCATCTGACTATGTCTTCATGTAGGCTGACAAATATCATGATGTCATGTGAGGCTAGTCAGTGACTTCTAGTGATCAGACATTTATTGCCTACCCTTTGGAAAGTTGAAAAATGTCACTCATGGCAAAGCCTTTTTAATTATATATAGCTAGTACAAAAAATACACTATAAAGGTGGATAGGGCTGCAGCTTATTGAAGGAGCTGTAATTTTGTAGAATAGACTAAGGGGCACTTTGCACGCTGCGACATCGCAGGCCGATGCTGCGATGCCGAGCGCGATAGTGCCCGCCCCCGTCGCAACTGCGATATTCTTGTGATAGCTGCCGTAGCGAACATTATCGCTACGGCAGCTTCACATGGACTCACCTGTCCTGCAACCGTTGCTCTGGCCGGCGACCCGCCTCCTAATTAAGGGGGCGGGTCGTGCGGCATCACAGCGACGTCACACGGCAGGCGGCCAATAGGAGCGGAGGGGCGGAGATGAGCGGGATGTAAACCTCCCGCCCACCTCCTTCCTTCCGCATATCCTACGGAAGCCGCAGTGACGCCGGTAGGAGATGTTCCTTGCTCCTGCGGCTTCACACACAGCGATGTGTGCTGCCGCAGGAGCGAGGAACGACATCGGACTGTCGCGTCAGCGTAATCATGGATTACGCCAATGCTGCACCGATGATACGATTACGACGCTTTTGCGCTCGTTAATCGTATCATCTAGGCTTTACACACTATGATGTCACATGCGATGCCGGAAGTGCGCCATTTTCAATTTGACCCCACCGACATCGCACCTGCGATGTCGTAGTGTGCAAAGCCCGCCTTAAGCACTTCAGGAGATAGTTGCAGCAGTATCTGTTGATATATAAGCAGCAATTAACATTTATGCAGCCTAATCTGAAGGCAACATAAAGTAGTGAGATATCCTGATTGTATCGCGGCATTTTGATATGGATTTTCATGCAGTAGTTTCTGTAAAATTACCCTTTTCAGCACTAAGACCTAATATTTATAAGCAGTTGACTCCCCGTTTTTTCTTAGAGCTGATTAACAGTTTTCTCTCTATATTGAGCATGGGGAGAAAGCTGTCACTCAGATGCAGGTACTGGGAGGAGTTTTAGTCTTACATATAGAGATGATTTTGTACTGCATACACATAATGGAGAGGACTCTAGAGCTTAACTCGTGCCATAGCTCCACAGGAATCTAGGTAATTATAGATGGAGGTGCCTTATTCCAGTGGGAATGTAATATACTCTGCATTTTAATACTGTACATTCATAACACATCCCTCAATGTCCTTACATATACAGTACTTTCTGAACATAGCTGACACTATTAAATCCTGTTGGTTGTCACTAGTACCTGGCAGTCATGCATCTCAAACTTTGAACCTATAGTTTCAAGATTAAAGGACTAAGAACTAAAATAAATAACTAATCACAAAAATCACAGCTGCCATCAAGCCCTAGATTAGTAATGGGTAACCTAAAACACAGAGAAAAATGCTTTATTTAAACACAAACAAAACCCCATCCTCGTTCTCTAATTTATTCACCCCAAACACCTCTGCAGTTCAGACGTAATCCACACTGTGACGTCTCACGATGATCCCGGCTCTGCTACATCTTGAGATAACAGTGCATGGTCAAATTAGAAAACATGACAGATCACTGCGGCCAGCAGGATACACTGACAGAGCCGCAGCTGTGAGAGCAGTGGCGTCAGTGAGTTCACCTGAGGTCACAGCTGGTGGTTGCCACAGTACCTCAGCTGTGACCTCAGGTGAACTCATCTGAGGTGAACTCATTGAACTTAGTGAACTCACCTCAGCTTAACTCATTGATCTCAATGCTGTATTACTGGATTAGGCTATGTGCACAAGTTGATTATTTAAGTTCAATAAGTTCACCTCATGTGAGTTCACCTGAAGTCACAGCTGGTGGTTCCTATGGTACCCCAGCTGTGACCTCAAGTGAATTCATTTAACTCAATCCCAGATTACCGGATTAGGCTATGTGCTCAAGTTGATTAATTGGTTGCAGAAATTTCTGCACCCAATCTGCATCTTCTTGCAGAAAAACACACCAAACAAAATGTGTTTTTGACAGTTTACAATGTATTTTTCTGCCACAAGATGCAGACTTTTTTTATTAAGTCGTGCCTTATCTGTCAAACCTAAACATTTGTGGGTTCACCAATCTCTAGTAGCTAGTACCAAGAGATGAGCGAACCTTTCGAAATTTGATTTCATAAACTTTAAATTCCTAAGCCTCCAATTGCCATAAATGGATGTGTATGTGTGATTGAGTTACATCACTATCCACATACTGATAAAGAAAGCAGCAGCTGCTAGCTACATGTCCTTCTCTTGTCCAACCTCACAGACACAGTGAGTAACTATCAGTGACTCACCTATCTCCAACTTCCTGTCAATTAAATTTATATTTTTCCTATCTCCTTGCACAAATTTTCAATTTTCTTCACTGCTGTGCTATTGCATACTATCTGTACATTTTCATCAGTGTTCTATGGATTTCTCTTATAGCCTTTATTACGAATCTCTAATTTATCAAGTCCTTTCACTATTCAGATTCACCACCAAATGTCTGCTGCATTTCCTGCTTATGCTTTTATACAGGCCATTATAGTCACGCCTGATTGACTCAGGGTGATGTAACGCGGGCAGCCAGATGACGTTACTCTCCACGGGTAGGGAAGGCCCCAGGACTCTGGATGGTGAGGTGCAGAGGAGCGCAGGCTTGCTGGAAGCAGGGGATGACCATGTACTCACTCAGGCCGGTTATCGTGGTGCTGGAGGATGTTTTGTAAAGTCATTACACACACATGCTGCAGGTGAACCAAAAGTCCCAGTGCACCACTGCTGCTTGTGAAGAGGAGCACGTCCAGGTATCTGCACCAATAGTATCGCTTTTGTTGTAACCCAGTTTAGTCCGACCTCTCGGGAGCTTTGACTCCTCAGCCCCTCACACTATGGGGAACAATACTTCACTTCTCCTGGGGGCTCCAACCCCCGGTTCCCTCTAACTTTGAGAGTTTCTACTGCACTTCCTCTCCCTTAGCTCCCCTGGAGCTCACTGACTTGTCACCTCACACCAGTCTGCTTAACCCTTCGATGGGCGGCCCTTTCCGATCTAGACTTACCCACTGGTTTGTCTGTCCTGTACTGGTGTGAGTGTGGATTGGGGTTTGAATTTGGTGGGTAGCAATACTACTGGGTGGAATCTGGAACCAAGGAGAGTGAGTTCTGCACTATAAAGAAAGGAGTGCAGTTCCCTGTGACACCCTGACTAGTGCAGGGGCGTCACAGTGTCAATTCTCGCAAAGCAGATCAAAAATTGTAACAATTATCCGGGTTCAGCAAATTCCAAAGAATCGAGCAACAATAAAATTACATCAAATCTATTCACTTATGTCTATTTAGTACTATTAGAAAATTCCAGAATGCAATGCACAACATTAAATTAAATATCATCCTACAAATAGTCAACTATTCACCATATTGTATGAATGGGATTGTTTAAGGATATGGTACCTAATCCTCTTATATGCATAGAAATTCCAGTATACCCATAACTGAAAAAAACTACAAAATTGTTCTGTGAGTGTGAGTAAAGGCTGCTTACACATTTCAATTTCTTGTGTGATCGCTTGTGCGATCGCACCCACCCCCATCGTTTGTGCGGCACGGGCAATTTCTTGCCCGTGTCGCACAAAGTCGTAAACCCCCTGTCACACGTACTTACCTTCCAAACGACCTCGCTGTTGGCGGCGAACATCCACTTCCTGAAGGGGGAGAGACGTTCAGCGTCACAGCGACGTCACACAGCGGCCGGCCAATAGAAGTGGAGGGGCGGGGATGAGCGGGACGTAAACATCCCGCCCACCTCCTTCCTTCCGCATTGCCGGCGGGAGGCAGGTAAGCTGCAGTTCATCATTCCCGGGGTGTCACATGGAGCAACGTGTGCTGCCTCAGGAACGATGAACAACCGGAGCACAGAAGGACGTTCGATTTTTTGAAAATGAGCGACGTGTCAACGAGCAATGATAAGGTGAGTATTTTTGATCGTTCACAGGCGCTCATTTGTGTTACACGCTATGATATGTCAAGCGAGGCGGGATGTGCGTCACTAACGACGTGACCCTGACGACATCGTTTGATAAATCGTAGCATGTAACGTGCCCTTTAGGCAGCAAAGTTTTCTGATGAATCCCACTTATGTTGACAGAGACTGATATAAGGAGATAGATTCTGCGGATAACGCTGCGTATAATGTTGGTGCTCTATAAAACCATAATCTTAACAAGACAGTGCCAGACTCGTAACCATTATATGTTGTATGATACTTTGCTGGCACATCTTCCTGGGAATGACAATGTGTGCATGGGGATTACGAATTATGAGCTGTCTGACAAACATTGCTTCTGGGTATATCCAACTCTACTAGGAATTGGAAACATTTTTTGGCATGATATTGGGCACTTGTGACAATGTACTGTATATCGGGATCATTACATGGTGGAAAATAATATTTTAGTATAATGAATTTTGTTTTTGCTTGGATAATGCCCTAAGGTAGATTTATTGGAATCATTATAAAATATGGAAATAATTATTTTTTTTTTAATAGCGATACAGAATGTTGCAAACCTGCCAATACATGTGAAAAGTTGACTACCAAATATTATGTTTATCCATGGGCACTCTAGTGTAAAGTGAGAGCATTTAGTATTCAGTGAATGCAGTAAATAGGTCCTGTGGATGAAAATGATATCTACAGTCCATGGGTCAAGCCATTGCTCCACAATCACCAACACTAACAATTTATGGTATACATAAAAAATTAACAATGGTGAGGGAAATTGCTGTTTTCTTCAAACCCTAATACACAGGAGCTTAGGATACTCAGTGAATAAGCACATCTTTACGGAATGACTGACAGGTCTCGGCTGCAGCTAACAAATTAATATGCTGGAATATTCTGTCTCATTATCAGTGCTTCAGTTACTTGTGTATAATTAGGTAATGATAATACACTCCTCGCTCTCTTCCCTTGGAGGTTGTTGTAAACGCGGAGTGCAGCACCAGAAATGCATCTACCTGAAACCTGGCTCTGCTGGGGCCCCAAAATGAACGCAGTTGCCCATCTAAATTTAAGAAAAATAGAAAGACAGGATACTAGTTTATGTAGCAATACAAATAATGTGTGACAGAAGATACTGAATATCTAAAAGCAAATTTGAAAATAAATGTTTGCTAAAAATAAAAAAAAAATAAAAAAATTAAAATTTGAGCAAAATCAAGAATCATGGTTTTGTTGAAGGAGCTTTCAAATTTCAAGTGCTCACACTTAATATAATTGAGATAAATATTATTCCCTGAGGTTTTAGTGATCGTGTATCCTAGTCTTTATGGCATATCATTCTAGCACTCAGTATAGGAGGTGTGTGTGTGATTTGCTTCTCCTGCACCTGTGATGTTTCCACTTTAGTGGGGGTTTAGCTGTATCCTGGTAGAGAACTAGTTTTTGGCCTGGGTGATGTACACACTGCAGCCCATCTTGCTGTAAGTAATACTTAATTTTTGGATGATATTATCCTCTTTTTGTTGCTATTTTTATATTTAGTGTAGGAACCTACAAGCATGAGGTCCCATGACGAGGGTTGTAGGCTTACATTTTATGGCCATAAATACCAACAAAAACCTCATATTTTTTTGTACAGGATACAGCCAGGCCCCTTTCTGTTGGGCCTTGCATTGTACAGTGTCTGTCCGTGTGTGATACACAGGTGGGGTACGGCTTGGCAGCCCACCTGATCTAATAGTATGGGCGTCACCTAATAGGCTGCGGGTTTGTGACTGTTATCTGCATGTGTGAACAGCGCTCTATGCAAGCCACTAGTGTGCAGTTTTATCATCTAGCATTCGCCCCCCTCCATTCCATGGAGGTGTGTGTGTGTGATTTGCTCCTCCTGCACCTGTGACGCTTCCACTTTAGTGGGGTTTTAGCTGTATCCTGCTAGAGTGCTAGTTTTTGGCCTGGGCTATGTACACACTGCAACCCAACTTGCGGTGAGTAATACTTAGTTTTTGGAGGATATTATCCTCTTTTTGTTGCTATTTTTTTATCCCCAGTGGTTGTCCTAGCGACTGGGGAACTCCCATGCTTCGTGATGGCTAACTACCCTGTCTGCCCTAGTCCACCCCCTTGTGGGAAGCACCTTATTGTTTTGTGTGCGTGGCTTTGTGAAGGCACCAACAGTTAACCCCCTTCTAACACAGGATGGATATTACCCCTTAAAAGTGGTGTAATACCCTGTAGTGCCTGAAGCCCAGGGGTGCCACAAGTGCAGTATAGATGTGTATATATACTGCATTGCTGACACATACTCTACTTATTATAGCGACCCTTATTATGTTTTTTTCGGTTTCCTCTTAGAACAACTAACTAGAGGGGCATTGTTTTAAAATTAAAATGATGAATTTTAATATTTCTTTATAAGAAAAACATTAGAAGAATTTCCTGACTAATCCCTTCAACACTTCACTGGATAGGCATAACATAGTATATGTTGCCTATAGGTGTCCATTAGAATTGAGCAAATATATTGAAGTGGAATTTTTTTCTACTAAAAATTACTAAAATTCACATCTGCCAGAATTCGGGTTATTTGTAATTCATGTCCATGAAAATTCTACCTCTAGTAATCATTTCGCTGAGTCATAGAGGACCATCAAAAGGTTAAAAAAAAACTGGCACCGCCTGGCATCAGTGTCTAGCCCTGAATTCTGCCCACCACTAATTTTCAAACAGTCTTCTTTACTGATGAGTGTTGAGCAACCCTGGATGGTCCAGATAGATGGAGTAGTGGATGTTTGGTGGATGGCCACCATGTCCCAACAAGGCTGCGACGTCAGCAAGGAGATGGAGGAGTCATGTTTTGGGCTGGAATCATGGGGAGATATCTGGTAGGCCCCTTTAGGGTTCCTGAAGGTGTGAAAATAAATGACCTCTTCAAAGTACATAGAGTTTCTGACTGACAACTTTCTTCCATGGTACAAAAAGCAGAAATGTGCCTTCAGAAGCAAAATCATCTTCATGCATGACAATGCACCATCTCATGCTGCAAAGAATATCTCTGTGACATTGGCTGCTATGGGCATAAAAGGACATAAACACATGGTGTGGTCTCTATCTTCCCCTGACCTCAAACCTATAGCGAACCTTTGGAGTATCAGCAAGCAAAAGATCTATGAGGGTGGGAGGCAGTTCACATCACAACAGCAGCTCTGGGAGGCTATTCTGACATTATGCAAAAAAAATTCAAGCAGAAACTCTCAAAAAACTCACAAGTTCAATGGATGCAATAATTATGAAGGTGATATCAAAGAAGTGTTCCTATGTTAACATGCAATTTGGCCTTTTAGGATGTTTTGGATTTAAATCGCTTTCTATTTCAATGAATGTGACCTCCTAATGCTGCAAATTCCACAAATGAGCATTTTTAGTTCTTTAAAATATATAAAATGTTTAGAAACGCTACTGTGCCTAATAATTTGGAACAGTGCATTTTCAGTTTTTTTAATTTTGAAGATTATACTGTTATTAATGGGAGGTTTCTTCAATAAAATTTGATGTATACTCTAACGGGTGATGATTTTTTTTAGACTGACTGTCATTTGCACCAACCATTTAGGAAAAGTAGAGAAAAATATCACTTGCATAATAATTTGGAACATGGTGTATATAAGTAGTATATCACAAAAGTGAATAAACTGCTCACATTCTTGATGCAAACATAACACCATCTGTAAAAAAAGATGAAGTTAAAAAGAGAATGACTTCTACAAATGAATAATGATCCTAAACACACGTCAAAATCCACAATAGACTACCTCAAAAAGCGCAAGCTGAAGGTTTTATAATGGACCCTGCTCATAACATCATTGAAAATCTGTGGCTAGACTTCAAAAGAACAGTGCATGCAAAATATGAAACAGTAGCAAAGGTACCACCGCTAGAGAGAGTTCGAATATGGTACAGGAGGTGAGGGTGCAGAAACAAGGGTACCGCTTTACTAAGGAACCAGAAATGTATGAGTAAGTCAATGGTGAAATAGTTTGGCAATAGTACAGCTAAAAAGCACTGTAGAGTATAGCTGGGCTGCACAAACACTGTGTTGCACCAACGATTACAAAAGTCAACAATAGTAAAGTTTGCAAGAAGACTTTACTTATAAGTATGCTGCCCTAACAGCCTAACTGGCATCTGGTAAATGGGCCATGTAACTACTAGAGATGAGCGAACCGGTCCCGGTTCGGCTCGAGGCGGTTCGCCGAACGGGGGGTCTGGCTCGAGTTCGGCTCGTCGAACGTTCGACGAACCGAACTCGAGCCCATAGGAAACAATGGCAGGCAATCACAAACACAGTAAAACACCTAGAAAACACCCTGAAAGGTGTCCAAAAGGTGACAAACAACTCACAACATAACACAAACACATGGGAAAGTGACAAGGACATATACTCATGTGAAAACAAAACAGCTGGACAAGGAAAAAGAGGGAGACACACAGATATATGAGTATATGCAAAGAAACATCGATTCCATTATTGTGCAACTTGAGCCCTGCTCATTTTAGGCTTCCAATCTGGATAAATTGCCTGAGCTCGCCACGTACGCCTTGAGGATCTTGTCGTGTCCTGCAGCCAGCGTTCTCTCGGAACCTGTCTTCAGTGCTGCTGGGGGTCTGCTGGCAGATAAGCACACGTGTCTGTCCACTGACAATGTGGACCTGGCTCTCAGAGGACTTTTCTTCCCCTGGGTCAGCCAGGGGAGGCGAAAGGCACGCGTATTTTTGAGAGTGCTTCATGCAAAGCATCTTTTTCTTTGTCAAAAGGGGGGCTCAACCGATGCCAGTCAAGTGGGGTGTGTGTGGCCCAGTTAGTGGCAACGAGGGAGACTGTGGTTGGAGTCCCCTCGCTGTGTCTCTAAAAGAACCAAGATGAACAAGTCATGGCTCTCAGAGGACTTTTCTTCCCCTGGGTCAGCCAGGGGACGGGAAAGGCACGCGTATTTTTGAGAGTGCTTCATGCAAAGCATCTTTTTCTTTGTCAAAAGGGGGGCTCAACCGATGCCAGTCAAGTGGGGTGTGTGTGGCCCAGTTAGTGGCAACGAGGGAGACTGTGGTTGGAGTCCCCTCGCTGTGTCTCTAAAAGAACCAAGATGAACAAGTCATGGCTCTCAGAGGACTTTTCTTCCCCTGGGTCAGCCAGGGGACGGGAAAGGCACGCGTATTTTTGAGAGTGCTTCATGCAAAGCATCTTTTTCTTTTTCAAAAGGGGGCTCAACCGATGCCAGTCAAGTGGGGTGTGTGTGGCCCAGTTAGTGGCAACGAGGGAGACTGTGGTTGGAGTCCCCTCGCTGTGTCTCTAAAAGAACCAAGATGAACAAGTCATGGCTCTCAGAGGACTTTTCTTCCCCTGGGTCAGCCAGGGGACGGGAAAGGCACGCGTATTTTTGAGAGTGCTTCATGCAAAGCATCTTTTTCTTTGTCAAAAGGGGGGGTCAACCGATGCCAGTCAAGTGGGGTGTGTGTGGCCCAGTTAGTGGCAACGAGGGAGACTGTGGTTGGAGTCCCCTCGCTGTGTCTCTAAAAGAACCAAGATGAACAAGTCATGGCTCTCAGAGGACTTTTCTTCCCCTGGGTCAGCCAGGGGACGGGAAAGGCACGCGTATTTTTGAGAGTGCTTCATGCAAAGCATCTTTTTCTTTTTCAAAAGGGGGCTCAACCGATGCCAGTCAAGTGGGGTGTGTGTGGCCCAGTTAGTGGCAACGAGGGAGACTGTGGTTGGAGTCCCCTCGCTGTGTCTCTAAAAGAACCAAGATGAACAAGTCATGGCTCTCAGAGGACTTTTCTTCCCCTGGGTCAGCCAGGGGACGGGAAAGGCACGCGTATTTTTGAGAGTGCTTCATGCAAAGCATCTTTTTCTTTGTCAAAAGGGGGGGTCAACCGATGCCAGTCAAGTGGGGTGTGTGTGGCCCAGTTAGTGGCAACGAGGGAGACTGTGGTTGGAGTCCCCTCGCTGTGTCTCTAAAAGAACCAAGATGAACAAGTCATGGCTCTCAGAGGACTTTTCTTCCCCTGGGTCAGCCAGGGGACGGGAAAGGCACGCGTATTTTTGAGAGTGCTTCATGCAAAGCATCTTTTTCTTTTTCAAAAGGGGGCTCAACCGATGCCAGTCAAGTGGGGTGTGTGTGGCCCAGTTAGTGGCAACGAGGGAGACTGTGGTTGGAGTCCCCTCGCTGTGTCTCTAAAAGAA